>NC_139026.1:31642366-32061600 GCF_964662115.1 Mustela nivalis
CCTCTCTGAGAGAAATAAATAAATAGAATTTAGAATTGAATTTTTTAAATGCCCATATTTAAACCTGGGAAATATCTAGGTTTATTTATGTGTTGTGTGTGCGAGAGGTAGGAGAGTGTAATGGTGTAATGGTTCCTCAGACAATGCCCCCTACCCAGATACTAATAGAGAATATTAAAAGTAGGAAGCACGTTCAGCAGGGGAGGAAACAACACAAACTAAAGAAAGGATGAAATAAAAAGAGAATTATGAATAAAAGTTATTTAAAAAAGAATGTAATATGTGAATTACGGTTCATAAAAGCAATTTTGTATTTGATCATAACATGTTAGGGCCAGCTTCATGGGTATGCAGTTGTTGATGGTTTTATATTTCTTGGCAAGGATCTAGTCAGTTATTCTGACAGAGGCCACTAAATTGCTGTTATCTAAGAAACGGATATTACAATGGTCTTATTGTTTGTATCTCCTCAAAATTCCTATGTCAAAATAATAATGCTCAGTGTGGTGGTATTAGTAAGTGAGGTCTTTGGGAGGTGCTTATGTCATAAGAGTGGAGACTTCTTGAATGGGATTAGCATTTTTATAAAAGAGACCCACACAGATCTCTCACCCCCTTCTGTCACGTGAAGATAGAAGTCTGAGCTACACAAAGAAGAGGTTCTTGCCTGGCCATACTGGCATCCCAGTCTCAAACTTAGAGCTTAGAATGGTGAGAAGTAAATGGTGTTTGTAAGTCATCCAGTCTGTGGTATTTTGTTATAGCATCCCAAATGGATCAAGACAGATACGGTGTGATTAACCTTGGTAGCAATTGGAGAGATAATTACAGATAGTTATGGGAAAGATATGTAAATTAGTATACACAGATTATAAAGAGAAAGCTAATAAATGGCACGGTAATAAAGATGAAGAGGTAGGTTCAGGAGTATTTAGGAGGTAAGTGTGTATGAACTTAACAATCAAAATGTTACAAGATTGAAGAAAGAAAGACTTCAACAGATTGCCCAAGTTGCTAGCTAGGATGACTTGGTGTTAGTAGCTACAATAAAGAATATCAAAGAAGGAGAGGTTATACAGGGAACAAGGATTTCAGACTCAAAATGTTGTAAATAAAGTGCTCTATATCATTTGAAGATGTGTTATGGGCTTTTTTTTTTTTCTCTTTCCATTAACTGAAATCGAGAGAACAGTTGAAATTATCTAAAGAGTTAGAAGAGGGTTAGAGGACATACTTATATATATTCTCTGCAAATTAAAGGCAAGAAATATTCAAAGACAAGCAGATATTGTGGAATCAATATTAGATCATGTATATTGTTGAGGCAAGGTTCACAGCCACATTTAGAGCAATATTTCTAATTTTTTTTAATATTTCTAATTTTCACAATGGTGTTGACTTTTGTATCACCAAAATATAGCTATAATCACAAAGAAACTTTATGAATCTGATGATACATTTTATTATATCAAACCAAAGAGAATCTTTTATTTTTGTATTCAGTTTTGCCTTAATTAATCAGCTCGACTTAACTTATTCAATTTAACTTATTGGACTTCAGGATAATTCAAGATTTCAGCAGTCCCTTAGAGGTTTCTTTTAAGCACACATTTAAGAAACATCTTTCATTTAAGAATATGAATGGCCTTTGTGCTACTTTCTATTATGAATAAATTTCTGTCATGATTTTAAAAAGTAGTATTTTAAAGGAGAATCAAAATGATCAGTATTGTTAGAATGTATTCTAGATTTTAACTGCTAAGTAAACATTAACATTGGGTCAAGTTCCAATTTTTGGAAAAATGGATTATAAGTGAATGATGAAATAAGTTGTAGGAAGAAATTAAGTACATTCACTTTTTCAGAAAATAAACATAGCTAAAATAGTTCTAAATCCTAATTTTATTAAAATTTCTGATAATTGAATATATAAAATAATTCCTGGCTTATTTGTGGTCTATTTTTAGAACAGTGTCAAGTTAAAATGTTAAAAAGAACATTCAGTCACATTCAAAGTCAACACTAGAAAGGATGTTGATGTCTTAATATCAAAATTCTATTATAACTCTAAGTAATAAAATAAAAATTTCCTCTTTTGCAAGCATATTTACTTAATTATTTTTCTATGGTACCATATTGGCGTATCTTCTATATTTACTTATCTGTGTAAATATGTTTGCATTCTTTGATATGTGTTTGAATTTGGGTGTTGCATGTATATGGAGCATAAACCTAAACATTCATATATCTCTTACTTGCTTCCCAAATTTTTGACCTATTGATTTAATTTTCACACTTGCTTTTATTAGTGATAAATGGAAGGATTTTCCAACTTTTTTGTAAGATTTGCCCATATCCATGTTTTAGTTTTCAATTCAACTTAATCTATAAAAAAATAATTGGCACCAAGTAAGTTGTAGATGGAAGGAGATTCAATGATTATTTACATTTTTGACTATTTAGTAAGTAGATGAATTAATAAAATAGTGAAAATTTTTATGTGCCATTTCAAAACAAATTTTCTATTACACAGTTATAGAAAACATTGCCAGGTTCATAAATATGTACTCAGAAATGTTTGTTAACTGAAAGTCAGTGAGCATGTGTGTAATTTTAAATCATTATTTTATTCACAGTTTTGAAATCATCCAGGCTTTTTTCTGGCAGTATTCCTAATTTCAGTAAAAATTCCCATATTTGTTTTTGGTATTTTATGATTTTTCTTAGAAAACAAGCATAAAATTAAAATGAAATAGAAAAATCTATTAAAACCCAACAATATTGAAAGTACTAATAGCAACAATATAAATAGTGCCTTATATTAGAAAGAGTGCCTAGCTTAGCCCAAGTTAGCATTTACTTATAATTTGCACTGAGTTGGTGTAGATTTAGCTTGCCTTAATTACTCAATAAATCACTTTCCTTCTGAGTAATGATACAGTTCTCTAAACAGCAGTAGCATCTTTAGATGACGCAGAGCAAAATTAAACTAAAAAATGGACCTTGCATAATTATCTTTAAAATGAGTGTTAATCAAAAAAGCCCTAAAACAAAAACAAGTGTTAATCAAATCCAAAATTCAGTGGCCAGTTAAATAGGTCAGATTCCATAGTTTGAAGACAAATATGGGGTAAGTTGTTATTTTTTTTACAATAGACTGTTGTGAGCCTGAAGTCACTTCAAAGTTGGAGAAATGGGAGGTCCTTCCTCATTAGACTTTCCGAGCAATTAAATTTTACCCTGAAAGATGTTTTTATTGTCTTCATTTTTCTAAAATGCACAAACTTACAGTTGTTAATTTGCTCGAGTTTTCTTCTTTCTTTCTTTCTTTCTTTTTTTTTTTTTTTTTTAATTAGGGGCTTTGTATTCTGTCAATGACATAGAATATAGAGATAGATATATCGGGGACAATATATGTTTATGTGGATATACTAGGAGTTTACTCATCAAATGAAAACTCTGATAGCACCCTATCACCTAGTGAAGTCTGAGGTACATTGGCTTGTCCTTCTGTGCAAATGTCTCATTCTTCTCTCTCAAAATTTTGCTCAAATATACATCTTATTATGAGTTTACTTTTTAAAAACAATTAATGGTTATTGAAGAACTTAGGAGTATTTATATACTTGGTCCATCAATTTAAAGTTATGTTTTATGTAGCAGGTATGAGTAGTACTTTGATATTCAATAAGTAAGACCTAATTTTCTTTAAATTGATTTCATTTTAAATGGACTCTTGATCCCACGAGTCTGGAAGAAAATACTGCCTTGGTTGCTTGTGAGACCTTCATTAGGTCTGGAGGCTTTACGCAATTTTCCCTGTCAACTGTGGACATAAGAATCTTTGTTAACACTGTGCTAAGCCCAAATGGCTATGGCCCAGTTTCTTTGTAAACACCATGCATTGATTCCATTTGGGCGTGTTGGCCCCTATCCAACTCTCTGTGCTCATGACCTTCAAAACTTGTGTGTCCCTTGCTTCCGGACTCTTAGTCCATGCTCTTTTTCCCAGCCAGGAGATTGGGTTCCTCTCTGGGAATCAGGTAAAGTCTCACCCTCTTGATGTTTCCTTCAAAGGTGTTTCTCTGTCTTTATAAGTTTCTTAGAAGCACTTTGTAAAATTCCCCTGTGAGTTGAGACTTCTGGAGTAGTAGTTATGACAGGGCTGTTTAGTTGAAACTTTGCTTTCCTCCCAGCCACAAACCTGTCTATAGACAAGGAAGCATAAATTACTAACTGCTGGAATGTAAGAAGAAAAAGTGAAACATGTACGGAGAATAAAAAAGAATCTTTAGGGGCGCCTGGGTGGCTCAATGGGTTAAAGCCTCTGCCTTCTACTCAGGTCATGATCCCAGGGTCCTGGGATCAAGCTCAGCATTGGGCTCTCTGCTCAGTAGGGAGCCTGCTTCCTTCTCTCTGCCTACTTCTCTGCCTACTTGTGATCTCTGTCTGTCAAATAAATAAATAAAATCTTAAAAAAAAAAGAATCTTTAATGATCAAAAGTATGAGCATACTACCATTTAAATGTGTACAGGAAATAAAGCTTTTTATTATCTGTAATATATGTTTCTTCCCTCTCAGACCCATACCCTGATCTTAACCTTCATATTTACCTGTTGTATAAGAGAAAACCAACCAAACAAAAGTTAACTATGAATTTCAGTGTCACTGTTTTTTAAAGTTAAAAAAAAGTATCTTTCTTGAAAATGCACAAATACTCAACTTTTATGACTCTCTGTTCCCTTCAAGATGTTGTTAGATCTCAGATGCATACGCTGTTCTGGATATTTGTTGTGGAGAGGCTCCTCTGCTTTTGACCTTGGGAAGAGACTTGTCTTTCCTGGCTTTTCAGAGAGAGAGATTTTTGGGGGACCTATTGTTGTGTCTAAGATCCTGGTCATTTTCTGCATTTATAAAATCCACAAGTAAAATCTCTTAGCCCTTGACTTATCCTCTGGCCTTCTCAACACCTACTTGTATCCTAACAAAAACACACACAGGAACTTCTGGATCCATTATAGGCCATGTTTAAATTGGATAGAGTTAGAAAATCTTCCTCAGGCTTCATCTCCATGATAAATTCCCAGGGGCTCAAGGATGCTATTGCCTGTATGATGTGGAGATTGGTTATGCAATGTCTTTTTTATCTTTTCCTGAAGCAATGTTTTCAACACTAACAGATCATTCAAAACCACTGGGTAACTGTTTAAAAAAATATGACTAACCAGCTCCATTTTCAGAGATCGAATTTATAACTTTGTAGTAGGGCCTTGGCATTGATAAAATCTTGGGCTTACCATTACCTCTTTCACTGTGGAAAAGGTTTCTCCATATCACGTGTGATGTCTTTTTCTACTGTAACTCATTATTAGTGAGGTCAGGGATATCCCTTCAAAATTATGGGACAAAATCTATGACTTAGTCTATAAGAATTGGCTTTTAATATATTAATGAAATCTAATGAAACGTAAAACTACATATCTTTTTTGGGCAGGATCTGCATTTCAAGATCATTGCTTTGGTATACATGTAAAAAAGAAGCAGGATCAAAACCAAAAGTAACCTTTGAAACCTAAATCTAGCCATGACTGTTTCGTTCCAGGCAGCACTGGTCCTCCTTCTTCTTAGGTTGAGAAATCTATAATAGGTCCTGGACTATCAGGAACATAATTAATGGCAGAAATGAAAATTCATTAAGGTAATATACTTTAAATGTTAATTCTGGCTACATTATCTGTCCGCAGTCGTATTCAGTAACAGTCATCACATGTATTAAAATATTCTAGTAATTAGGACTTTGAGCTCTGCCCTCAGACAGACCCAGTTTGAATTTTAGCTGAACCATTCACTGCATAATTGCTTCAGAGTAGCTATTTAATTTCTTTGTGCCTCCATTTCCTTATCTTCTGGGAAACAACACCTCACAATTTCTGTTGCACCATTCTCCTCTTTTCAACACATCTAGTTTATAAAGGAATGTCCTTATTATCTGCTCAAAAGATGAATGACACTACAGTAGAATGGTTGCTTTGTAGACTTAAGATCCAACAAATTCTAATCAAATTCTATCTCTTCCACTCAACATCTGTGTGAATGTTGTCAGTCAATTAACCACTGCATGCCTCAATTTTCTCATCAATATAATGTGAATGGTAAAAACACATTATGTATTATGAAAATCTTTAAATTAATTTAGTCCAAGTCATTAGAATTTGAAAGTAAATGCTATAAATGATCACTGCTATTATTGTGACTATGATGTTTATTATTACTATTCATGCAGTTTTTTGTTACAACGTGTGCACGTCAATCAGCTCATGTCATCCTGATTGTGTCAGAAATGAGTAGCATCCAATTTAGACAGTGAGAATCAAGCCAAAATGTTGTTTGGATGGATGACTTCAACTTCCATGTTGTCGATGGAGAAGAAATGTCTCTTTCCTCTAGACGTTGAGTTAATAGTGTGTCCAGTTGGACTTATGTAGCCATTCTTTGATCAGGAAGGGGTTAGATAATGGTAGCTCATGAAAAATGGGAGATTTAGAGTGAGAAGCTGAAAGCATAAATCTTTTTTTTTTTAATATTTTATTTATTTATTAGAGAGAGAGAGAGCACAAGCAGTCAGAGAGGAAGGCAGAGAGGAGGGGGGGAAGCGGGCTCCCTGCCAAGCAGAGAGCCCGATGCAGGGCTCAATCCCAGGACCCTGAGACCATGACCTGAGTTGAAGGCAGAGGCTTAACCCACTGAGCCTCCTGGTGCCCAGAAAGCATAAATCTTTTTTATAGATTTTAAGCCCCTTAGGACAACTTTCTTCCAGAAATTTTATTTGTGTGAGCCAATAAATGTCCCATTTGCTTAAACAAATTTGGATCAGGTTTTGTGCTTCATTGTGACCAAAGGGTCTTAAGATTTATAAAGCCTGTCCTATAACCATCTTGTGAAACTTAAATGAAACTGTCTGCATAGTTGCCAAGATAGACTCTGCTATTTAATTCTAAATACTTTTTAGCTGCTAGTAATAGCAAAAGTTATCTAATGTTAGCAAGAGGTTTGATGAATACCTGACGTATAAATCAGAGGGCATTTTTAATTATGAAAATAAATTTCTTGCTTTTTATTGTTTTTATCCTGGATCTGTCCTTCTTTGTTTACTCTTAACCTTTTATTTGTTTTTTACACAGAAATTATTTAAACATAAATACATTTCTTACCAGCTACACATTTTTGAGTAATTGAAAATAAGAGCAATCTAATCCTTGTTTTCTCAATATAAATTATTGCTTCTATGGGCTTGCTACAAAAGCACGAGAATCTTATTTTTTTCAAAAACCCTTTCTAAGTCACAGGTATTTTGTGTACATTGATCCATGATTTCCCTCAAAAGGTAGAACAGCATTCTCTACATAATATTATCTTGGAATAAAGTCTGTACTACAGGAACTCTTTCACTGGACAGATCTTTTGAATTTTCATTCTTTCTTTGAAAACTACATGTATGAAACAAAAATACTGTTTTATTCTCATGTGACGGTCAATACGAAACTGTTATATAATGTAATTCTGTTGGTTTCTGAGGAAGAGTATTTTGGTCTTAAGCAACCCAAATCCGCTCTAGCCTACTTAAGGGAAACAAAAGGGCTTTATTGGAAGGATTCATGGCAATTCATAAACCAAAATGAGAGCAAAACAACCAGCTCTTGCAAAGGACAGGACTCGGGAAAGTTGGCAGGAGAGGGAAATAAGTCCTTGACGCGGCAATTGGTGTGCTTTATCTCCTCCCTTTTTCTCTCCTGTGTCAATGGCGGGGATTCCAAGTCCTGAGAAAGACAGTCAGAATGGCCCTTAGTGAAGAAGGATATTTCCAAAAGATAATTCAGAATGTTTTTACAGAAAATAAATAAACAAGACTAAAATAAAAGCAGGTAAGAGGTGCAGGGTGACCAAAATCAAGATACCCATTCTAATACCTAACCTGAACTCTTTAGCTGGATATTCAAATCTCCCTCCTTCCTAACTCTAGTTTTTCTTTCAAGCTTTATCTCATTTTATTTACCTACCCATGACATGTTTTCAAGCCAAATCCAGACCTTTCTTTGTTCTAAACACAGTCCCCACCTTCTTAACTTCAGTGGCTTTTATAGAATTTTCCTCTCCCTTGAATGAGCCTTTTGATCTTTGAAATTCTTCCTAGCAAGTTCCATCTCTAGTTCTGTCTTCTTCAAAAGTCTTTCTCTGTCCTTACTAAAACATAAACTCCTCGAGGGCAGAATCCATGTTCACATGACATATTTCATAACAAGTAATGGTGTGGCCTAGAACAAATACAGTATTGAATGAACAGTAAATTTTTGCCGAATCCTGGTAGTTCCTCCTTTATGACCCTTCCTATATCTGTCTCCTCTGATTTCTCAGTCCTGTCTTATTAGTTCCGGTTCTGTTATTATTTCCCTATTAATTAATAATTTGCTTTTTGTTTCCATGCTCATAAATTCTCCCCATTCCAGCCTTTACTAAACACATCAATACTCTACTTGTATTTATTTATTTGAGAGAGAGAGAGAGGGAGATGGGGGGGATGCTTAGAAGGAGAAAGATTCTCAAGCAGACTCCCTGCTATGTGTGCATGGAGCCCAACTCCAGACCCAGTCTTAGGACCATGGGATCATCACCTGAGCCAAAGAGTCGGATGCTTAACTGACTGAGTCACCCAGGAACCCCACTACTTGTAATTTTGTTGTCTTCCTCTTGCTTAGTGATTGAGAAATTGATTTTAATCGCCCAAATTTCTAGAGTCTCCTATTCTAATTATAGCCTGAATATCTGGTCCTTTTATCCATTGAATAGTTTAAGAAAGTATTCATTTATAAATTCTTTCACTCATTACTTACCTAATTTTTCTCTTTTTTTTTTTTTATTAAGCTTACATTTCACATAGCAGAACTTTGTCTCTCCCATTATAAGTCATATTTTCCTACATTTCCAACCATTTTGTTTCCTGTGTCTGGAATAGCTTTCAAATCAGCATGCTCAAATCATACTCGTGTATTTCAAGGTCTTTCTTGAAATTATAATTTATTCATTTTTAAAGTCAAAATTTAAGCATCACTACAAACATTTAGAGATGCAAAAGTGAATAACCTTTAGTCTCATTCCCCAGTTTAGGTCTGAAGTTTAAGGTGAACTTACTGCTTACAAAAAAAAGAAATGACTTATTTCAGTTAAATGCAACAAATATTTATAAATTCTCTATGAATGGCATTATAAACAATATTTTTAAATATTTTGAGAAAACTTTTGTTAAAATTTGTACTATTTGGAGAGATAAGACAGAGAAGAGGCTAAGCAGTATGTGAACAGTGCTAATATAAGTAATCCAGAGGAAAACTTTTTAGAAATTCAAAGATGGAGAGGGCAATGGAGCTCAAACCAAAGAAAATATCCTTAAAGGGACACTATACCAGTACATATTTCCAGCTAATGTGGTATGGCTTTGAGACTTTTTTTTTTTTTTTTAAGAATAAGTAGTATTTCAGAAAAGAATAAACATTTGTGCAGAGAGTTGGAAGTAAAAGAAAACCTAGTGTATTCTTTGAAAAATGAAACCCCTGACTAATTGGAACATTTATTACAATCACATCAGCATAGTTCCCTGGCATCTTTGCCTTGTTCTTGCTTTTGTTTTTCTGAAACAAAAATAATGAAGGATAGATGCATGGATGGATGGTTGGAAGGAAGGAAAGAAGGAAGGAATGAAGGAAGGAATATTTAATATTGAAGCCCAATTCTAAGTATTTCTTTTGTTAGAAGCCATCCTTAACTATACAGAGTATTCCCTGCAAATTTGGTCACTCTCTTATCTGCGGTCTTATAGCACTTTATACCTAAATTCTCACAGTATTTACCACATTGAATTTAGTCAGCTGTTTGACTGCCAGCCTTCACCTGCTGCTTTTACTAATTTATAGAATGCAATATAATGTTCCATTCATTTTTGTTCTGATATCAGGTAACATTTGACTGCCACATAGTAGGTATGAAAGCTGAGTGGTTATAAACCTTAAATGGCTCTATGGGGTGAATTACAGTGCTGCAGATAAAGGAAATAGAACATAGTTGTGTCACATGTTGGAAATCTTTGGTTGAATGATTTCAGAAGGCTGAAAAAAAAAAAAAGAATTAAAATGTGTACTTGTTCCTTATTTAAGCGTTAATTCTCCTCAGTCACTTTGGAATATACTTCTTTTTTTTTTTTTAAAGACTTTTATTTATTTATTTGGCAGACAGAGATCACAAGTAGGCAAAGAGGCAGGCAGATGTGGGGGGGAAGCAGGATCCCTGCTCAGCAGAGAACCTGACGCAGGTCTCGATCCCAAAACCCTGGGATCATGACCTGAGCTGACAGCAGAGGCTTTAACCCACTGAACCAGCCAGGCACCCCTGGAATATACTTCTAATGACTACTGAAAAGGGGCAAATTTTGAGTACTTCAAAGATTGTAAGCTTTTTCTGGTGCTATATTATCATGGTAATGTAAAATTAAATTATAATTTTCTTGCATTAGTATATGACTTTAGTATTGAAAAGCTAGAATAATAATACTTTCAGTTAATATTGTGATAGTGAAATTATGTTTTAGTTTATGCTACCTCTGGCAATTTTTATGAATATCAGATTTTATTTCCACTAAAAGCATAAAAATATTTCATCTTAATGGATTTTACATTTGATACTTCATATTCCAGAAGGCTATGTTTGTGTGACTTATCTAGCCTCTGTATATTTTATAACATCTATATTTATCTTCATGGAATTTTATTTTTTCCTCAATATTGGTAATTAATTCTTAAAAGTATTTATCTAATTTTCATGTAAGAGATTTCCAAATATCGTTATGTATAATGTAAATGCTATCTCAATCAACTCAGGCTTTTTTAAACAAATATACTACAGACTGGGTGGCTTAAACAATAAATGTTTCTCACAGTAGAATCTGGAAAGTCCAAGATCAAGATGCTAGTAGACCCAGTGTTTCATGAGGACCCTCCCTCTTCCCGGTTTACTGAAGAACATCTCATATCCCCACCTGGCAGAAAGAGAGAGGGAGCAAGTTATTTTCTTCCTCTTGTTCCAGGGGCACTAATGCTATCATGAAGACTCTAAGCTTATGACCTAGTTATTTCCCAAGCTCTCCATCACCAAATACCATCACATTAAGGATGAGGGTTTCAGCTCATGAATTATAGAGAGATGCAGTTTATAGCAATTGTATTAATATTTTCCATAGATTTGGCTTTTTGAAATACTGCAATGTTTTTCATTCAATTTAGTAGTTATTTAGTAATAGAGAAAATACACAAAAATAAGGAATAGTTATTTTCAGTATCAAGGCAAGGGAATATTGTTGTTCATTATCTTGTAATCAATATACTGCATTCATTGTTCGAGAAAATAGAGACAGACATTTATGATAGCTTAGTTTTCTCATATTTGAATGATAAATAGTGCATGAAATAGCTGCATAATTTAGCCACTGTATTTATAAAGTTATTCCTGGCAGCTAATACTGCCTTCCATGTAAAGAAGAAAGGTATAAAGAATTATTTTAATGGTTAACAAATATTAATTCTTCCAAATTTATATCCTGTATTGAGTAGAAGACCCAGATCTGTCTAATTCCAAGAGCTTAATAACTATTTTCTCATATCCACCTATGCTCCCTATAATCATTAATTTTTCTCTCTACAAAGGTCTATGAGTTTTCTTTTAAAAACACAAATTGTGTATTTTCCCTTCTTTAACCCTTACACTTTAAGCATATGGGCACAGACACTGCCTTCCAATGTCTTTTCTTTTTTCTAAGGTTAAAATTAGCAAAACCCTACATGATAGAATCAGTCTCTACTTCCTTATGCAGCATCCTAGAGGTCCACTGTCTGCTCTAGCTAGACTAGCTTCCTGTAAGTTTCTTTTACTACAGTGACATTCGTTCATTTATTCACTCACTCACTTACTTTACCCATTCATTTATTTAATGAAGATTTTTGCCCATGCTCTTGCCTCTGTCATAAACATTGCCATGATTGCAGTTTCACTTATATTTAAAAGTATGTGATCAGTTTTCAACTTCCTGGTTAGACTGAACTTTATGAAATTGTACATGGCATCTCTTCCATTTGCCAATTTTGTATTCTTTATGGTAAACCCAAGTATCAATCTAAAAAAAAACACTTAATATATGTTTCCAAGAATAATAGAAGATGGTGGTGGAGAAGGAAGACTCCAGACTCATTTCATCCTATGAACACAGCTGAATAACTATAAAATCATCTTAAATACCCCAGAAATGAACCTGCAGACTAGCAGAACAAACTCCTCAACTAAAGAGAGTGAAAAGGCCACATCAAAGAAGGTAGAAATTATGGAGATGTGGTTTAGGGGAGAAATATATTGGATGTGCTGTGGAGGGGAGGGAGATGTAGTCATGGAGAAGGGCAAGAGAGAGAGGAGCACGCAGGGAATACACAAGGAGAAAATTTCCCAAAAGTCATTGCCTTGGAAAGGGAGAGGGGGTTAATTACCTGCATTGTTGTAACCACTGGGACTTAAATTACCTGCATTGTTGTAAGCACTGGGACTTAAATTACCTGCATTGTTGTAACCACTGGGACTTAAAGCCTGGAGTTTTAAAGGTCAGCAGGCTTGACTGGCATAGAGCCAGGAGGACACTGCACTATTCCAGGAGAGAAAGCAAGCAAACAACCCATGGGCAGAGAGCACTGAAAGATCTAAAGAACATCTGGGGCACAAAGGGGTGGGGGGAGGATACTATTCACTCTTCTTGGAGCCCCTTCCTCTCAAGGAAGCATTCACAGAGACACCTCTCCAGGAACAAATGGCTGGCACATTTTCTCCCCCTGTTCTTACCATTAACAGGGAAGCAGCGCTTTGCTGACATACAGAAATCTGATGCAGATTTATACTCCAATAATAAAGCAGCAGAAAGAGAAATTAAGAAATCGATTCCATTTATAGTTCCAAAAACAATAAGGTATGTAGGAATAAACCTAACCAAAGAGTTTGTAAAAGGCCTACACTCTGAAAAGTATAAAACACTGATGAAAGAAATTGAAGATAACACAAAGAAATGAAAAGGTAGTCCATGCTCATGGATTAGAAGAACAGATATTGTTAAACTGTTTATATAATACAAAAGCAATTTACAGATTTAATGAAATCCCTATCAAAATACCAACAGCATTTTTCACAGAGCTGGAACAAACAGTCCTAAAATTTGTATGGAACCTAAAAGATCCTGAAAGTTGAAGCAGTCTTGGAAAACAAACAAAAAAGTTAGAGGCATCACAATACTGGACTTCAGTGTATATTGCAAAACTGTACTGTCAAAAAAGTATGGTAGTGGCACAAAAAATAGCCACATAGATCAATAGAACAGAATAGAAAACCCAGAAATGAACCCACAACCATATGGTCAATTAAGTTTTGAGAAAGACTATCCAATGGGAGAAAGAAAATCTCTTCAACAAATAGTGCTGAGGAAACTGGACAGCAACATGCAAAAGAATGAAACTGGACTGCCTTTTTGCACCATACATAAAAATAAATTCCCAACAGATAAAAGACCTAAATGTGGAACCTGATAACATCAAAATCCTAGAGGAAAACACAGAGAGTAAGTCTGACATCGACTATAATGACTTTTTTTAGATGTCTCCTGATGCAAGGAGACACTGAATGAGGGAATATATTTTCATATAATATATCTAATAAAAGGATAGTATCCCAAATATATAAAGTACTTATAAAATTTAACTCAAAAGGGGCTCAGTGGGTTAAGCCTCTGCCTTCGGCTCAGGTCATGTTCTCAGGGTCCTGGGATCAAGCCCCGAATCGGGGCTCTTTGCTCAACAGGGAGCCTGCTTCCCTTCCTCTCTCTGCCTGCCTCTCTGCCTACTTGTGATCTCTGTCTATCAAATAAATAAATAAAAATTAAAAAAAATTAATTCAAAAATAATTAACCCAAATAAGAAATGGGCAGGAGACATGAATAGACATTTTTTCAAAGAAGACATCTGGTTGACCTCACACCTGCCAGAATGGCTAAGATAAACACAAGAAAAATCAGGTGTTGAGAAGGATATGAAAAAAGGGGAAACCCTCTTGTGCTGTTGGCGAGAAGGCAAATTGGTACAGTCACTGTGGAAAACAGTATGGAATTTCCTCAGAAATTTAAATATACAACTATCCTTTGACTCAGCAATTCCACTACTAGGTATCTACACAAAAAATACAAAAATGGTAATTCAAAGGGATATGTCCACTCTGATATTTATAGCATTATCTACAAGAGCCAAATTATAGAAGCAGCCCAAGTGTTCATCAACTGATGAATGGATAAGAAAGACACACACACACACACACACACACAATGGAATACTACTCAGCCATAAGATGAATGAAATCTTGCCATTTATAATGACATGGATGGAGCTATATAGTATGCCAAGCAAAGTAAGTCAGCTGGAAAAAGACAAACACCACATACTTTCACTCATATGTGGAGTTAAAGAAATAAGCAAAGGGGAACAAAAAAAAAAAAAAAAACTGAGACAAACCAAGAAATAGAATCTTAATTATAGAGAAGGAACTGATGGTTACTGGGGGAGTGGGAGGATGGGTGAAATTGGTGATGGGGATCAAGGAGTGTACTTGTGATAAATGCAGTTGTTCTGTGGAAGTGTTGAGTCACTATATTATACAATCGAAACTAGTCTTACACTGTATATTAAATGACTGGAATTTAAATAGAAACTTAAAAAAAACCTAAAGGTTAAAAAAAGTAGAATAAAGAAGAGTGAATGAATAAATACTTTGAGGTCTGTATATCCTTTTTACTGCTCATGAGAGTATGTTTTCTAATTTAGTCCAAGAAATTCTCTCTTGTGACCATCTATTCAAACTTCTCTAGAGAATGGTGTTGTGGTCTTTAGTTGGTAGGAAGAATTGATATAACATAATTCCCTTCCTAATGCCCTACTAGGTGGACCATTGCATCATTTAACTATAATGAAGCACTATCAGGGATCCTTGTACATGAATATGGGAAGGAGATAGAGCTAGCGACAAAGATGAAGACCTTAAGTATATTTTCACCTGTCACATTAGAAGGTTGTCCTAATTTGATAAACTATAGAATCATCTCAGATTATTTCAGGGTATTGAAATATCCCCTCCTATATTATAAAGAAGGTTGGTAAGTTTTTTACTCCTAGTTTATCAAAAAGAACCCAGTACTCAACATGATTTGTCAGTCCTACTAACTCATTCGTAGCCAGTTTGAAGACTGAATTGGTTGTCTTTATATTGACGTAGTATTTAAATTTCATAAGTGTATCAATGATTTTCATGAAATGATTAGGGTGAATAAAATTTGATCCTATTTTCATTAAAACAAGAAATGAAGAAGTTTCTCAAAGAATCTCCATAATGCCAAACTTATTAGGACCAAGGGAAAAAGAAAAGTGAGGCGTTTAGAAGACTTTTCATTTAATTTAAGTTATAAAGAGTTAAAAACAGTTTTGTATAATGAAAAAGAAAAGAAAAAAGAAATCTGGATCTTACAGTCTAATGGGCAAGACAGACAATAATCAAAGAATAACAGGAATAATGATAAAATTGTAATTCTGGTAATTTTCTTGAGGAGAAGATAAGAAACTAGGAGTACATAATAGGCTATTTTTGTTAATATTTTTGTGACTTCCTCTGGGGTTGAGGGGATAATTGAGATGATGCATATGAACTTTTTTCAGTTACAGTCAGCTGTATATGTGCGTGGCACTCATAATAATAACTATTTTCCTTTAGCCTGTCAAACTTTGTATTCCTGCTTCTGGATTTATATCGAACTATTTAAGTATTGAAACTTAACTAGTCATTTAACTATTTAACTATTGTAGCCTTTGATTGCACATTTAATCTGTATAAATTGTGATGGTGCTTCACAAAAGACTGATGTCCTCAGTTTTGTGGGGAAAAACAAAAGTAATTATGAAATCACAGACTTCTCTGGTTAATACGGTACATTCTAAATTATTGATATGTTATCGTTCTTTAAATTACAATTGATGTCTTAACAAGACACATTGAATTTCTTCCTATTTCACATCTAAATAGTTAATATTAAGATATGAAATCACTTAGGATATAACACAAAAGGACAGTCCTTAGCCAGTCTGTTCTAAATTGTATTAGTCTTCTTAGGCCAGAAACTGGGGGACTTAAAGCACAAAAATTTATCTTTCCACAGTTGGAAATCCAAGATCAAGGGACTATTTTCGTGTGAGACCCCTCTCTTCTTGGCTTTTAAATAGCCACCTTTCCTCTGTGTTCTCACACAACTTTTCCTTTGTGTGTACAGGAAGAAAATATCTCTCGTACCTCTTTTCTCTTCTAATAATGGCACCAGTCCCAGCAGATCAAGGTCCCACCTTTATGATGTTGTTTGACCTTAATTATGTCCCTTAATGCCCTATACAATCATTTTGAAGGTTAAGGCTTCAACATATGAATTTAGGGATATACAGTTCAGGCTATAACATAAACCTTGCCTTACTTAGAAAAATAAGCACATGTATGCCACCAGTAACATATAGTATTTTTTATTAATCCTGTTCCAAACAAATCTCAATTTGAAAATTATCTGTCATTGAACTTCAATAAAAAATGAAGTTTTTTTATTGAACTTCAATAAAAAATGAATTTCTTTCAATGAATTTCAAAAAAAATGAAGTTTTTGATTGAACTTCAATAAAAAATGAATTTCTTTCATTTTTTATTGAAGTTCAATGACAGATAATTTTCAAATTGAGATTTGTTTGGAACAGGACAACTATCATATGATCTCCCTGATATGAGGAAGTGGTGATGCAACATGGGGGCTTAAGTGGGTAGGAGAAGAATCAATGAAACAAGATGGGATTGGGAGGGAGACAAACCATAAGTGACTCTTAATCTCACAAAACAAACTGAGGGTGCTGGGGAGAGGGAGTTTGGGAGAAGGGGGTGGGATTATTGACATTGGGGAGGGTATGTGCTTTGGTGAGTGCTGTGAAGTGTGTAAACCTGGTGATTCACAGACCTGTACCCCTGGGGATAAAAATATATATATGTTTATAAAAAATAAAAAATTAAAAAAAAATGAATTTCTTTAATTTTAAGTAACATAAATAGAGAAATCTGTTTTAATTTCTGCTTAACAAAATTTGACAAGCACTAGGATACAATCAAATGATTCTACATAAATATAAACATTTTTATTTTAAAGCATTACTGTATATATACAGCTCTATGGTGAAATTACCAAGCTTTAAAAATAATTTAAAAAATATTTTGTGTCCAACTCTACATTTGCTATCTCATAGGAAGAAAGAAAGCTACAATGGGAAATAATGTTGAGAGGATTACTGTCCAAAATGATATCATGAGAATGGGATTTTTGTGAGGAGAGGGATGCTTTCCCTCTGCTTTCTTTTTTGCCACTACATCCTCAGAGCCTAGAACAGTGTCTCGCTCAAAATAAGGGCTCTAGACAAACCATAAGTGACTCTTAATCTCACAAAACAAACTGAGGGTTGCTGGGGGGAGGGGGGTTGGGAGAAGAGGGTGGGATTATGGACATTGGGGAGGGTATGTGCTTGGGTGAGTGCTGTGAAGTGTGTAAACCTGGCGATTCACAGACCTGTACCCCTGGGGATAAAAATATATGTTTATAAAAAATAAAAAGTTAATAAAAAAAAAAAAATCTAAAAAAAAAAAATAAATAAATAAATAAATAAAAATTAAAAATCAAAGGTGAAAAAAAAAATAAGGGCTCTAAAAATGTTGGTCAGTTGATAAATAGCACAGCGTTTGGTCAACCTTACTTAATTTCCTGTAGCATTTTACTATTCTCCTGAATCCTTACCATAATGTTTAAAATGGTTAAAGAAAGATAGGTTTTGAAAATCTGCACAGCTTATTGAGCACAAGCTTTCATACTGTCTTCTTGTTGTTCTCTCTAACTTAGAAGTGCTGTGGTAGCATCTCAATACTCTAAATCTACTTTATAAAATTTTTAATGTTGTCTGAAGATCCAAAATCTATACCTTCTTACTTACAGAAGTTTGTTTAGAGTTAATGTAACTTCAACTTTAAAGTTAACGTTGATTCGTAGAAAACAAAAATGAATAAGCTATTCATTTTTTATATAAAATAAAAACATTTTTATAAACATTCATTTAAATTTTGAGGTCATATATAACTTTGTAATCACAAAACAAATGGGAATTAGTGTATGTATGATTTATTTGCTTTGTGAGAAAACTCTATTGTTCTACTTTGGGGAAATAATAAAAAGGGGACATTACCATTTATCAAAGGTATATTTTCTTATTTTGATGATTTGTATTGACAGATACTAATTACTATTAGTTTTCACAAGATTCCCAAGGGAAGAGAGGAGTACTTCATTTCTTATTTTTTTACTTTGCCTTTTGTCCTTTTATAATTTGTCTTTTAGGTAATTAGAATGCATAAAAATGTAGGGAGAAGTGTTCTGGTTTTAGAATTAAGCATAGCATCATAATCCCTGATGGCTAAACTTCATACTAGCTATTGTGTTCTTTGGAAATTTATGTATCTTTTGTTTTCTCCCCCAGAATATGACACATCTTTAAATGAAACATCAGGCACACTAAAGATGATTCTGATTCTATTCTTGTATAAATAAAATATTTGGTTATGTTAAATCAATTCAGATCTTCTTCATAGGAATACTAGAAGGCTTAATGTGGGTCTGTAGCATAATTAATTGCATACCAGGCAGGATAATTTTAAAGATTTTGAAAACAAAAAAAAATGAAACAAAATAGGGCTGGGGAGGGAGAAAAACCTTAAGAGACTCTTCATCTCAAGAAAAAAACTGAGGGTTGCTGGAAGGAGGGGAGGGATGGGGTGAGTTGGGGAGGAACCTTGGGGAGGGTATGTGCTACGGCAAGTGCTGTGAAGTGTGTAAGCCTGATGATTCACAGACCTTACCCCTGAAGCAAATAATACATTATATGTTAATAAATTTTAAAAAAGTAATGTTTGGTGGGAAAGCCAACTCCTAGAGATTCTGTCCTCAACATGAGTAAAACATTTCAAAACAGGGCTGATCGAATCACATAAGGCTGTGACCTTTCCCTTGTTATTTGTCACTAACAAGCCTGGTAGCAGTGAGGATGTTAGTGACAAATGTAAGAAAATAGGTCATCTTTGCTCATTTTTGAATATAGTAGATACTTCATTTCTTATGTGGTTGTCACATTAACCCTGGGGATATTTTTCAGGTTGCCAGATCTACTATGTGAAATTATCTCTATGCAGATGTTTGGCTTTATTTTGATGACACCAAATTTAGGTATTAGAACAGAACAAGTTTTTTCTTCAATTCTTTCATTTTCTCTTCCAGCAGTTTTCATTCTTCCGTTAAATTTCAGAAAGGTGGGTCCATGGGTGGCTCAGTGGGTTAAGCCTCTGCCTTCGGCTCAGGTCATGATCTCAGGGTAATGGATCGAGCCCCGCATCGAGCTCTCTGCTCAGTGAGGAGCCTGCTTCCTCCTGTCTCTCTGCCTGCCTCTCTGCCTACTTGTGATCTCTCTCTCTCTGACAGATAAATAAAATATTTTTTAAAAAATAAAATATATAGGGACGTCTGGGTGGCTCAGTGGGTTAAGCCACTGTCTTTGGCTCAGGTCATGATCTCAGGGTCTTGGGATCGAGTCCCGCATCGGGCTCTCTGCTCGGCAGGGAGCCTGCTTCCCTCTCTCTCTCTGCCTGCCTCTCCATCTACTTGTGATCTCTCTCTATCAAATAAATAAATAAAATCTTTAAAAAATAAAATAAAATATATAAAAGAATAACATTCTGTGTATACTTATTTTGCCCCATTTTATCAGTTTTTCTTTCATGACTTAAGGTAGTCTTCCTATTACAAATATATAGAAAGCACTTGAAAATACATTTCAAAGAATCTCTAGAGGGGTCCACTAGTAAGGAGTCAATTCATATTCTTATATTTCATCCTATACTGAAAGGCACAAGCTTCCTTTGCTATATATTTCACTTCTCATGTTCCTCAATCCAGATCTCCAGCTTTCCAAAACTAACACTCTTGAATAAGAAATCTGTGCCAAAGACTATTCAGAAATTTTCCAACCACAGGATTCACAGGGCTCTGGCTTTTGCTAATTCATTATCTCCTACATATTCATCAGTGATTCAAGCAAAACACCAGCCAAGCCAGAATACCTCCTGATCCGCCAAAGGAACTTGAGAAAGTAGTAAACCAGTCCAATTCTGATAAATTACCTATGAACAAATTAGATAGTCATCTAGCAAGTGTCAATACTGTAACCAGAAATGACAGAATTCATAAGCTGTCTCATCATTGGAGTTTTTGTAATCATGGTAAGTGTACTAACCCGTCTTTCCAACATTACATTAAACTTACATTTGGATTTAATAAGAATGACTGGGCCACATGACTAAATACAATGCTACATTGTGATTTGACAATTTACCATTGAATTTCATACATTAATCTTTCCAAGCTAGATAAATAAGTCCTTTAAAAATGTTTATGAATACTAGATAGATTTTTTTTAGTACTAGATAGATTTTTTTTTTTAGTACTAGATAGATTTTGACACAGTTTTAATTGGCTGTATTTATTAGTCAAGTAGGCAATTTTAAATTTATTTTATTTTTTATTGGGTTTTTAAATTTTATTTTTATTTTTTTAAAGATTTTTTTTATTTTTTAAAGATTATTTTTTTAAAGATTTTATTTATTTATTTGACAGACAGAGATCACAAGTAGGCAGAGAGGCAGACAGAGAAAGAGGAGAAAGCAGGTTCCCTGCTGAGCAGAGAGCCCAATGTGGGGCTCGATCCCAGGACCCCGAGACCATGACCTGAGCCGAAGGCAGAGGCTTTAAGCCACTGAGCCACCCAAGTGCCCCAGCACTTTTAATTCCAGGATCAGTAACATACAGTGTTCTGTTAGTTGCAGGTGTACAATATCATGATTCAACAATTCTTTAGGTTACTCAGTGCTCATCGTAAGTTTACTCTTCAGTCCTCATCATCTATTTCACCCATCCCTCCACCTCCCTCTCCTTTGGTAACGTCAGTTTGTTCTTTGTAGTTATGAGTCTGTTTTTTGGTCTGTCACTTTTTTAACTTTGCTTGTTTGTTTTATTTCTTAAATTCCACATATATGTGGAATAATATGGTATTTGCCTTTCTTTGAGTTACTTCACTTAGCATTATGCTCTCTAGTTCCATCCCTGCCATTTCAAATGGCAAGGCTTCATTTTTTTATATGGATATTATGTGAGTATATTCACAGAAATATTTATATGAATATTATAGTCAGCCATATGAAATATATATATATATATATATATATATATATATATATATATATATTAGATATACTGGTATATATACATACATGCATACATACCACATCTTTGTCCATTCATTTATTGATGGACACCTCAGGTGCTTCCATAATTTGACCATTAACTAATGATGCAATAAACATAGGGATGCATGTATCCCTTTGAATTTTTTTGTATTTTGGGACTAAACACCCAGTAGTATGATTCCTGGATCTAAAGCAGTTCTATTTTTAACATTTTGAGTAATCTCCATACTCTTTTCCATTGTGGCTGCACCAGTTTGCATGAGGGTTCCTTTTTCTCCACATCCTCACCATTGGTTGCTTATTGTGTTTTTGATTTTAGCCATTATGACAGGTGTGACGTAATGTCTCATTTTTAGTTTTGATATACATTTCCCTGATGCTTAATGATGTTGGGCATTTTTTCATGCGTCTACTGGCCAACTGGATGTCTTCTTTTGAGAAAAATCTGTCTATATATTCTGTCCTTTTATGAATTGGATTATTTTGGTGGGATGTTGAGTTATATTAGTTCTTTTCATATTTTGGATATTAACCCTTTATTAGATATGTCATTTACAAATATCTCCTCCCACTCAGAGGCTACCTTTTAGTTTTGTGGATTGTTTCATTCACTGTGCAGAAGCTTTTTATTTTGATGTAGTTTTGATATAATTTTGATATAATTTTATTTTGATATTTTATTTTTATTTATTTTTGCTTTTCCCCTTACCTCAAGAGACATATTTAGAAAAATGTTGCTGTGGCCAGTGTCAGAAATTACTAACTGTGCTCCCTTCTAGGATTTTTATGGTTTTAGATACCACATTTAGGTCTTTAGTCAATTTTGAATTCGTTTTTGTGTGTGGTATAAGAAAGAGGTCCAGTTTGATTCTTTTGCTTGCTGCTGTCATTTTTTCCCAATACCATTTGTTGAAGAGACTTTTTCCCATTATATATTCCTTCCCCCTTTGTCTAAGATTAATTGATCATATAATTGTAGGTTTATTTCTGGATTTTCTATTCTGTTCCATTAATTGTTTGTCTATTTTTAGATTTTACTGTTTAGATTACACTGTTTAGATTACTGCAGTTTTGTAATATAATTTGAAGTCTAGAATTGTGATACCTCCAGTTGTTGTGTTGTTGTTGTTGTTGTTTTTCCAAGATTTCTTTGGCTATTCAGGGTCTTTTGTGGTTCCATGAAAATTTTAGGATTACATGTTCTAGTTCTGTGAAAATGCTATTGGCATTTTGATGGGATTGCATTAAGTTTGTAGATTGCTTTGGGTAGTATAGACATTTTAACAGTATTTTTTCTTTCAATCCATGAGCATGGAGTGTCTCCATTTCTTCATGTTATCTTCAGTTTTGGTCATCAGAGTTTTATAATTTTCAGAGTACACATCTTTTACCTCTTTGGTTAGGTTTATTCCTAGATAGTTTGTTATTTTTGGTGCAATTATAAATAGGATTTTTTTTTTTTTAATTTCACTTTCTACTGCTTCATTATTAGTGTATAGTAATGAAACATATAGAGATGTTGATTTTGTTTCCTGCATCTTTACCGAATTTCTTTATCAGTTTTAGCAGTATTTTGGTGGAGTCTCTGGGGTTTTCTATATGGAGTATCATGTCATCTGCAAATAGTGAAAGCTTCACTTTCTTTTTTTTTTTTTTTTCATTTTATTTTTTTTCTTTTCAGTGTTCCAAAATTCATTGTTTATGCACCACACCCAATGTTCTATACAATACGTGCCCTCCATAATACCCACCACCAAACTTACCCAACCCCCCACCCTCCTCCTCTCCAAAACCCTCGGTTTGTTTCTCAGAGTCCACAGTCTCTCATGGTTTGTCTCCCCCTCCATTTTCCCCCAACTCTATTTTCTCTTACCAATTGAATGCCTTTTATTTCTTTTTGTTGTCTAATTGCTATGGCTAGGACTTCCAGTACTCTGTTGAATAAAAGTGGTGAGAATGGACATCAAGTAGGCATTTTTTAAATATAATTTTCTCTTATGTGGGATAATGGCAAGTCAGAAAGAAATTAAATCTTTCCATAATATATGTTCTTGGGTGTGTCTTAATAGTCCTACTTTAAAAATATGTTACTCATGTGTCTTATCTGATTTAGACACATAAAAGTTGGAAGAAGGAAATGCAAAATGTTGTATGAGGTAGCTCCATGATTATTCCTTAAAACAACTCTGGAACGTAATTACTATCCATATTTTATAGATGACAAAACTGACACTTATAAATGTACAAGATCAAAAATTAGCAAATGAATATTATTCTCCTCAGTAGTTTGAATTTTATACCAGCCCATATAAGGCTCTATTAATGCTATCAGTTTAATGACTTTTGAGAAAAAGTATTTAGTTATTTTTTAGTAGTTTTGCTTCCCAAATTAAGCTATAAACCACTTCAGGTGTAAGACGGTAAATATATCCTTTTTATCAACTAGTGAAGGATCTTTTACCTGGAAATAGTTATCTGAATTTAAGCTAAAAATAAAAATAAATTATTATAAGTGTTCTTATACATTCATAACTTTTAGTGACATGTAATTAGCACAATGTTTTAAAAATGGCCGCTTAAATGCAATAACTTTAAAGTTGACATATATTTTTTCTATCTCTACCCTCTTAAACTGATTCTTTCCCAGTATTTCCTATTATGGTAACTATTTCCATTAAATAGTTGCTCCCTGTGTTAATATATTTTATATATATATATATATATAAATATATCATATACATAAAATGGCTACTCCTTTTGCTCAACTCATACATCAAATCAGTCATCAAGATGTAAAATTTCTATCCCATAATTCTTTCCAAATCTGTCTCATTCTCACTCTCATCATCTTGGGTCAAGTTTTATAATGCACACTTGTTTTTTAAAAGCAAAATTCTAAATTTTAAGCATCATAGTTAACACTATATTCAGTCAAATTCTTATGGATTGTTCTCTTGTTTTGTATACAGAAATCTATTGTACAATGTAAGAGGGCAAAAAACCATTATGATTGATAAGACAGTAAGATAGTGACTCGGGTAATTGCTATTTTTTATTAATTTCAGGGTGAAAAAGAAAACACTTAAAACTCCAGAAAGTTGAAAAGTAAGAATAACTGATAATTTAGAAATAGTAAATCACATGGTCTAGCTAAAAGATAGTACGTTTCGGTAACTCAGATGTCTTTCTTCCCTTTTTCTTTCAAAGGTTATTGTCCACAGATTAAGTTTATCATTGACTCTGAAATCTTTTTACACCCCTTCCAAAATGTTTGCTTCCCCTTCTTCCTTCCTATAGCACTTTCATATAACTTGTGATAGAGCTGGCCGAGGTTTAGTTTATTTGATTACATGTGTGCCATCTCTATGAGACTTTCACCTCCTTAGGAGCGAGAATGATGCCTTTTCTCATCAGTATTTGGAATAAACACTCAACAAATGTTTTAAATTGTTAAATATACATATACTAATTTATGAATATATATTAAATTAATATTATTTATATTATTATATATTGCTATATACCATATATATGTTACTTATATAATAGAATTTTTGTGTGTCAATTATAAACAGAAATGAGAAAAAAGTGAATGGATGTATTTACCTTTATCCATATGGTTTTGTGTTAAGCTACAGTGCTGTATGCTATGTTTGGTAGGATGGTAAGTTTACATTACCCAGTTGAAAAAACAGAGGTGACTGGCCAGTTTTCTAATTTGCAGAAGGAGGGTTTATATCTGTGCCTATGTGAAAAGCACTTCAGAAAGTCATTTGCAACACCTATTTCATGTTTCTTTTTACTAAATAGAAACATCTATTTACTAAAGGACTGTTACGTTTTATAATAAAATGTATGGATTTTTAAGTTTTTATAATTTGTAAAAATTAACCACTAAACAATTATTTTTGCCTAAGTACACTTGACATACAAATAGTCCATTATATTGATTCTCATCAATAGTTCTCTTTTTTCCCAGTATTGGTTGTCTGGGGGATGGTACTTTATTACATAATAAAGTACTTTATTTTCAATCATTAAATTAGTGTTCTTATTAGATGAAGTATGAAGCTCTTTGGATAGCTGCTTTCTTGAAAATGCTGCTTGTAATATTTAAAATCCTTTAGAATGGAGAAGAAACATTTTTTGTAGTAATAAAGAATGGTATTTTTATGGTAAGAAAAACTAATTGGAATTAAACTAATATATGTAGTGAATTTTTCTATGTACACACTGATATACATCAGAAAACATGATTTCTTTTCAAAAGATAAAAAATAAGAATAGCATAATTACAGTCATTTGACAGTATAGCCACTCCCAATGGTGAGACAAATAACAAAAAAAAAAATGTTTATTGAAAACATTCGTATGCATTTAGCCTATATCCTTTCACCTAATATTTAGTCGCAAGGATAAGAGTAAAAAACAGCACTTTAAAAGTTACTTTAATTTAGCCCTGTTAAACTGATATATTTTGGCTAAGTAGAGTTAACCTTATAATGATAAATAATCCATATTTAATTATTTAATATTTAATATTTAATATTTTTCAAACTTATTAAATACCATAGGCACACTAAATTGTTATACATAAATATAAATAAAAGTTTATAATATCTTTTACCTGAAGGAGCTTAAAATGGTTAATATAAGTAACTATATGGATATGGACATATACATGCATGGATATATATACACACATGTGGACCATTTGCTTTATAAATAAGTAGTTAAGAGATATGAATAAAACCATTTTATATATTTTTTTAAATTTTAAGCCTTTCCCTTTTTTAAAAAAGATTTTATTTATTTATTTGACAGACAGAGATCACAAGTAGGCAGAGAGGCAGGCAGAGAGAGAGGGGGGGAAGCAGGCTCCCCGCTGAGCACAGAGCCTGATGCAGTGCTTGATCCCAGGACCCTGAGATCATGACCTGAGACGAAGGCAGAGGCTTAACCAACTAAGCCATCCAGGCGCCCCATAACTATTATATTTATTATACACTAGCACCATAAGACTTTTAATGACTTAAATGATCAAATTTTACTCCTATTTTTCTACTCAACAATAGGGAAAATTAAAGAAGTGTTTTAGTCAGTTGTCTTCCCTGTCAATTTGCTTGTGCTGCCACAACAGAGAACCACAGAGTGGACTGAACAACAGAAATTTACTTGCTCACAGTTCTGGAGGTTATAAGTCCAAGATCAAACTGTGATCTGGGTTGGTTGCTTCTGAGGGGGATAATGGAAGGCACAATCCCAGGGCTCTCTCCTTTCTCCTTGCCTTGTAGATGGTTGGCTTCTCCCTGTGCCTCCACACCACCTTGTCTCTTGCACGTGTTTGTGTCCAGATTTCCACTTTACACAAGGACACCAGTCATACTGGAAAAGGGCCTACCAAAATGACCTCATTTTATCTTAATTACCTCTGTAAAGTTATCCCAAAGTGTGATGATATCTTAGATCCTAGGGGTTAAAACTTCCAACATATGGATTTTGAAAGGATACAATTAGGTCTGCAGTACTCCATCCTTGGCCCCCTAAAAATCCATGTCCTTCTCATATGCAAAACCTATTCCCCAATTATTCCAGCAACAAATTTAAGTTCAAGTCACCTCTAAATAACACCTACATCAGGTATGGGTGAGACTTGAGGTATGATTGATTGATTGATTGGTTGATTTATGAGAGAGAACATGAGTGTGCTGTGCGTGGGAGGAGGGGCAGAGGAAGAAGGATAGAGAGGCTGTTAAGACTGTGCCCAGCTGAGGGGCGCCTGGGTGGCTCAGCGGGTTAAGCCGCTGCCTTCAGCTCAGGTCATGATCTCAGGGTCCTGGGATGGAGCCCCCCATCGGGCTCTCTGCTCAGCAGGGAGCCTGCTTCCTCCTCTCTCTCTGCCTGCCTCTCTGCCTACTTGTGATCTCTCTCTGTCAAATAAATAAATAAAATCTTAAAAAAAAAAAAGAGTGTGCCCAGCTGAGAGACCTATGCAAGGCTCAGTCTCACCACCCTGAGATCATGACCTGAGCTGAAATCAAGAGTCCAATGCTTCTCTGACTAAGCCACCCAGGTGCCCTGAAGTATGATTCATTCTAAAGAAAAATTTCTTTCTAGCCCTTTTCTAGGACTGTTATAACAATGTATCACAGACTAGTGGCTTAAATCATTTATTTCCTTTTAGTTTTGGCTGGTAGAAGTCCAAGGAACAAGCGGTTGGCAGGCTTGGTTCTTTCTGAGTGCCAGAAAGAATAGGTCTGTTCCAGATCTTTCTTCTTGGCTTGTAGATGGCTGTCGTCTCCATGTATCTTCTTATCATTTTCCCTCTGTACACATCTATGTCCAAACTTTATCTTCTTATAAGGACACCATTCGTATTGGACTAGGGCCTCCCTAATGACCTAATTTTAATTCTGACTTACTAGGGTTAGGATTTCAAAATATACATTTGGGAGGGGATGCAACTTAATTCATAATACTTTCTTCAAACTAATGTCATATTTATACTGTATCTTCGAACTAAATTTCTAGAGAAACCACTAAAAATTTTTATTCTTAATTCCAAAATACTTCTTTTTTTTTAATTTAGGACATTTATTTTTAATTGTGCAGATTAAAGTCATTTACTATTTGCAAGACGAATCTTTGGTCTTAATATTGAAGGCATTCGTATATAAGTTGGTGCCTCAGATGTTAAGCATATATTACTGAATTACCTGGAATTTATTCCCACATTCTATGACAAGTACATTATCTCTGTAAAAAATCTTACAATTAATTTTAAGATGGTTTTTAACAGTCTGCTTCAATCCCATTTCTGTGCATCATATGCAAATTTTAACATAGTTTTGAAAGGCCTCAAAATATATGTACAGTAAAAATCATAAGTAACCATCATGGATTATTTCTTCAAGAACTTTGAATAGTCAACACAATAACAAAACAATGTTAATTAGATATAAATAGATATAATTTTTCAGAATTGCATTAATATTGGGAAATAAAAGGACTATTATAAACTATATATATTTCTTCAGTTTAAATTCTGTAATGATAAAAGTTTGGTTTAGGGATGCCTGGGTGGCTCAATTGGTTAAGCGGCTGCCTTTGGCTCAGGTCATGATCCCAGTGTCCTGGGATCGAGTCCCACATCAGGCTCCTTACATAGCGGGTGTCTGCTTCTCCCTCTGCCTCTGCCTGCCACCCTGTCTGCCTGTGCTCGCTCGCTCGCTCTCTCTGACAAATAAATAAATAAAATATTTTTTTAAAAAGTGTGGTTTAGTACATAAAGGCAGTTGACTTAGTTTCTACACAATTATTATCACCATAATTGATACTTATAATAAAACTTTTCTTTTTTTAAATATTTGCTTATGAAAGACCAATGCTCTATGAAGAATTTGCTCTGTTCCTGAATATAGGTTAAACCATTCTCATAAGATCATAAACACTAACACCAAATGTTATATTTTAAGTCATAGAATTTCTAATAGGATGGAACCCTCAGTGCCATTATTCTTAACTGTGTCCTAGATGTAGAAAGCTTAACTAAATCCTAGAGTTGATTTACAAATCTAATTAGAATTACCAGTTATAGAACAACTACAATGTATCAGACATTTTGCAGATACACCATAAATAACAGGCACACACATTTATGTGTATTATTGAGTGCAAATTGGTATTCCTGTCCCTCTACCAATGAAAATGTATGCTTAGATTATAAAATGCTTAACATTTTATGAAATACTGAAATCAGATTTATTGAAATTATCTATAGAATCAATATTAATTACTTTGGGGAACATTGAAAGCATGGACACTAGTGGAAAAAGAAACATGAACTAATTCCTGGCTGTTAATTCATAGTATATACTTTGCATGTAATGTATATGTGAAATATTAATAAAAACCCAGTAGGGCATATTAATGGAATATCAAATAACCACTATATTCAGTCAGTATAAATTTAGGTATGGTTGTGATAAAAAGAAAAAATGTAGTACATATGAACACAACTCCAAAAGGAGTAGACTATAGAGTTATACCCTACCTAGCTTCCAGTAAACCTTTGTAAAGGCAAAAGTTAATTAGGAATGGTAAAATAGTTTCATAATTTTATTTAGAAGCGTAATAGGCCTCACATTTTTCCTCCTTTGTCATTACATACAAATTTATGTTTTGAATTACATTTAATGTTTTTCTCTTGATAATTTCTCTTTGTGGTTTCTGCAAAATAAAACATGAACACAAAGATATACTTCATTATTCTCTTTTTAAACCAATGACAAAACCCCAAAATATGATTATTTTATTTCATTCTTTTTAAAGTATCAGAACAGTCAATAAGGTGCCTTTTGTAACAAAATGTCCTGAAGAAGCATAAATTCCATAGAGAGGGAAAACATATGTCGCGACTCAGTATCTGATTTATATTGAACACCTGTAGACTGGAATTTTTTCTGTTTGCTTTCCATTTGAAAAATGGCAAAAAAGAGCACTGAGCATCATCAATGTGACTCTTTTATTTTTCTGCTTTGAACCTGCTACTACTTTATGATGGCATGTTTTTCCACTTTGGCAATATGTTCATTGTTTGTTAGTACAGGGTAGGCAGTGCCTTCCAAAAAGGATAAAATATATTGAAATGTCAAAAGTACTTACTAAAGGCTTCTGCTTTTTCCTAAAATATATAGCAAAAATATTCAGCTGTTTTTTCCTAACTTGCTTAACTGGGAGAAAATGCTGACTAACATAGAACTAAGCTTATGTAAGACAACAATCATCATAATAACAAGACAAATTTTTGTTAGTTTGAAAAAGTGCTGCATGTTCTGAGAGTCATGTGACTAGATCCAGAGGTAGGCTTCTAGCTGCTGATAGTGATTCTCTCAACTGACAGCCAGTAAACAATTCTACAATCTAAAGTCTTTCAACAACCTGAATGAAGTTAGAAGAGGACCTCTAGCCTCATAAGACTATACAGCCCGAGCCATCACCATGATTTCAGCCTGTTGAGACCTAAACACAGGACCCAGCTAATCCATTATAGCAGGCTGAATAGCCATTTCCCAACGATGTCCACATCCTAATCCCCAGAAACTATGAATGTGACATTAAAAGGCAAAAAGGTTTTGCAGATATGATTAAGTCAAGGACCATAAGAGGGGACTTAGCCTACATTATCTGCATGGACACTAGACGCAATCACATAGATCTTTATAAGAGAGAGCAAGAGCATCAAGAGAGAAGGTAATGTCAAAATGGAAGCAGAGATTGGAGTGATGCACTTTGAAGATGGAGGAAGAGTACCCAGGTCAAGGGATATAGGTGGCAACTGGAAACTGAAAAGGGGCAAAGAATTGAATCACCCCTGAGAGCATCCAGAACAAAACAGCCTTGCCAAAACCTCACAACTCAGCTTTACTCTAGTGAAATTGATTTCAGATTTCTAACCTCCAGAAATATAACAGAATAAATCTGTATTATGTTAAGCAACTGTTTGTGGTAATTTATTACAGCAGTAATAGGAAACTAATACACTCATGCTGACCCTTGATCCATGAAACTGTGAAATAATAAATTTGCATTATTTTAAGCTACTAAATTGTAGTGTTATGCAGCAATAGAAAATAAATACAGTTTCTTTGTAGATAATTGCAACTATCCCACAACAGTATTTAATCCCAAACTACCTCTGTACTTTCTCATATGACCCAAATTAACTAATATTCAAGCCAAACTAATCAAGTTACAGACCTCCAAAAACAACATGGTGCTGCTCTGCTTATACCATTCATCCAACAGAGCACAGTCTTTCCTTTTATTTTCTTTTATTTAATGTTATCATTTCATTAAGACTCTCTTAATAGGTTCAGACTGTTATAACAAATTCCCACAAACTGGGTAGATTAAATAACAAACATTTATTTCTTATAATTCTGGAAGCTGAAGGTCCAAGATCACAATAACAGCATGGTCAGATCCCAGTGAAGACCCTCTTCCTAGTTTTTAAATGTCCATCTCCCTAGTTGTATCATCACACAGAGGAGAGAAAGGGCTATCTCTCTCTCTTTCTCTTGCTATAAGGACATGAATCCTATCATGAAAATTTACCCTTATGACCTAATTATTTCCTAAATGTCCTACCTCTTAATATCAACCTATTAGAAGTTAGTGACCTTTGCATTTTGAAGGGACACAAATATGACATTCATAACAAAGCCCATTTCTAAAGCCCAACTTTCCTAAAATGTTGATCCGAAACCAGACATTTTTATAACTTTGAGATATTAATGAATATAATAAATTATGTATATTTCAAGTGTACAGTATGATAAGTTGTGGCATATTTATACACCTTTGAGAATACCACACAAATTAAGATATTGAATATAACCATCATCCCCAAAAGTGACCTCATGCTCTTATGTAATCCTTCCTACACATCTGTGCCTTGAACCCCCCTCCAAGGTAATCGCTGATCTGGGTCAATTAACTTTCATTTTCTAGGGTTTTGTGTAAGTGAAATTATATACATTTTTTTGTCTGCCTTTTTTGCTCCAAATAATTATTTTAAGATTCATTCATGTTATATTACAGTTCTCTCCCTAACCCTACTTTCAGAAAAATGTCCCCAAACTCAGGGACTGTACCTAAATTCCCCTTTGGTATGGCCTGAACATACTCTCAGTAAGCAGAGGCACTGTGAGACTCAGCATTTTGTTTCTTACTACTTTTGGGGGGATGGGGGGATATTTGATACAATATTATATTGGTTTCATGTGTAGTTTCTTATTTCTCGGGGATCACTGTCCTTCCTTGCCTGAACTAGTGTCATTGAAACGATGTGCAAATACTTTTTTTCCTTTTTATACATTTTTTCGTTTGGTTGTTTCAGGCAAGAGAATCCTTATTACTCCATTTTGGATACCATTGGGAGTCTCAAACAGCTCTGAATTCTCATCGAATTTATTATTCTAATCACTCATTTTACATTTGCCATTTGCTATTTTGAAAAGATGCTTGCCTTTTCATCTATAAGCTAAGAAATATAAATAGGTTCTTATATTTCATTCTAAATCTGTCAACCGCATAGTGCTCTGCTCATTTTTTGTGTTCAGGGAATGTTGGGCCATGGTATCAGAACCATAAAATCAGTGCAGAGAAAGTGAGCTCTTGCAGAAGTTTATGATGGGATCCTCAGAGTTACTGATTTTGCCTAATAAAGTATCTACCATTCATGGATTTGAGTATGATTCAACTTCTTTGTACTTGCCTCATTGCATTTATTTGAATTTGAAAATTTTAGTAATATGTAAATATGATTACATGCAGAAATCTCCAGAACCAGAGAACCTCTGAGTTTTGGTTTTGTCACTTACTATCTGAATGAGTTGAGGAAATTTACTAAGTTTCTCTGTGCCTCAGTTTTCTTATATATAAGGGAGAGGGCAAGTTAGTAAATGTAGTGATCTCAAAAAGCTGTCAATGATTTAATGAGTTGATTTAAAAAAGAGTAATAGAAAATGTATAAAGAATTGTGCCAAATAAAAGTTATTTTTTTGAAGCACTTAGAAATAAAAAAGTGTACTACTTTTGTTTTCTAAGGTATGGCTTATCAAACTTCCTTTGATTCGTCTTTATCCAAATATATGTTTCTGTGATAACCTGCCAACTTGGTCTAGCAAAACCTTTAGTGGTATATGATTGCAAAACTTTATAGCAATTTATTTTTGTGACACCCATGTAAGAACCAAAGGAACCTTGGGTAATTGAAATGCGATTTGTTGAATTTCAGGAGAAGCTCATGATGTAAGATCTCAATCAACAGCTCAGCCACCTATCATAAGAAAAATGTAAAGTGTCCCATAAATTGTGCTCAATATAAAATGTTCTTTGGACACTTTTGAAAAGAAGCTGTTAGAGAAAGGCATTTTCTCACTTACTTTTCAGTTCACCCTGGGGATACTATATGTGATATCCATTAGTTCCATAGTAACTGAATTTAAGAGGTTTTAAAAGTGACCAGGTATGACCCATAGAGGACATAAGAATTTCAGCTGTTAAAATTGAGGTGAGGCTACGGTTTTAGCGGAATTGGAAACTGAATTACTACTTACTGTTTGACAGAATGGTTATTTTTAGTGCCTTGAGGTTAAAGTCAGTGGGAAGGCAAGAACAGGGTTATATTATATTGTAGGGAGCTGTCTCTACTGTGGCAGGTATACAGTTCCATTTGTGACCATCCTTCACATTTCTAAGCAAAAATATATATTCTAAGAAGAACGATAATCCAGATATAAAAATATTAAGCTATATGCGGGTATCACCTAAAACTAGCATTTTCAAATCATTCTAGTAGCATGAAGGAACAAAGGGTTCCAGTGGTATGCTGTAGAGAAAAGGGGATGAAGTAGACACAGATTTACATGCATATGCACCACTTAAAGACACCCTGTCAATACATTTAGTCTACTGTATTTCATTGCAAGTATTTATTTAAAAAATACTTTTCTTGTTTAAAATAGGATTAAAAGCCTCTGTTTCTCAGCACCTGTTCCCCTCAGTTGGGGAAAATATATGTTAGTACAATACACAAAATACGTTTTTAGGCAATTTTTGCATTTTTCATACAGAGTTTTTGAGAACTATTCTGATCATAACATTTAGATAAATCAGTCAGCAATAGCACTTTTAAAATAATTTAGTTCAACTTGGTAAAGGCCTGTTAGGGTTACTATAAAATTGAAGTGAGGCTAACACTTGGGTTTCTGGAAACCTAATGACTACTTTGTTTTTAGAATAGTTACCTTTCAGGCTGGTGAAGGTAAATCTGTAGAACTGCCAGAACCAAAGAGTTTTTTTTTTGAAACTGTCCCTATACTCTGTATTCCATACCAGTATATTGCTCTTTCTTTTATGAACCTGAAGATATTTTGAAGAGTGTGGTGTAACAAAATAATAATATTGTTATAAGCTGTAAGGAAATGGTTGCTATTTCTGCTGACAGTATTTGAGGCTGAGTGAGTCATTTGGCTTTTTTAGTGTTAGAGCTTTTTCTTTCTTTCTTTCTTTCTGTGGCAAGTAGTGATGATGTGCTACTTAGTCTACTTGATGTAATGGCTGTTAAAATCACCTTAAACAAAATATGTGATAATGTTTGAAGGGATATCAGACTCCAACAGATATAAATCATTAGTGTGATTTGGAGAAGCACATTTATATATTGGGATGGCCTGAACTGTGTCCTCCTCAAAATTCAGATGTTTAAGTTCTAACCCCTAAAGTGATGATATTTAGAGATGGAGAATTTAGAAGGTAATTAGATTTAGATGAGGCCAAGAGGGTGGGACCCTCCTGATGGGATTAGTGCCCTTAAAGAAGAGACACCAAAAATACTGCTCTGTTCTTTACCTGGGTGCATGTGCCAAGGAAAGGCATGTGAGCACATAGCAAGAAAAAATGACCTTCGGCAAGAAACGGTCCTTACCAGGAACCTAATCAGCCAGCACCTTGATCTTAGGTGTCTTAGCCACCAGGACTATGAGAAAAAAATTTAATGGGAGATAATTTTAATAAGACATCCAGTCTATCATATTTATTATGGCAGCCTGAGCTAATACATATAGTTTAAGATTAGATGAAAAAAGATTTTGATTTTAGCCATTCTGACTGGTGTGAGGTGATATCTCATTGTGGTTTTGATTTGTATTTCCCTGATGCCGAGTGATATGGAGCACTTTTTCATGTGTCTGTTGGCCATCTGGATGTCTTCTTTGCAGAAATGTCTGTTCATGTCCTCTGCCCATTTCTTGATTGGATTATTTGTTCTTTGGGTGTTGAGTTTGCTAAGTTCTTTATAGATTCTGGACACTAGTCCTTTATCTGATATGTCGTTTGCAAATATCTTCTCCCATTCTGTCAGTTGTCTTTTGATTTTGTTAACTGTTTCCTTTGCTGTGCAAAAGCTTTTGATCTTGATGAAATCCCAATAGTTCATTTTTTCCCTTGCTTCCCTTGCCTTTTGCGTTGTTCCTAGGAAGATGTTGCTGCGGCAGAGGTCGAAGAGGTTGCTGCCTGTGTTCTCCTCAAGGATTTTGATGGATTACTTTCGCACATTGAGGTCCTTCATCCATTTTGAGTCTATTTTTGTGTGTGGTGTAAGGAAATGGTCCAATTTCATTTTTCTGCATGTGGCTGTCCAATTTTCCCAGCACCATTTATTGAAGAGGCTGTCTTTTTTCCATTGGACATTCTTTCCTGCTTTGTCGAAGATGAGTTGACCATAGATTTGAGGGTCTATTTCTGGGCTCTCTATTCTGTTCCATTGATCTATGTGTCTGTTTTTGTGCCAGTACCATGCTGTCTTGATGATGACAGCTTTGTAATAGAGCTTGAAGTCCGGAATTGTGATGCCACCAAATTTGGTTTTCTTTCTCAATATCCCTTTGGCTATTCGAGGTCTTTTCTGGTTCCATATAAATTTTAGCATTATTTGTTCCATTTCTTTGAAAAAGATGGATGGTACTTTGATAGGAATTGCATTAAATGTGTAGATTGCTTTAGGTAGCATAGATATTTTCACAATATTTATTCTTCCAATCCAGGAGCATGGAACATTTTTCCATTTCTTTGTGTCTTCCTCAATTTCTTTCATGAGTACTTTATAGTTTTCTGAGTATAGATTCTGTGTCTCTTTGGTTAGGTTTATTCCTAGGTATCTTATGGTTTTGGATGCAATTGTAAATGGGATTGACTCCTTAATATCTCTTTCTTCTGTCTTGCTGTTGGTGTAGAGAAATGCAACTGATTTCTGTGCATTGATTTTATATCCTGACACTTTACTGAATTCCTGTATAAGTTCTAGCAGTTTTGGAGTGGAGTCTTTTGGGTTTTCCACATATAGTATCATATCATCTGTGAAGAGTGATAATTTGACTTCTTCTTTGCCAATTTGGATGCCTTTAATTTCCTTTTGTTGTCTGATTGCTGAGGCTAGGACCTCTAGTACTATGTTGAATAGCAGTGGTGATAATGGACATCCCTGCCGTGTTCCTGACCTTAGCGGAAAAGCTTTCAGTTTTTCTCCATTGAGAATGATATTTGCGGTGGGTTTTTCATAGATGGCTTTGATGATATTGACAGATGCTGGCGAGGATGTGGAGAAAGGGGAACCCTCCTACACTGTTGGTGGGAATGCAAGCTGGTGCAGCCACTCTGGAAAACAGCATGGAGGTTCCTCAGAATGTTGAAAATAGAACTGCCCTATGACCCAGCAATTGCACTATTGGGTATTTACCCTAAAGATACAAATGGAGTGATCCAAAGGGGCACATGCACCCAAATGTTTATAGCAGCAATGTCCACAATAGCCAAACTATGGAAAGAACCTAGATGTCCATCAACAGATGAATGGATCAAGAAGATGTGGTATATATACACAATGGAATACTATGCAGCCATCAAAAGAAATGAAATCTTGCCATTTGCGACAACATGGATGGAACTAGAGCGTATCATGCTTAGCGAAATAAGTCAAGCAGAGAAAGACAACTATCAAATGATCTCCCTGATATGAGGAAGTGGTGATGCAACATGGAGGCTTAAGTGGGTAGGAGAAGAATAAATGAAACAAGATGGGACTGGGAGGGAGACAAACCATAAGTGACTCTTAATCTCACAAAACAAACTGAGGGTTGCTGGGGGGAGGGGGTTTGGGAGAAGGGGGTGGGATTATGGACATTGGGGAGGGTATGTGCTTTGGTGAGTGCTGTGAAGTGTGTAAACCTGGTGATTCACAGACCTGTACCCCTGGGGATGAAAATATATGTTTATAAAAAATAAAAAATTAAAAAAAAATAGTTCCCACTACTTATTCTAAGTCTTGAATTACATAGTAAAATTGCAGTGCTAATGTTTTGTGGAACCCAAGTATATACAACTTACTTACCTATGATAATTGAATATAGTATAAATATAGGAAATTAAACTATAACCATAAAGTATCATTTTTATCATTAAATTCAACCTACTTTTTCACCAAAACTTTTACTTGAGGAACTCACAGGAAATCAAATTAATTCATTTGCATTTATCCTCATTTAATCCACATCAACTACCTATGATTAGAGTGAATGCACAAGGAGAAATTTAATCCAAAAAATAGTGTGCATTTCCAGAAAGTGAACTTAGAAATTGACATGTAATAATGATGATAACAGCACTATATTACAAGTACTTTGCAAAATATTCATGTAATATGTAACCCTCACCATACCTGTTTATGTATTTTTTATTAAAAGACAGTCTCATTTTCAAAAAAAAAAAAAAAGATTTTGAAAATTGTATTTTGTTAATGGCATCCTGACTGGGCTAATACATGTATTTTGAGATTAGAAGAAAAGAAACAAACAAATTTGTGAAAATTATAAACCAGCCTTTAAATATTAGTTATTATTATCTAAAATATCATCTTGTAAATAATCCTTGAAGTGTTAAAATATATGTTTTTAATTTTGTGGTGAAAATTTAGTAAAACAGTAGCACCAGTACATATTATATTAGTAATCATGTCAATCTATATTCTCTAGAGAACCAAAACTAATATGATATACATTGATATAAGTAATGAGATTTGTTTTAAGGAATTAACTCAAGTAATTGTAGGGACTAGCAACTCTGAAATTAGTAATGCCAGCCAGCTGGCCAGGAACTTGGACCAAGAGATGATGTTTCAGTCTGTCTGTTTTTTTTTTTCTTTAAGATTTTTTTTTTTTTTTTTTTTTTTTTTTTTTTTTTTTTTGGTGAGAGAGAGAAAGACAGAAAGTACACAAGCAGGGGGAGCAGTAGAGGGAGAGAGAAGCAGGCTGTCCACTGAGCAGGGAGCCTGATGCGGGGCTCCATCTCAGGACCCCAGAATCATAGGATCACAATCTGAGCCAAAGGCACGTGCTTAACCAACTGAGCCACCCAGGTGCCCCTGATTTTGCAGTCTTGAGGCAGTTACTTCTATTAAAACACCAGTTTTTCTTTTAAGCTCTTCTAGTAGTCAGATAAGGTCCATGCACATCATCCAGGGTAATCTTTACTTAAATCAACTTAAAGTCAGCTGCTTATAGTTGTTAAATACATCTGCAAAATAACTTCATGGCAACATGTGAATTACTTTTTGATTAAATAACTGTGTACTATAGCCTGACCAAGTTGAATCATATAACTAACCATCATAGTGTTGTTGAAAATCTCTTTAAGGAGACATACCATAAGTGAAGGACTAGGTTGAAGTCTAACTGGGTATACTAACAACTAAAGAAAAAAAATAATGCCAATTGCTATTGGGACTAATGTGGAAACAAGGAAGCAGCTTCACAGAAGAAAATATTGACAATACTCTTTTTAGTACTGTTTAGGGGAAAGGAGTTTGAACAAAAGACCACTAATTTTTAAATCCTCTTTATGAAAATCTACACTAAAATATAAATGGATACATAAGGCTCCTATGGCTCAATTCCATTAAACATGAAATCATTTGCCTATCTCTCCTTGTTCTAAGTTTTAGAAACAGATATAGGAATTTGGCTAAGTAGATTTTTTTTATAGGAAACATGTTTGCTTATCAATCTCCAATTCATGTGACTGACAGGTTTATTTATTTATTTATTTTTAAATATTGTATTTATTTATGTATTTGACAGAGAGATCACAAGTAGGGAGAGCGGCAGGCAGAGAGAGAGGGGAAGCAGGCTCCCCGCCGAGCGGAGAGAGAGCCCGGTGTGGGGCTCCATCCCAGGACCCCTGGATCATGACCTGAGCTGAAGGCAGAGGCCCCAACCCACTAAGCCATCCAGGCACCCTCAGGTTTATTTTTCTTGTGCCTTCCATTGCCATTCTGATCATGTGTTCATCTTGTAAACTGTTTTATTGAAGTATAATTGACATAAAATAAATGGCACATATTTAAAGTCTATAATTTGATAAGTTTTGCCATGTGTATACACCTATGAAACTGATATCACTATCAAGCTAATGGGTAGGTGTCTCACTCCCAAGTTTCCTCAGGTCCCTTTGTAGTTTCTTCTCCCCCGTCCCCTCACCAATCTCTTCTGTCCCTGACAATCAGTGATCTACTACTTATCTGAAGGTGTTTGCCTTTTCTATAGTTTTTTATAAATTATACAGAATGTTCTGCTTTAGTCTATCTTCTTTTACTCATTGACTTTGAAGTTCATCCATGTTGTTACATGTAGCAAGAATCCATTTGTTTTTATTACTGAGACATATTCCACTCCAAGAAAATACTGCAATCTCTTTATCCATTGATCTATTGATAGTCATTTTGAAATTCAAAACTATTCTTGCTCAAAACTACTCTGGCTGGGGCTGGAATAGACTTGGTGAAGTCTATTGGTGAAGGAAGAGCTAATTGTTCAGTAGTTTCCAGCTTTTCCTAGTCCTCTTTGATTGTGATCTGATTTTACATCTCCTTATGATATTGGCTCTTTCACAATGACCTCTACACACTTAACTCATTAATACTTCTTAAAAGTATGAGAGTATTGTCACAACAAATAAAGAAAAATAGGAAAAATCCCATCACCGTATGGTTTATAGGCTTTGTGGTGTTTGGTTTCATTTGATATGTTGGACCTGGAATATTACAAGGATCAAATTTCCATAATGATCTGCTAGTTATCAAGCATCTCTCACCCAAATACCTTTGGGGGCCAGTCAAAAATGTAAAACGTTAAATTAGATCTAATTTAAAATGATCAAGAATAGTGGGGAGAGAGCCTAGATCCTGCCTAATGATACTCAGATTAAGATAAGCAATGTACAGTACAAACAAAAACATATATTTGGGCCAAATCAGCCTCCTTGAGAATGGGACCTCTATGATAAAAATGATTCATAGTGATAGCTTTTCCAACTGAGCCATTACCTTCTTGGGAAATATGTTCCTATCCTATGAGCTTCTAATTCAGTTCTTGTGTAAAGACTGCATTTGTTTAGAGTTATGGAAACTTGTGTAAACCAAATTATTCTTTCTCTCTCTCCATAGACCTTTCTCAAGGCGGCTACTCATTTGTCAAATTTTGACAACATACACTCCATCTCCTTTTACTCATCTGGGAACCAGGGAGATAAAATCAATAGTCCCAACAAATATGTTGATTCCTATCATGCTCTGATTGTATGCTAGGTATTCTGTGGGGTTGAAGATGACCGAAGTTGTTCCTGTAACTGAACTGAATAAGCTTTGATCATTACCATTCAATCTGGGTAAATTTATATTCTCAGTGGTTCTTAACATATATGTGATACAGTGGTACTAACTTTAATTTAAATCTCTGCTCTAGCTAAGTGAAACTCTACTTACCATAGGACAATATTTCCTCAAATAAATATCTTTAGATTTTATTCAAGGAGAGTCATAGGTTTTGAATTTCATACTATTTAATATCCAAAAGTGACTTGAATTTTTTGCCATGCAACAGTGTTTTCCCAGCCAACTTACCCAAGAAATTTGATATAGAATCCATGCTTGTTTTGCATTATTTAGCTGATTTAAAAAATGGCTTTAAAAAGCCATTTTTTTAAGTCAAGAAACATTTTTAAAAGCTGATACTTTGCACTGTTTTTTCTTTATTCCCTTTTGTTACCTATTTTATAATCCTTTAAAGATAATGGTTTGTCTCTGAAAAGGAAAAATCACATCAGAGAAAAAGCTACTACTTTGCATTCAGTGACAGCTACTATTTCTGTATAAAATAATTGAATGAAGACGTAGGTTTCACATCAGAAATCTTACCAAAGTGAAAGTTCCTATATAGTTTATGCAAACTAATACAATTTAAAAATTAACATGACAAAAGACTGATCATTTGGTAAAGTACTCCAGAGGTTGTACATTGTCAGGGATATTTCTATATAACATTAAAAGTAGAATAAAATATAAAAAGAATAATCTATTACATAGAAGGATGGAATATAAGAAGTATCTGAGTATTGAGAAAATCTGCCATTCAAAGATATCTGATTGCTCTTAATATTTTTCTAATTATGTTTTCAGCTACTGTTGCTGACTAGATGATCTAAATTGAGAGAAGAGGCTTGGGGCAGATTTAGGATGTGTAAACCAAATAGGATGAGTACCAGAATGAGTGGGTGAAAGAAAAAGAAAGCACTAAGTATCTGCTACTTTCTAAAGAGATTTAGAAGAAAAAAAAAAAGTTGAAGAAAGGTATATTTCCTTTTCAACTTAAAATTTATAATTAGATGCTCAACATTTTGGGGGCTCCCGGGAGGCTGTCGGTTAAGTGTCTGCCTTTGGGTCAGGTCATGATCCCAGGGTCCTGGGATGGAGCCCCCACATTGGGCTCCCTGCCCTTCGAAGAGCCTGCTTTTCTCTCTCCCTGTGCTGAACCCCCTGCTGTGTGTGCTCTCTCTCTCTCTCTGTCAAATAAATAAAATCTTGAAAAAAAAAAAACCCACTCAACACATTAAATCACATTTAATGTTTATGTGAACAACTGAACAAATGCTTTGGCTGAACTTCCTACTGATATCTTTAAAAAATTTAATTTTCTCCGTTTCCTGATCATTTTCTAAGATATGGCTGTGTAAATGCTGGGAAAAATATTCTGACTAGAATAACATTAAAATTCACATCTAATACCCCTTCAAGTCTCTAATACTCAGTAGTTGAATACCACTCCCTTTGGTATTCTCCTTTGGTTTTACATGAAATTATACAATATATTTCTGACCGTGACTATTCCTTCTCCTATTGTGTGTTCAGTTCTGTTCTCAGGACTCCTTCTCTTCTTTCTACATTACTCCTTCGTACTCTCATTCAGTCGTTGCCTCATCTAGTGTCTTCATTCATATGATTCCCCAATGAAAAAGCCAATTATCCTTGAAGAGATTGGCATGTTAGGAATGTGAACCAAAATCCCCACCAATTCAGTTTTCACTGAGGAACATAGACCTGGAAATAAAATGTTAAATTTCTGGCTCTTTGTCATCCTCCCAATTCCTATAATGATAAATTTCTGATCTTTTTTTTTTTTTTTAAAGATTTTATTTATTTATTTGAAAGACGGAGATCACAAGTAGGCAGAGAGGCAGGCAGAGAGAGAGAGAGAGGGAAGCAGGCTTCCTGCGGAGCAGGGAGCCCGATGCGGGGCTTGATCCCAGGACCCTGAGATCATGACCCGAGCCAAAGGCAGCAGCCAAAACCACTGAGCCACCCAGGCGCCCCTAAATTTCTGATCTTATCCAGAGGCTATGGCCCATGTCTAATGTTTGTAACATTTCTGATTCCCTATATTATCTGAAAGTGAGCTGATCATAGTGTCTAGATTGAGTGTGCCTGATAGTCTTTAGTATTAGTGTTTAGTATATTAATAGATCAAAGTTAAACACTCTCTTATGAACTACAGAATGCTTGGTCGAAAGAAATTCGAGTATATTGAGGTCTCCTTAACCAAATACCCACTGACATATTGATAAATGAAATATCAATGAGTAAGTAGTATATGGTTTGGATCCTGTTTGTTCTTATATCTCATAAGAATTGATGCTAATCAAAAGTTTCGGCCTTAATTGTGCTTGATAACTTAGGTATTACAGAGCCTGTTATTAAAGACTTGACAATGCCCAATTCATTGTGTGGATAGGAGCTTTCCTTCTGCATTTGTCATTGTATTTTCTGCTATCCATTTCCTATGTGTGTGACCCAAGTCTGTGATCTCTCAAATTAAACATATCAACCACTTATTACCAGCTCTATTTTAATTTCCTTTCCAGCTACCACTTGAAGTACAAGACTGCTAGCAGGTTTTAATTTAATTTTAGGCATAAAAAGACATATCTGCATGATTAAAATGCCAGATAGCTATATAACTGTTATCAATTATATTAATTAAGGGAAAATTGTAGCAAAATTTGTTCTGAGGGAGGAAAAAAAGTATCACCCTGAAACCTTTATTAACACATAGATGGCCACAAACTATTATGTTTTTCATAGTTTACTTGTGATTTGTCCAGTTTTAACATAAAAATTTTAGAGAACTTGGAAAAATGTATTTTTTTAGGAGAAATAATTGTGAAATTGGTAGCTGTGAACCTCATGTGTAGCTACTTTGATGCAAATTAAAACAACCTCCACACAAGTACAGGTGATGAAATAGCTGAATTGACTAATTGTTTTTAAATATAGGCCTATTTGGACAGGCATTTACATTCTCTAACAAGCTACACAGTTCAGAAAGTTTTTAAGGCACTTAGGAAAATGAACCTTATGGCTCAACAGCATTTCTACTAATATCTAGAAAATTACAGTTTGAATTTAAAATGATTATAGCTGTAAATCAGTATTTAAAGAGATTTTACATACATTACCTCATTTAATCCTGGCTGAAACCCTGCAAGATAGGGAGCATCAGAGGATGCTGTGAATTTATTAGCAACTTGACTATGATCCCACAAATGGTATTGGAGTGCAGATTCAAAGTCAGGTTATCTACTTTCAAGTTTAGTGCCACCCTTATCCACCCATTTACGTGTAAGTAGCTCATCTGAGTCAGTACCTGGTATGAAATATAATAGGTTGGAAACAGAGAGCAAATTCTGAATAGGTTGATGTTTTTGCCTATAGCTAGCTTTGAATGTAGCAGGTGAGACAAACGTGTAATTAGTTCTTGTGATATTTTTAATGTGTCCTATCCAGAGTAAGTGTAAGATGTCTTGATAAGACTTAGGAAGGAGATGTAGTTTATTTTTTGGAGGAGGCACAGACAAAATATCCGAAATGATATTTGCTGATCTTTCTGTAATTAGTTACATCTCTGGAGATGAAGGACTATTTCAGAAGAGGGGCATATAGACATATCTAAGGTAAGAGAAAGCATTGCTTACTAAGCGAACTGTGAGTAATTCACTGCTGATTGAAGTAGTTTAGTATTTAAGTAAGAAATAGTCCACACTGAGGAGGCTCTCTAGCTTTCCTATGAACATTTGGAAATCTCTAGAGATTTTATTTTATTTTATTTATTTTTTTATTTTTTTTAATGTCATGATGACTGAGGAAAAGCATTACCAAGATCTGGTAGATATGGGACAAGATTTCACTGCAGAGGCTTCTAGCACGGTGGGTGACTTTCTCACCCTAAAATGATTATTGTGCTCTCCTGAGAAACACAGACGGCAGACCGTGAACAGTCTTATGGGATATACTGAGACATTTGGACTCTCTTTGGAGGTACTTTTCTGGGCCACTAAGGGGTTTTAAGCAAAGGGTGGACCTGGTAAGATTTCTTCTTTAAAAAGGTCCCTCTAGTTGCCTTGTGGAAAGTGAGTTAGAGACTATGCAAGTAGACACTAACACCGTAAGTTCATGCTCTGCCTTGCAACAGGCAAGTCTCAGAGAGCAGTAAAATTTTGGCCAGGCTTGAGAGAACTTCCATGCACTGACTCTTCCTACTGGAAAATGTGGGTGTTAGCTCCCCTGAACAGACTGAATGAGAGAGGGGAAAAAGTGTGCTGGAAGAACAAACCCCCTATTAGCCCCTGTAGCAGGCTCAAGCAAAGGCCATTCATTCCAAAGAACAGTGACAGTGACGTGCTCTTTGCCAAGGAATAGATATCTTTACGATTCACATTAAAATATTTTTTTCTAAAGATACATGAATCAAATCCTTATTTAGTTTAACTTTCTGAAGTTGGATTTCTGTTTCTGCAACTGAAAGAAATCCTCATTGATTCATATGGGGATATTCAGTCATGACATATCTGATTCTGACGCATTACCAGACAGTGTTCTATTTATATTTTAGTACTTTTATGAAAAAGAAGATTCTTTCATAGAGCCAGATTTTTTCATTCATTAATTCATCTGTGTATGCATTCAATAATCCATTTAGTCATCATTATTCAAGAGACATGTCCGGCAGGCATTGATTAAACACTGGAGAGGAAAAAAAATTGCTGTTCAGAGTTTGGTCTTAGAGACAGATCTCTGGAATTCACCTATTTTTTCTTCATATTTCCCGGAGTAATTGTATCATTTTGTTCATACTTTTTTTGAAACTCATCGGTATTGTAAGAACCTATGCCTATTGTATTGTGAAGCTTGGACTTCAAAATCAGAAGTAGAAATGCAAGGCATAAATTACATTCATAATAGTATGTGAATATCTTCTGAAACAGGTACTTTATACCAAATATCTCTTTAGTTCTTCAAGATACTTTGATTACACTGAAAAAGGAAATTTCTTTATTCGCCAGATACAAACTGCTTCATTTATGTGCTCATTTAGAATCTGAATATATATGCCTTTCTTTGTACAATTTAGGTATTCTAGAAATTTTAAAACTTGGGATGTCTTCAGTAGGTGGTGAAGAGCCTTTTAAAAACATTTTTATTTTACACAGGTGTAACACAGGTGGTACGCCCTTTCCTCTCTGCCCCATAGGGTGTAGCTCTAACTACCCTCTAGGGAAGAGAAGGTTGGGTGAACAGCCTTAATATTTCTCCAGCTCAGTAATTACCTGCAGGAACATTCTCTTCACTGCTCAGGAGTTCTTAAGGGAAGTACGGCCTGATGCATACAGAATGACCTTGCATCATGGTTCTTCTACGTGTCACTTCAGCCTCTTCCCCAAACCTTATACACATGTGTAGCCGATTATGTTTTACCTTCCCCCCACGCCCTTAATTGAAGGATTCAAGTTTCTGTCATGAAATTGTACGTACTCTGGTGGAAGGGCCTCAAATATGGTGCCCTGACATAGCTACTTTGTTCTTAGTGACACATGTAGAGATTAGTTTTCACTAATAGAATCTCAGGGGATTCTTACAAAGACACACTATCATCCATACTTAGATTAATAACACTGGTTTTATTATACTCAGAATATCCTGGGTTTCATAATAAAGTTTACATCAAAAATGAATGATGAGAGAGGCAGAATTCTTCCATTTGGGATTTAGATGAACTAAAATCTATTTTGGATCTGGATGGGCTGAAGATGAGGGACAGATTTAGATTCTCTTGCTTCTGCTTTGAAACACTGGATAGGTATGTTAGATACAGTGTTCACTCATCCAGGTTTACTTTTCACCTTTCTCCACCCTGCTCTGGCACCACAAGACCAGTGTTTGCTAACTTCATCAGTGGCTTTTTCTTTCCTCCCAGCTTCCTGTTGAGTCTGGCTAATGGAAGTTGTAATGGAAAGAGATTTGTGAGGGGGAGATTGAAGTTGCAGTATTCACTTCTGCAACTGTCTCTCTGCTAAGGGATAGACTGCCCTTTTCCCGAGTTACCCGACTGAAGTCCATAGTTACCATTGAACAGTACTGTCTTGGAGCTACAGCACCAGCTTTGGTGCCCTCCCTACATTCTATACATTTTCCCACCCTCACCTTTTTAGGACAAATGATGTTGATGACTTCCTGTGGTTGCTAAACTCAGAGCGATTCAACATGCTTTGATAGCGTACTTTAAACTTGCTCTCATATTTATTAACTGTCCCTGCATTAAGGTCTCCTAAATTACTGCATTTAAGTGTGCCTTTTTCTTCCTGTTGTGATCTTTGCTGATGCTAATGTTTATACTACTTAGCTATTAGTAGAGGGGGAAAAAATAAAAAGGAAGAAGAAATGGACCACCCTTAGCTGGGAAAAGTAGAAGTGAATCTAATTTCAGACCTGTCAAATTTCAGATGTCTGACTAATACTCCTATAGAAACGGAAGTGAAAAGAGGTATCTGGGATGGATATTTGATTTGGAAATCTAATGACGTTTATAAATTTGGTAAAATCTGGGTTTCATTTAACACTAAAAATAAAGAAATCCATTGATTATTTTCTCTGTGCTTCCATGCTTGTGAGCCTTTATTTTATGTAGAGAGCTGATTAGAAAAGCAGGAGCTTCAGGGATCCAGAAATGTAACATAGTCACAAAACTTATGTGAAAACTACAATATATCATTTTGTGGCAGTAATTCCCAGCCATTTCATCAAATATAAAATATTTTTTTCCAGGGGAAGCTCATCTTCCTCTGAAGCATATTTACTCTTCAAACATAGAATACATTCACAACATAAATTATTAAGTCACTGACTTAAACACTGACTGAGTGTTACAATTTTAGGCAATATATAATTGAATAATATGCTTTCTTTGTATATAACATGACTCTAATATTAAAATTTTAAAAGTTTTATGGCTATTTCTCAATTTCTTTATGAAGAAATACTTCTTGTATCAACTCTACATGTACTTATGTCATCTAAATGGAAGCCAAAAAGTATCTGAGAATGACACCTATTTACATAAAATATGATATTAATGCATTATATCAATTATATAATGATTTTATGTATTATTTATTATAATACAATATTTGTTATCATTGAACTCTTCCCTTAAGTGGTAATTTATGTATTTATAAGTAAAATGTTACACCTTTCAGTCTTTGAGACATTCTTAAAATATCTTTAATGTTTCATAACCTTGATTTTGAGAATAATTCATCACCTGTGAACACTACTCAGGAGGGAAGATTTAAGATACGACGCTGCTTTTACTATTAATAATCTTCCAAAGTGTTAACTGTCTTTCTGTATTTCTTATAGTCTTATTAAAGGCTTTGAATATATGCTTATATTATGTGCTAGGGAATATTAGTTTTCTGCTATGTTACTGTTGCATAACAGCCTCCCCAGAAACTTAATGGCTTAAAATAATTATTTATTTAAACCTCAGTGGTCTACAGGTCATCTAATCTCAGCTAGGATATTTTAATCTAGACTTAAGACCACAGGTTTCTGATCATGGATTTTCATTCCGGTAGGCTGAAACACAAATGGCTAATGGTGGTATGGCATTTTTAAGGAATAGTGGGGAAACAGAAATGCATAATGCCACTCTGTTAAGGCTTCAACTCAGAAATGGCACCCTGTCACTTTTCCATTGGTTAAATCAAGTCACATGACAATGTTTAAAATTAATTACTTATGGGGACGCCTGGGTGGCTCAGTTGGTTAAGCAGCTGCCTTCGGCTCAGGTCATGATACCAGCGTCCTGGGATCGAGTCCCACATCGGGCTCCTTGCTCCGCAGGGTGTGCCTGCTTCTCCCTCTGACTCTGCCTGCCACGCTGCCTGTGCTCACTCTCGCTCTTTCTCTCTCTCTGACAAATAAATAAATAAAATCTTTAAAAAAAAAAATTAATTACTTATGGAAGTCTACTCCATAAATACCAAGCCTTAGAGAGGCAGGAGGAAAGGAAGAATTTATTAATAAATCCTATAATCTTCCAAAGAGACATGTGTTCTCAGTTGGTTTTGATCAACTAGTATTTATTATGCTTTTGTTGGATTCAGAAAATTCATACAGGAGAGTGTACCTTAAATGTAGGAGACCCAAGTACACAGACATGGATACAAATCAACTCAGAATAAGACCTAAGAACCATAGATTAGCTATTTCTGTTAACTACCAATGCCAAATAAATGGATAGGCCTGACAAAATTAAAAAAAAAATTCTAATATGTGAAGATCATTTTTTAAAAATGTGATATAGAAAAGATTTTAATGGATGCTATTATACTGGTTTACTTTTAAATATGCAGCTGAAAAATGATGAAAGAATTAAGCCAACCCTTTTGCTTTTGGTTAGTTCCCTATTATATTTTGTAATCTGAAGGGACATTTTATTGAAAAGGCTCTCTGAATTGGAAGAGCCCTTAAATGATGCAAGAACCTCAGGAAATTGTATAGGAATAAAATTAAGATGAATCATTGTACACAGGCAAAACCATTCTCGTGTTTATTAAATTTCTGAAAATTTCCTGGATACTTTCTATATATGAGTTCAAGGACTGTTCCTCGATGATCATTTTGTATTCTGAGTTAAAAAAAGTTATATTTTGCGTCTTTTCCTATAATATAGCACAATGTTCAAGTGTTCTTTACATTTTAGGTATTTTAAATGGTACCGATAAAGCACATTGGTTTGCTAGTTTTTAACTCAATATTTCTAAAACCTAACCTAAGAACAAGACAGAGAAATTTGACAGTTATATTTTTGGGACACTCATTGCAGTGGATTTTTTAAAAAATTATTTATTCAATATTTGTTTTTCTTTTTTTAAAAAATATTTTATTTATTTATTTGACAGAGAGAGATCAAAAGTAGATGGAGAGGCAGGCAGAGAGAGAGAGAGGGAAGCAGGCTCTCTGCTGAGCAGGGAGCCCGGTGTGGGACTCGATCCCAGGACTCTGAGATCATGACCTGAGCCGAAGGCAGCGGCTTAACCCACTGACCCACCCAGGCGCCCAATATTTGTTTTTCTTAATTACTGTTGTGCACAAAGTAAGAATGTGTGTTTTTTAATGAAGAGAAATATGTTCTATAACTTCAAAAGATAAAAGACTATACATTTTTTATGAAATGTCTATGTATGATAACTTAGAACAACCTGAAATAAAATCATATGTTAAAATATATTATGAAACTCTTTTAAATATCATTTATATTAAATGGTTTCTGGAAGCAATAATCTTCACTCAAGAACTATGTGGATCCAAATAACAAGTCCCAAGTTTATGTGTCAAAATTCCTTGTTTTGACATAAGGCATTTAGAAATAAAATCAGACTGATACATCTTTCTGAAGGAAAATTGTTCTATGGAAGACCAGCAAGACTGAAGTTTTTGTGAAAACTTCTAAAAGCTAAGAAGCCTAATATAGGAATGTTAACAAAACACACATTAACTTTCCATGGTATAGACAAAATACTCCAGGAGATCCACTGTGCAAGTATACTCATACACATAAACTGGAAAATCAAAGAAGAAAGTATTAAAATTTCAAAATACACATTTTAAAAAATTCAATGCTATTTTAATAAATACATCATCTATTTTGTTTCTGATTAATAAAAGCTATGTTTAGTCTTTCAAATTTTTTCAGTTAAAAGGTAATTTTAAAGAATCATTTCCTTCCATTTTTCTTTGAAATTTTCTACTAGAAGTCTATACTCTATTACCAGTCCCATTTTCCCACTCCTCAGTCCCTGGCAACCAGCATTCTGTTGCCATTCTCTGTTTTTTTGAGTTGGACTTCTCTATGAGTTGGAAGAATTTTCAATATGGTCTGTAATAATTTGGAAAGGAAATAATGAAGGGCTCTTACTAAAAATGGAAGTGAACATTTTGCTTCAAATACCTTTGTAATTTCAAAAATAATTGTTGTGAATCAATTAATAGTTTTGTAACTGGAGGTAAAAATTGGTGCTTCTTATTGTCCTTAGAGAAGCCTTTTAGCTATGGATAGTTCATAAGGAATAATATATTAGGAATGGACTCTTTCAATTTAGAGAAATATCTGTATTTCACCTTATATAAATATATATCAAGAAGAATGTAGATTTTATAAATTTGAATGTTATTTAAAGAATGTTTTAAATTTCCATATCTAAAAATATGTATTTTTAGTTATTGTATTTTTAGCTTGCTTGCTCGCTTCCTTCCTTCCTTTCTAAGTATGGTTGACACACAGTATTGCATTAATTTCAGGGGTATGACATAGTGATTTAATAAGTCTGCTTGTTATGCTATGCTCATTGAAAATGTAGCTACTACCATGATCACCATACAATGTTATTATAATACTACTTATTAAATTTAAAGTTAGGTTTGAAAAATATGTATTTAAATTTGAAAGTTACTCTTTAACCATAGATAAAACATATATATGTGATTATACTATGATATTCTGAAAAAGAACACAAAAATTTGCAAATGTTTTCTTTGTACTTAGGTTTATATCCTTTATAGGTTATTTGTTTTCTGAAAGATTTTTGTCTCAATCATAAGATTTATTTTGTTTTACACAGGGAGCATAGCTCAATTAAAAATCTTTTTTTCCTTAATCCATCTTAAGGAGATTAATAGAGCTACCATGATGACAATAATAACTGAAATTTGTTGAATGCTTACTATATACCAAGTATCTCCCTTGAAACATAATAAATAGAAACCTTTGTTTAATACACAACTGAGCATAATTTCTTAATTTTATCTTTTCTCCCTTGGCCTCAGATGTGGATAGACATTTAATAAAATTTTATAATGAAAGGGCTTCCACAATCTTTTATCTTAAACTCTTCATTTTTAGAGGTAAGAGTTCTAAGAATCTAATGTTATGGCATGCTAGAAATTCACCTTGAAAGATCTAATGAATAAATTCAGTCTTTTTTAAAAAATTTGTTTAAGAATTGAGATCCACAAAAATGGGTATCATATTCTTAACACTAGCTCTATTAGTAATCAAATCTGAAATTTTATTGGTATAGAACTTGACTTCCAAGAGCAGTAACATAATTGAAAAATAATAACACAGTTCTTGTAGAAGTTTGATTAACGTTTAGTGAGCTTCAAACTTGACACTGATTATAAAATGGAACAAGTGACATTATTCATTTATTCTGCTTGTTAAGCTATGCTCATTGAAAATGTAGCTACTACCATGATCACCATACAATGTTATTATAATACTACTTATTAAGTAGTTGTGTGTACAGGCTCTGTGACCCATTAGTAAACAAAATAGACAAAATCCCTGCCTTCATGAAGACGTTTATTCTAGTGGGGAAACAAAAATAAACAAGAAACAGTGTAAACTATTCCTTATGTGAAGCAGTGGTAAGTTCTAAGGGGAAAAAAAAAAAAAGCAAGGTAAGGGGATATTAAGTGTAGGAGATGGTATAATAGTTCTAGTTAAAGTAGGCTGGAATGTCTCACTGACAATGTGATTTTTAAAAATAAAGATCTGAAGGAAATGCAGAGGTGTGTAGGAAGAGCATCCCCAGCAAGGGGAACAGAAAGGGTAGAGACCTTAACGTGGGTGTGTCGCTGGCAGTTTCGAAAATTATGAAGGAGGAATAGGGGATGACTAAAGGATGTGTTGAGGGAGATGAAGTCCATGAAGGAGCAGGGAATCAGATTATAAATGGTTTTACAGATCAAGTTGAAGATTTTAACACTCATGTTGAAAGAGAAAACAATGATCAGTTGAAGATTTTTCAGTAAAGTCCTTTAGGGGAATCAAGTAGCGTGATATGGTTCAAAGACTAAATCTTATAGTTCTCATTATTTATGTTTTAGATATTTTGAATGCAAAAAAGACAGAACAAAGAAGTAGACTGAGGAAAGATAGCCAGAAAAGTAGAAGGAAAACCAGGCTTGTGTATATTAGAAAAGAGGCCAAATAAAATATTTTGAGTTAAAGAGAATGATCTATGATTCCACCTGCTTCTGATACATCCAAAAAAGTAAAAGGATTGGCTATTGGACTTAGCAGTGTGGAGATCAATAGTGACAACAAAATGAGCAGTTTTGTTGGAGTTGTGGCAATAAATATATGATGTAGTGGGTTTGAGAAAAAATAGGAAGAAGGACATTCAAAGAATCAAGAATAGGGAGCTATTTCAAGTAGTTTTACTTTATACTTAGAAGAATAAGGTGATAGCTGCAAGGAGAAATGATATCAATATAGTCTCTTTTAATAAGATAAACAACATAACTGCATGTTATTTTGATACTAACAGTCATATACCAGTTGATGGGGGAATAATTGATAATTACAGAAAGGCAAAGCGAAAATTGCTATGGCCATGTCTTTGAGAAAGAAAAGGGAGATGAACCTGTGCACATAATGGAAAATTTACACTTAGTTGGAGTGCAGTCCATTCTCATGATAGAAAGTTAGAATATTCAAGTACAAATACAGGAAAATAGATGAGTCGGGGGAGGTGGTGGTTGGAATTTCTCTCCTGACTGCTTTATTTCTTCAATGAAATAGGAAGAATGGTCACAAACTGAGAGAGGGAGAAGTAATGTTTGAAGCAGAAGGATCTAGAACAATAAAATCCTATAGTAGAGTAAAAGAGTGAATGGACTATAAAAATACAGTATGAGTTAGTGCTCATGAGTTTAAAACTAGTCCAGATGGTTTGGGGTTTCTTCCAGGCTGGTATGATGGTACAGGTTTAGATGTGCAGCTGGTGGAGATTTGGATTTAATTGTAATTGTGGTTTAGCTAAAAGAATAAACAAATATGACAGAAAACAAAAGAGCTGATGTTGCATATAAGTGAGAGATTTTATCATAACAATTAAACTTAAGCTTACTAGTAAGAGAAGTGTGGTGTTGTACCAGAGGTGAGAGATAAGGAAATATACTAAGGTCTCACTGGCTTCAAAGCACTGTTGGAGTTGGGCCTTTAGAGGGATTGAGCTGGAAAAAAAAGAACATCGTAGTATAAGATATGCTTGAAATTGAGGTTTGGGGAGAGTGGCAGTGATTAGTAACAACAAAGGCATAGGTATGATCACAGAAGTGCATTTTGAAGTTAGGGTGGGGACCACGATGGTCAAGAAGAATGGAAAGGTCTAGGTCTTAGACTCTGGACTTTGAGTTCTCTGCTGAAGAAGCAGTTTTGGAGATATTTGCAGTGAACCAGGAGCTAATATTTCAAAGAACAGAGGGAGGAGACCTGGGAGACAACAGCAGCCAAGGAGATGTTTTATAGAGGAAAGAAATTCATTTGTAGGGAATAGGGTAATGAATAAAGAAAGGGTACCTACTGCACATTGAGTCCCAGGCTTATTAAGTTTACAGAAGAAGCAGTATCATCAGGAAAGAACCAGATTTAAGTTAGGACAAGACGGTGAGAGAGACATTCAAGGAAGAGATTGAAGACATAGTCAGTTTTGTTAATGATTAAACTTGAGAGAAAAAGTTTTCATCCAGAGAAAATTATGGATGGTGGATGGATAAAGCAAATTCAGAAGAGATCTTAGAGTCAGAAGAGACTTCAAAGATGATATAATCTATTCTTTTATATCTTGAAGGCTCTTCATAATATAACTAATACTTCTCCCATCTATTTGAGTTTTTTCTGTGACTGGCTTCTTACAAGGAAGCCCATTCCAAAAAGGAGATACTTTCTATCTTCAAAGATACTTCCATTTGCCTGAAAACTCAATAAAATATGTACAACTCAAATTCCTTATAATAAGGACTCTCCCTTGCTTTTCTCTCTGCTTCCTCTATCACATTCAAACTCTCTGGTTTGCCTGCTGTTTTCCCTCGTCTTTTGCTGAGACTGGCATTTATAGATCTCCTATTAACTTGTTTCAAATCACTGATAATTTCATCAGCTGACCACCCTAACAGCTACCACCATTTCAATGAGTACCTTCAACAGTACCTTCTCATTTCACTGAGAAGGTACCCAGTTCTTTGATCCTTAGATGCCTCACTATTGATTAGCTGCCTCTACTCTCACATTATTCCTCCATACCCATCTTCTCTTTCTGGTCATATCATATTTATTTGTAGACCTTTAAAAAATATTCTTGATCTCACACATACTTGTCAAGAGTGTAACTATGGACAATTCCTTCTCTATGCCTATATCCCAAAAGCTAAGCATCAAATAATAGGTTGGAAGTACTATTGTTTCACATTCACCACACTCAAGTTGGCTTTCCACAATGCAGTCAAGAAACTGTTTCTCCAGAAAGTTTACTCTACTTATCTCCACAATAAAATCACATTTTAGCCATCTGCTTAAATCTTTCATTACTTCTTTCTTCTATCTACTAATCTCAGTGTATGGCTTCATTTCCGACCAGGGAGAATGCATTAGACAGTAACTACTTAATCTTTTTGCTACTATATCTAAAAATTAACCTGATGCCTCCCCTCCTCATAACCATGAAGAAAATGTTATTCTAATCCAAATCCAGTCCCTTCATTTGTGCTTCTTTGCTCCTCCTGCACTTTTCTAGCTTTTCTGTCTCCTGCCTCTCAGCATCTTGATTTCTAGCACATACCCTCTTTGATCAGTCAAACATGATCTAGTATCTATAATCTTAAATAAAGCAAGACAAGCCTTGACTTGACCTCATACAGCTTTTTAGCTATGACTTTTAGCTCTTTTGTTTCCTATATCCTTTCATTACCAGCTTTCCAAGAGAATTTGTGTGTGTGTGTGTGTGTGTGTGTGTCTGTGTCTGTGTGTGTTTGTCTTATTTATACTATTTCAAATTTCCCATGATTTTCCATTCTTACCATTCTAGGGTTCTGCTTACAGGGTTATCAATTAGTAACATGTTTTCTATCCTAATTTAGTTGTCAAATATTTTACATAATTGAGTAGTATTTTCTTCCTGTGGAGATCAAGAGGATGTTTTGTGGTTATATATTCTCAGGCTCTAAAATTCAAGTGATGACAATATGATCATTATTCTCATTTTATTTTTTCTTATAACTATAATTCGTTTTTGAGTTCCCATTCTGCTTGGTAGTAAAACAAAGGTAACCAAATCAATTCTAAGAAAATTTATTTGCTTGAAAGTATTCTCAGGCTTGGGTTTTCAGTCAAATCAAAATTGGCTTGCCCCGCCCCCTCTTCTTTTCTTTCTGGATTGGTTTAATTTCTGCAGTCTATCTAATGCAGTAATATCAGATGGCGAGGCATCTGGTCTTCATCCTTCCTTTGTCCTAGACTGACATCTGTTGCCAAGTACAAGCATGTCCCGTGTCCCCACCACATTGGCATCTGTGGAGGTTTCTGTATTCCCACCTGGTTTCTTGACACACATCCTTATACTGCTCTTTGTTGTAATTTTCTCTCATCATGACCGTGGATCCCTTCAACATCTGCCTGCTTTCTCTCTCTCAGCCAGGTGTCTTGTTGTCAGAGGCAAAAGGAAATCCTGTTGCTTGCTCTTGTTGCCCAGGGACCACATGAGACTTGCTATGGCGGTCTTGTGTCTTTTCCCTTTTCAACAGCAAAGAGACATCTCAGCCCTCTGGATCCACTTTTACCTAGGTTACTAGGGAATCCTTAAAAGCTGTCTTTTCACATTGTCCCAGAAAGGATTAGGGTAAATGTATCCTTTATTCGTGGGTCCCCAAACTGTGAATAATTTCTTTTAAATATCCATTTTAATTTTTACTGATTTAAGAACAGAAAAGACAGTGCATTAAGCTTTTCCTTAGGTCCCACTGGGATCTAAAGGATTCTCTCCAACACATTGTTTAACTTTTCTCTTTACCCAAAGGAGTAATTATTATTCAAATGAGGGGGAAGAACAATTTAATGTTTCCATTTTTCCAACTCTTTGTTATATCAGTAATATAGCTTTCTTTAAAAAAATAACCATAGATTTAGCATATCTGCTTTTAGGTCTCTGTTTTCACTCATCCCAGCTGGCTGGGCTGGGGGAAAAAAGGACCACATGTTACAGGTGAAGATACTTGAAGAAGATTAGAGAGAGATTTGCATTTCTGTAGTAGGGCATAATTAGTGGCCTGCCCATCTCTTTGGGGAAATATTATAAATGCTGACTAGATTGACATATTTAAATGTATTGATGAACTGAATAGAAAGTTAGGAATATGCTAAATGAAAGGGGAACATGAAAAGTAAGAAGCAATATGTTGATCCTACCTTTCATCTTAAGAGCAATTGCAAATTCTAGTGAACTTGAGTTTTAGTTTTCATAATTTGCAGAGCATAGAGAATAGGTAAGTCAAATACTTTCTTAAATTAAGAAGGCTAAAAGACTATAATCCCATCATAAAGCTGGGTCCAGCAAATTGGCTAGTCCCTTGATATAAGTGTAAAAACTATGTAAAGGTACATTCACTGAGGGTTTTATAAGTGAGATATTCTTATCTTAAATCCTAGTGCTGAATAAGAGGGAAAATACTCCTAGCTAAAAACTAAATAACCCTTATATTGGATTATAGCCTGATTTGCCTTGCTTAGGTGATGTGAAACACTTTAATGCAACACTACAGTTTAAAGTGACCTTAGGTTGGTATAACCCCTCAGTCACCCAGCAGAAATAACTGTGAACTTGCTCTGAAAGAAACTATCTTTAGTCCAAGCCACAAATAAGTCCCCCAAGTAAAATGTTAAGAAATACAAATTTATAATAAAAAAGCACAGAACACCCAATGAAATAAAACACCACAGTTAGAATTTCCAAAAATGAGTCAGAATCTCAAAACTGAACATACAGAATATAATTGTTACATGGGTTGGGTAAATAAAATACTAAGAAGATGGGGGGCCTGGGTGGCTCAGTCAGTTAAGCGTCTGCCTTCAGCTCAGGTTGCCTTGATCTCAAGGTCCTGAGATGGAGCCCTGAGTCAGTCTTCCTGCTCAGCAGAGTCTGCTTCTCCCTCTTCCTCGGTCCCTCCTCCTCCCTCTGCTTGTGTTCTCTCTCTGAAATAAATAAATAAAATCTTTAAAAAAATATAAAGTACTGAAAGGAGAAAATGGAAGGAGAATATTAAAGAGACCAGAAAGACTTAGCTAAAGAATCAAAAGTTTGGTTTGATATTGAAACTATTTTTTAGGTCAGGGTCTCTGGAAACAGACTCTGAGATACATATTTACATGCAGGACGTTTACTTGAGTGTGTTCTTAGGGAAACAACAATAACAACAAAACCCCCCACCCCAAAACCCTACAAGGGTGGTAAGAGAAGCCTGATTAGGTGATGCAGTTGCAACAGTAGCCTCAGCTTCTCTTATCATAAACTCTAGACCTACTCATTCCTAAAATTACTACTCAAAGCCAGACACATTTTTAGTGTTTCTATTATACGGAACAGCAGCCACCCTACAGATAGAATATGAGGTTAGAAGGTGAAAATGAGATCACAGGGATGAAAATTTCTTAGAAACTGAAAGTTCTGCACACATGGTTATCATGACCATCTATCCAGGAATCAAAAGTACAGACACTGGAGTCAGAGAATTTCAATTCACTTCTGACTCTGACACTCACTAGCTACCAGACTGAAAGCAAATTGCTCTGTCTCTCTTTTCCTCAGTTTTCCCATATGTAAGTGAAATGTATAAAAACTATTTTGTAGGATTGTTGTGGAGGAGAGGAGCATAACTGAAGAATAAGCGTAACACTTACTATACAATAATAGTTTAGTAAATATCCTCTGACACAATAAAAATACCATTAAAAAAGGAGAGGAGGATTATAACCATGATCCCTAACTTAGCATCTGCCTCAACTTTTCTATATTTACTCTGATGTATTATTTTAATTCCCTTTCCCTAAGACACTTTCTTTTTTTTTTTTTTTAAAGATTTTATTTATTTACTTGACAGATCACAAGTAGGCAGAGAGGCAGGCAGAGAGAGAGGAGGAAGCAGGCTCCCTGCTCAGCAGAGAGCCTGATGCAGGGCTGGATCCCAGGACCCTGGGATCATGACCTGAGCTGAAGGCAGAGGCTCTCACCCACTGAGCCACCCAGGCGCCCCCCTAAGACACTTTCTGACCATAGCATATGCAGAATCTAATTCCCACTCCAAAAACAAAACAGTATCTTACGAAGGTTTGCTTTCCTGAAATATATGCATTCTAAAATCCCAGGAGGACTCTTTCTCTGAGTTTTTCTATACTTTTACAGAGTAAAATTGGCCATCTTACTTTTGTTATGACAGCATATCACGTATTTGCAGAGTGGTACTATTTTATTGGGCTAAGTGTTTTAGAATAGCGTAATTCCTTTTATCTTACTCCTACATTGACAAAACAAGTATAGGTTATGGCATTGAGATTTTTATTGGCAGAAGCATTCACTATTAAATAACATTGAAAAATGTGTTTTTATCTGTGCCCTGAAAAGACCATATATATATATATTTTTTTCCTTGCATTTATTTGTTTTCCTACCCTTAGAATGAGTGAGGTACAATTGTTTCACTAAAGTAAAGTCCTTTCATTCTGGCCCTTTGAAAAAAGTGAAATTACTGCTAATTTTTATGGTTAAAATTTCCAGCCTACCCAGTAGAATTGGAATATATCTCATATGGAAGTTTCCATCTCATATGGGAGAAATCCATAGGATCTCTTTACAGCAATAAACAAGTACTTTGTTTTATTCTTTATGCTTGACCAGATTTATCCTCTTCTTCTTTAAAGAAAATCTGGGGCAAGTTGGCTCCTACGATAAGCTGTCAAGATGAAAAATCCACACTGTAATGTCAATTTGCAATGCTTGTGGTTCAAAGGATATTTATGGCACATGTGATTTATTTTTCAATCACCTAAGATTTAACAAAGAAACTATATCATGATTAATCTAAAAAAATTGAGAGGTAATTTATTTTTACAAATTCTGGTTGAACAGCAACAGCATGTCATTTCTAAAGGTGCTATTAGAAACAACAATAGCACACCAGCTATTGAAGTATGTATAGACTGAATATTTTAAATTGCAAAGAAAACAAAAGGCAACACCTGAGGGAAATCTAATATAGACAGTCTACTGTCATTTGGGGGGATTGCTTTCATGGATATTAGATAGGTGAAAGTGACGTATAATATCTTTTCAGGACTTTTACTATGAGATTAACTTATTTTTCAAATGCATGTCATCTTCATAAATCTTTCTAACATGATAATTTTAACACAGATTTTATTTCATTAATAAAATTGACAAAAATTAGTTCATTGGGGTGGACATTCAACAGTGTTGGAACAGCTTGTATGTTTCAAATGCTCTTATTCTTGATTCTGGCAGATGACTTCTTGTCCTTCTTAGCATCAACTTCGGAAAAATCTACTTTAGAATTAGTCTCCTAATATTCACTTTTCAGCTGTATTCTATTCAGGATTAAACCTTACAGACCTGCCTTCTGCTGAGTAAGTCCTTGGCTTTCTTACTTACACAATTTTATTTTCTTAATGATAACATCTATCATTGCAAATTGCACCTGACATAAATTCTTCTTAAGGTCTTTCTCCTTGTTCCCCTGCAAAACTGATTTAGTCTTTGTTTTACAAATAATTGACAGTTCTTGTTAAAGTACATTATTCTATTACTAAAAAAATTACATAAACTAATCATTTTTGTTCTTTTGTTACAACTATAGAAACAGTAAATACTTAGATATATTTGAATGGATATTGAAATATCTAAGTACAGTATTAAAAAAAGTTATTTTGAAAATAGTGTACTTTATTATTATAGTTGTCTATACAAATATGTTTGTTCCGTAGATAACAATGTTAAAACACAGAATGTGCATAGAAAAATCTGGTATGACATGCATCAAATTCAGCATTCATTTATTGAGTGGGGTTATAGTAAACCTTCATTCCTTATCTTCTTATGTATAATACTTGGCAAGAGAGGTTTTGTTTTGGTTTGGCTTGGTTTAAAAATGAAAATGTTGCATTTATTTTAACACAGCTGAATTAAGTGTGGAAAGTGTTTTTGTTTGTTTTGATTTGGTTTTGGCTTTGATTTTGGTAATAAAACATGAGGAAAAGATCGGAAGCATGTATATCTGCATAGTAACAATGACTAATTCCAGGAGGTAGAATTATAGGCAACCTTAATTTCCTCGCTTCTTGACTATATTTAAGATACGTGTTCCTAAGAAAGAACTGTCAGTTTAGGCAGTGCAAAGTAGAATCGTGTGAATGGACTAAAATTCAAAAACTCTCTCATTTATGACACTTGTAAAAACATCTCATTCTTCATACACTTGTTTTGGAAATATGATTTTATTATTATGGTTAATTCTTGATGAAATTTGCTTATCAATAAACTACCTTAATTGTCTGAGCGTTATTAAATCAACAAACCAAATGTAGCACATCATAGCGAAGTTATTGCTTGACTTTCTCAAAAGTGTTAGTTAATTGCAAGAGGAATGTCAATTAAGTGAGGTTTTCTTTAACTTTTTTTTCTTGGTGGTTATGTCAATTTTTCTTGTGTTTGCTTTTAATAAGGTCACAGGTAATGACAGTAGAATAGTAGCATACATTTTTTCATGTATAACAGAGAAAATATATTGGGAAGATCAGTTTCTAGTTGTAAAAAACATTAAAACAATAAAAAATTAAAAATACCTCTTAGCAAGCCATTGTTTAAGATATTTCTTTTCTTTCTGTTTTAATTTGCTAAACCACTTTTTGTTATGAATTATGTAGACGTTTGGGTTTTATTAATTTGTTTCAAAATTCTTGTATCACGTGTGCATGTTTTATTCCTAACTATACACTCTATTTTTCTTGTTATTATTGTCTTTCTTGGACTTCTGGCTTTCCTTTGCCTCTTCAAACATCTCCAGCAATATTTAAAATCTTTGATAGCTAATGGTAATGTCAGAGGACATTTTCTGGATCCAAGCCAATCATAATGTCTTTAACTAATGTTTATATATACCAAGCTTGCCAGCTACTTACCAGTGCATAACAGAAGATAAATGTACACCAGTCTACTACCAAGGCTAAAAGAAGCCAAGCCATCTGACTGCTAGCAACCTAATTTTTACATAGCTGTTTATAATTCTCATCGTCATGTTACAGCAATATGATTTATTAATCCTTCTGGCATTTTTCTCCTTGACAGCCTCTCAGCTGCTGTTACATCCTTCTTGGATGGGTAAGTTCTATATACTATTTTGAAACTGTGAGTCAAATTTTATGTGTTGATACTTCATTTGTTTTAGGCACTTTTTCTACTAAAGTGGAAGAACTTTAATTTAACACTATCAAATATATATATATATAAATAAAATATATATATATATATATTCAATAGAAGTAAAAATGAAGAATAATAAATTTGGAGATGTAATTCCGATGGAAATTTTCCACAATTTTAACTCAGAGTGGGTTAAAATATAACTTACATTGCAGTTTTTACAGACAGGCCAGAGCACTTTTCTCCAAATGGAAAATACAGTTTTAAGACCTTGGCAGTCTCTTGTGAATATTCAAGTACTTTGATTCAGGACTGTTTTTGCCAGAATATTTAGAATTTAACACCTTTTAACTGTATTTTTACATTTAATTTAAAATCATCAATAGTTAGTTAAAACCACCAATTCAAAATGGTAGTTATCCACTGTGTTTCATGTAATTATTTTATTATAAACTTAGATTTGATGTCACTTAAATATTATACACATTAAATACAAACAATTAAAAAAGCTATTGGAAGTGAGAGTATACACACACACACACACACACACACATACACACACACAGTGTATTTTGGTTTGTTTGTTTTAAGATTTTATTTATTTATTTGACAGACAGAGATCACAAGTGGGTAGAGAGGCAGGCACAGAGAGAGGGAAGCAGGCTCCCTGTTGAGCAGAGAGCCCGATGTGGGGCTCTATCCCAGCACCATGGGATCATAACCCACGCCTAAGGCAGAGGCTTTAACCTACTGAGCCGCCCAGGAGCCCCTGGTTTGTTTTTTATAATAAAACTTGGTGAAAGACCAGAAACATGTAGATTCATATATATTAAAAATGCCTAAAGTGCACAGATAGAATTTTAGGCAATCTTAATTTTCTTTATGTGTGTATAAATATATTTACTTCTTATTTATATATTGCACACACACACACACACACACACACACACATCAGTGATTTACTAAGCTAAGCTCCAATCAAGGTTGTGTTGCTAGAATCTATAGCAAAAAAGAGAAAAATATTTGAATTCTATAGTTCCTTTCATCTAATAAAAGAAATGAAGTATTTTTATTTAATGTGGACAGACACATTTCTTAATGTGAGTGAATCCAGAAACATTTCAGCCATGTAAAATATATTATGTGCTATCATATTGTCAACTATAAATTTGCACAGACTATTTTTTTTTTTCAGATGGGTAACATTCTTCTGTGAATGCTTTGGTGATTGTGATTGTGATTGTGTGTTTCCTCAACTATTGAGGTGTTTTCTGTCACATTTCTTCAGAGAAGTAAAACAAATGGTTTATTCCTGTAGGAAAAATGCAAACATAATGCAACTTAGAATTTGTTTGAACCTCAGTCAGGAGCTTGTTTTGAGATGCAGAATTCGTCACCATTGTATTAAAAAGTCATAATATTTGTCTAAAGGATTTTATGTTTTTTAAAGATTTTTATGTATTTATTTGAGAGAGAGAGAGCCCACAAGTGGGGAGGAGGGGCAGAGGGAGAAGCAGGCTTTCTGCTGAGCAGGGAGCCCAACAGGCAGCTGGATCCCAGGACACTGGGATCCTGACCTGAACCTAAAGTATTTGCTTAACAGACTGAGCCACCCAGGCGCCCCTGTCTAAAGCATTTTAAACACAGCTGTGCCGGTTACAAGTGAGTACACAAAATAAGAAAGAGTTTTTTGGTCTTTGTGTCTCTCTAATTTCTATGGAGTCTTTGGTCTGGCCTAGTCTAACTCAAAATCACTACTACTTATACCCAACTTGTTTAAGTTCCATGAGAACTGGTAAAACAATCAATGGAGAACCAATTAAGTAATTACTAATTTTCACATAGCTTCTCATTCATTAAAAGCTGAGGGAAAAAGAGGAAAATCTGGCATACCCTAGATTTTAAGAAGTAGTTTCTTCTGTTTCAATCTCTTCTTTTATATTGTATAATAATGTACCATAGGAAATAATGTCTCAACATCCAGAAAATTTAAATTTTAAGTCACTCCTATTTATTAAAATCATAATACTATTGGAGATCCTTTTAAAGTTAGTGTTGATTTTTAAATTTTCAATAACTTGACAAATAATTTACTTATGCTCACATTAATAAAGTGACATTTCATCACAAGTAAGCTGTATTTCCCAAAATTTTTACATAGCTGTTTATAATTCTCATTGTCACGTTACAGCAACATGATTTTCTTTCTGAAGTCACATAAATTAATTTGTAACTGTTGATACTGCATATATTGTGGGGAAATTTGGGCCATAATGAAATTTTCAAATATAAAATACATTGTATTCTATAGATATGTGCATATTTATTGTGGTATTGTGATATATATTATATATATCATAATTAATGTATATATGCAATTAATGCTTAAACAGTCTTTATACGGTTTTAGAACAGAGAAAGTGGATGCCCCAAAAGATAGCTCTGGCAGTGATAGTAGTAAATTTAAAGCATTGGATTACCCAGTTTTCAAAACATTTATTAATGAATGAAGATTTATTTTAGATAATTATTAGGAATGCCTGTAATTCTGACAAAATTCAACTACAAAATGCTTCACAATTTGGGGAGGGGTAGCATCAAAGAAGTCATTAAAAACTGTTGCATCTTGCACTTTATATGTCACAAAGTAAAGATTTATGAAGAACGATTAATTGTTTAGGTGCTAATTTACCATTAACCATTCTGAAGCATAATTAATGACAGTGTTTTATTTTGAATCACAATGTAAGTATTTCCCATTTTAAAAAATCATGTGTAGTAAAAATCTATGAAAATGTATTTTAATTCAGATTTGGAGTTTTTCAGTATCTTATAAAAAAGTGAAATTTACAGTGCATGGGTATTGTGTAGAACCTGTCCAGATAAAGGAAAAACTTGCACGTGCTTACACAGTAGCCTTGTTTCTCGAGAGCCTCAAAGTGTCTTGATTCTCTTTTCTTCCTTCTTGTTACCTAAGTAATATAAAACATACTGTACTCAATTTGCAAACATGCAATTTCAGAAGTTTTTGCAGCAGTAAGAAATTTAATTACATATTTCTTACATGTTTACCAATAAACTTTATTGTAGTTGTTATATTTTATTTTTTATCGAATTCAGAGAATTAAGAAAAAGATTAAAATAGTATTTTGAGAAATGTGTAATTATGAATTTCTTAGGAGCAGTTAGTTTCTAACTAAACAACATTAGTTTTCAATATTCTCAAAACTCAAAGAGTAAGAAGAACCAACTTTGTTAGTGAATTGTTATATGAATTAATGAATAAACACTGTGTGATGGGACTATCAGTGTATAAAATTGTTATATAGACTTGAAGAATGACTTCAACATCAATACAGCACGTATATCACCATATCCTTCTCTAGAAGCAGGAATGACGGGTGCTAGGGTGGCTCAGTTGGTTTAGTGTCAGACTGTTGGATTTCAGCTCAGGTCATGATCTCCAGGTTGAGAGACAGAACCCCACATCAACCTCTTTTCGCCCAGTGTGTAGCCTGCTTGAGATTTCTCACCCTCTCCTTCCACCCCTCACCCTGCATGCACACACTATAAATAAACACATAAATAAATAAATAAATAAATAAATAAATAAATAAATAAAATCTTTTTAAAAAAGAAGCAGGAATAATATGCATGAGAACTCCTGAGTTCAGCATATTTAGGAACATGGCAGACCTGTGTTTTTCATCTGTATACCACTAAAATAACACAATCTGTTCCATGTATATCAATTAGTTGGGTCCCAGCTCCCATCACTTCATAACCCCCAAAACCATAATGAGGGATGGATATATGACTCAGGTCCACTATGCCATTGGTCAGACAGATTAGTGTCAGGCTATACGAACAATACAAGTTAGGTTACCACTTTTGTCCTTATTTGCGACAAAAAGGAGCAGAGTAAAGCAAACCTGAAACATGAATAGAAACAGAATCCCTATGTCTTGTTTGAGACCTAGAATCTTTTCAAGAACATCTATAATCACTTTTTTAAAAAAGTATTGTTATTTTGAGATTCTATTGTGTTATTTTGATTCTTGATAAATACACTACAAATATTGATTTGGTGTGATAGGATATTTTGGGACTTCCAGGTCATTCTCTGATGTGGTCTTGATAATAGTATGGTAACTGAATCCAAATGTTGTATGACAAAGATCTAGACACCGCACAAAATTTGTCAAAATCGGGGAAAGTGAGGCATTTAGGTACATATTTTTACAATGTGAGTATGTATATGCATGTGTGTTTAATTTTTCAGGAAGTAAGTTAGTTACAAGAAAATATCCAATAGCAGAATTACAAGTGTTCAGTTTTTTGTTTTTTGGGATTTTTTTAGCATCTAAAGAATTGACCTCTCTGTTAGACATTTAACTGTTCTAAGGACATTGGCTGTTCTTCAGTGTCTTTGGGGGTCTTTGGAGAAGCTGCCGGCACAGAATTTGCAGCAATGCTAGCATTCCTTCTCTTTCAGTTTAACCCTGCTTGTTCCTGATTTGGGTAGTTTACATTGCTCTTCCTCCTGCGCTTCTCGGCATTTCTCTAGTTCTTTAGATAAACTGATAGGAGAGAAGAACCCATTGACTACAATGTGCTAAAGTGCTCACCCACACATAAGATTGTTCTATTTACTAGCCTTGCTATTTATGTTGACATTTGCTTAATCTAAGATATATGTATTTAACATATATTGAGTGATTTAGAAAGACCATGCAAATAAATTTTATCCACAATTCTTTCTTTCACTGAATTGCATGATTTTACCCACACTGAATGTCATAGCAGCTTCATATTTACTTTTTTTTTTAAATTAACATATAATGTATTATTTGACCCAAGGTTACAGGTCTGTAAATTATCAGTCTTACACAATTCGCAGCACTTATATCTGCTCTTTTAAAATATGGAAACATTGGGAGGGAGACAAACCATAAGTGACTCTTAATCTCACAAAACAAACTGAGGGTTGCTGGGGGGAGGGGGTTTGGGAGAAGGGGGTGGGATTATGGACATTGGGGAGGGTATGTGCTTTGGTGAGTGCTGTGAAGTGTGTAAACCTGGTGATTCACAGACCTGTACCCCTGGGGATAAAAATATATGTTTATTTAAAAAAAAAAAAAAAAGAAAGGACAAATACCCAACTTTTGTAGCAGCATGGATGGGACTGGAAGAGATTATTATGCTGAGTGAAATAAGTCAAGCAGAGAGAGTCAATTATCATATGGTTTCACTTATTTGTGGAGCATAACAAATAGCATGGAGGACATGGGGAGTTAGAGAGGAGAAGGGAGTTGGGGGAAATTGGAAGGGGAGGTGAACCATGAGAGACTATGGACTCTGAAAAACAATCTGAGGATTTTGAAGGGGTGGGGGGTGGGAGTTTGGGGTACTAGGTGGTGGGTATTATAAAGGGCACGAATTGCATGGAGCACTGGGTGTGGTGAAAAATAATGAATACTGTTATGCTGAAAATAAAAAAATAAATTAAAAAAAATAAAATATGGAAACATGTCATGCCGTATATTATCAGTAGGGCGGACTTGCACAATTGAGGATATATTTAGAATCCGTTGGCAAGCCCCATGGTTTCTGTTTTGTTTTGTTTTTATTTTTATTATTATAATTTTGATCTTACGTTATCAGATGCCTTGTGGTCACTTTAAGACAAAAACACAATTCCAGTTTGGTAAAATTGAATTGACTAACCCTGCATAGTAATCAAATGTGAAACTTAAATATTTTCTCTTTCTCCTTATGGACCAAGTAATGTAAGGCATAGGAATGAATCTCTTTTGTTTAAATATCTGTTTTATTTAAATACAATTAATATATAGTGTATTATTGGATTCAGAGGTAGAGTTCAGGGATTCATCAGATGCATATAATACCCAGTGCTTCTTATGCCCTCCTTAATGCCCATCGCCCAGTTACCCCATGCCCCCAGCCACCTCCACTTCAGCAACCCTCAGTTTGTTTCCTAGAGTTAAGAGTATCTGATAGCTTGTTGTCCCCTCTGATTTTGTCTTATTTTATTTTCCCTCCCCTTCCCTATGATCTTCTGTTTTGTTTCTTTAATCCCACACACGAGTGAAATCAGAAAGATAATTGTCTTTCTCTGATTGACTTATTTCACTTAGCATAATACCCTGTGCTTCCAGCCACATGATTCTTCATTCTTCCTAGCTTGCATTCCCTCAGCCAACTCAGCTCTTGAACTAAGAACTTTTGAGTTTCCACGATCAAAGGAGAAGAGGAAGGAGAAGAAAGCAGATAAGGGCACTTTAAGGACGAATTCATGCCTTCTAGACCAGATGTGTTTTTTCAGTCAAACTTTCTTTGTTCTTAGGGATCACTTCTGTGGCTCTTTTGTTGCCAGGTTGTTTTGGACAAGATACCATTTTAAATGACTGCAGGCCAGTGCTCCCTTTGCTAGATTCGCACCTGGTACATCAGACTCTTGCTCTTCTTAACCTATTATTAGGGCAAGTGGCGTGATCTTGCTCCTGCAACCTTGTGCTGTTTCCCTTTTAGATTTCTCAAGCATAAGTCAAGAACCACGTCCGTGTCATACCCCCTTTAGTGACATATACCCAATACCTTGATTGGTCTGTTGACTTCTTTCACTGACTTAGTTTTACCCTCCAGTTTTTGAAGTGTTGAATGTAGGAGGGATTGTGGGGGAGGACGAAGTGTACAACTTAGTGTTCAACTTTCTCCAAAGAAGTCTTTAAATATTCTGTCTTTATTTTATAGCTCTCAACCATCCGTGTCCTTGATGGAACTGAGGGATTCATTTAATTATTTATTCATTTATTATTCATTTAATTATTGTTTTAGGTCACTATTTCAGCAGTAGATAACCAGAGCAAGAACTATGAAATACTGAGGGCATTTTTCCTTTCAAAAATGCATGAAAAAATGAACCAGTTAGAGAGTTTATTTTACCATTACATTTCAAATCAGGATTCCTCAAAGCAGTCCTACTGACATTTGGGGCCAGATAAATTTTGTTGTGGGGAGCTTCCCTATGTATTGTTAAAAGTTTACCAGCATCCCTGCCCTGTTCTACTAGATGCCAGTGGCACATAATCCCCTTAATTGTGACTACCAAAAATGGCTCTAGACGTTTCCAAATGTCCTCTAGGGGAAAAACCACTCCTGTTTGAGAATCACTGATTTAGATAATCTCAGGGAAAGAATGGTAGGAGAAAAAAAAAATGTTATATTCTAAATAGCCAAGAATTTGTATCAAGCCCACTAATAGTAAACCATGAAGTAGAGACATTACTGAAACAAGCATATTCCAGGATTAGATGCACTGTTTGCAAAATCATCAAAATGTTCATGCTATTCATACTTTATATATACATAAGACTAGAGCACCATTAAGCTATGAAGTTATTGAAGTTTACCTTCCTGAATTATTTTATTTCTGGAGCTTTGTTTCTCTTATTTCATGCTTCAACTGATTTTTCATGTTATTTTGCATTATTTCAATAAAAACATTTTTATAAATGAATGGCTTTCTGAGAGATGAATTTTATCCCTGAGATAACCCCATAATTTAGCGTTTGGAGCTTTAAAAAATACTTATCAGGACACAATCACTAATTGAGACTAATGGGATATGCTGTACATTTCTGACAGTATAATCTGCATCTTCAAATTTTGATGATAATAATTGCATGACAACTTACAATTCAAAAAGGAAACACTATCAGAATTTTGAGCCATGGAAAAGGAACAAAAGGGTTAGGGGACATTTGATTTTAAAAAGAATCCTTGTTTTCTTCTCCAGTACGACTGTTTTAAACTACTGACATTATAATGACATTTTCACTTTTCGTATTCTTAAATACACCATTTAAGAAGAGGTTCTGGGTACTCCATTGTAATTTATTACAATTGTTTCAAACTTTTCTTTTTGAGCAAGAATTATTGTGATAAGTACAACACTAGTTGGTTTGTTTACTTTTGTAAATTGTTTAATAGTCCAGAGGAGCTTGTCCTAAAAGAAAACAAATGAATTGATTTTGTTTTCATCTTGGAGTCAGTGACAGTGCTATTATTTCCTAACAATTCTGCTTCAAATGCTGGTTGTCACTAATGGTGAAAAAACCATGAAAGGCTTAGTGCAAATCTATCTTCAGTATTGGACAATGCAAATCTATCATCAGAACAATGAAAACGGCTCAAACTGTAATATATACTGTTAGGAGATGAGAAGCATTAACTATATGTTTAATCGTCAAGAGAGTGGCCCACATTCCCAATGCTAACATAATGGTGTTTCACTGGAAGTCTAGGTAAGCTAGTGCCTCATATTCTGGTCTTAACTTTCAAATATGCCAGACATTATCTTTTTCTTGGTAATTGGGATGCCACTATGACAAGGCATATATCTGTCACCACTTGACAGCTACCACTTATCAGAGGAATAGGACATCCATTGCACAGAGCATTCAAATAGATTAAATCCATTTTTTAAACAAACTTTACATAGTGCAATGGCATATAAATTTATTTATAAACTATTGATAACTTCTAGATGGTTTTACCTCTTTCGTTTTTCAGGAAGTAAAGGCATTGTGAAAGCTGAATAGATAACGGCATGCCACTGTATTTGCCCTTCTGTAACTGATTTTTATTTTAACGTGACTCTTTTTTGTGAGGGCAAGTTGCTAAACAAGGTGAGTTAATTTATATTTTTGTCACATTTGCTTTGAAGGATTATTGTACACCAAAAGAAGAATCAAAAAGATAATACTAGGTAGAGCCAACTTATGAAGCAAAGAGAGTTAAGTTACTATTTAAAAACAAAATTAGATTGCATGCTGTTTGTCAATATGTTTTCATAATTTTCATATTTACTTAATTTAATTTGGCACATGTCATCCTGTTTAATGTCTATGAGTACCTCCTTTACCAGATTGATGATGGTTTATAAATGTTATCGGTAATTATGAGGCAATTTATGTCATGCTTTTTAGAAAACTACTAGAACCGTTTTTTATAACAGCAACAAGCAAAATTCAGCATGCTAACACATTACATTGTCATCAGCCCAAATCAAAGTTTTTAGGTTATAAATAAATCAATTAACTTCAGATGAGTAAATTGAAACAAAGAAATAAAAACCCCAAACCTAGTTTTGTTCAGTTTCTCTATCAGAAACACATTACAACCATGTGATCTGAAAGAATTTTTTTTTGAAGATTTTGTTTTTTTATTTATTTGACAGATCACAAGTAGGCAGAGAGGCAGGCAGAGAGAGAGGAGGAAGAGGCTCCCTGCTAAGCAGAGAGCCTGATGTGGGGCTCGATCCCGGTACCCTGGGATCATGACCTGAGCCGAAGGCACCCACCCAGGTGCCCCGAAAGTATTTTTTTTTTAATAAAGGTCAGTCTTTTCTCTCTTGAAAGTTAGTTATCATCACTAGTAAACTTTAAGTATTCATAAACCTGAATAATAACCTAAAACCAATGTTGACTTATGATATCAAATAAATCTAGAGGACGTATACCAAAGTTCCAAAGTAAAAGGAAAAGACCTTTTGGGTATGTGTACAATAAATATTGAGGGAAATAAATCAACATGGGAATAGTACCTAAGAGCCTAAATTTTGAAATGTGGTTCTGTGATACTCATTTACTTCTCCAATGTCTTTATGTTCACACATACACCAAAAAGTAACAAGGTCAATTCTGTAAAAGTATTTTGTATGTAGGTAAACATCTTTAAATCATTTGAAACTTGCTGTTTTATTATTATTTTTATAATTTCTTTAAATTGAGGAGCTATTTAGAAACTATTATATAATTATACGAATTTTGACACTAATGTAATGAGATAAATTTTCCTGTGACTTATAGTTGAATTCTTACAACTTCACAGTCATCCTTCAAATATGTCAAAAGATATGAGATTATTTTTTGTTCACTACATATACTCACTATGTATACCTTCCAGAGTGTGCTTCTACCACAGCTGTCTAAAATTACTTTGTATGCCAAAAAGATCTTTATTTGTATTTGTTTTTGTTTGGCTTATGTATTATTCTCTCCTTCTATGATATAAAACAGTAGATCACAATATTTTGTGCAAAGTATAGCTCGGTAACTTCATGGTACATCTGTAAATGATAAAATGAAGGCACCAACAGATGACTGATGAACTGAAAGACTGGTGAGTGAATGAGTATCATATAGTACTTTTTTCCCCCATGTTCTCTCTGATAGCCCCCTTGTCCATCATCATTGTCTGTTTCCTAAGCTTCAGCTTTCTGCTATTTTGTCCTTTTTTAATCCATTCATTTGGTGTCATTATCCTGATAAATTATTGTTTATGATAAGCATTCTTCAATGGAATATTTTTTGGCATACTTTTAAACAATGTTTTCTTATATCATTTCTATGCCCTCTCAGGTTACTAACATGTGCAGAAAAGTTATGAAAATAATATATAATTTCCAAGTAGGATGTACATCAGGAATCAGGAATATTTATTTATTTATGTATTTATTTATACATTGACTAATTAAAGGATCAAAAACAGTCACTTCTGTAGATGCCAAAAGACATTTAACAAATTTACCGTGTATTTTCAAATAAAAACAACTTAATAAATTAGTAGGAGAAATGTACTTTCTTTTTTAAATTTAATTTATTTTTTTCATTGTTCTAAGATTCATTGTTTATGCACCACACCCAGTGCTCCATGCAATATGTGCCCTCCTTAATACCCACCACCAGGCTCACCCACAACTGCCTGCCCCTCCAAAACCCTCAGTTTGTTTCTCAGAGTCCATAGTCTCTCATGCTTTCTCTTCCCCTCTGATTTACCCCAATTTACTTTTCTTTTCCTTCTCTAATGTCCTCCATATTATTCCTCATGCTCCACAAGTAAGTGAAACCATATGATAATTGACTTTCTCTGCTTGACTTATTTCACTCAGTGTAATCTCCTCCAGTCCCATCTGTGTTGATACAAAAATTGGGTATTCATCCTTTCTGATGGCTGCGTAATATTCCATTGTATACATGGACCACATCTTCTTTAGCCATTCATCTATTGAAGGGCATCTTGGCTTTTTCCACAGTTTGGTGATTGGGGCCATTGCTTCTATGAACACTGAAGTACATATGGCCCTTCTTTTCACTACATCTGTATCTTTGTGGTAAATACCGAGTAGTGCGATTGCAGGATCATAAGGTAACTCTATTTTTAATTTCTTGAGGAATCTCCACACTGTTTTCCAAAGTGGCTGCACCAACTTGCATTCCCACCAGCAGTGTAAGAGGGTTCCCCTTTCTCCACATCCTCTCCAACACTTGTTTCTTGTCCTATTGATTTTTGCCATTCTAACTGGTAAAAGGTGGTCTCTCAATGTGGCTTTGATTTGAATTTCCCTGATGGCTAATGATGATGAACATTTTTTTCATATGTTTGTTAGCCATTTGTATGTCTTCTTTGGAGAAGTGTCTGTTCATGTCTTCTGCCAATTTTTTGACATGATTATCTGTTTTTTGGGTATTAAGTTTGAGGGGTTCTTTATAGATCTTGGATATCAGCTCTTTGTCTGTAATGTCATTTGCAAGTATCTTCCCCCATTCAGTGGTTTGCCTCTTTGTTTTGTTGACTGTTTCCTTTGGTGTACAGAAGCTTTTTATCTTGATGATGTCCCGAAAGTTCACTTTTGCTTTTGTTTTCTTTACCTTTGGAGACATGTCTTAAAATAAGTTGCTGTGGCCAATGTCAAAGAAGTTCCTGCCTATTTCTCCTTTAGGATTTTGATATATCCCTGCCTCACATTGAGGTCTTTCATCCACTTCAAGTTTATCTTTGTGTATGGTGTAAGGTAATGGTCAAATTTCATTTTTCTATTATAGCTCTCCAATTTTCCCAGCACCATAGATTGAAGAGACTGTCTTTTTTCCCACTGGATATTTTTTCCTGCTCTGTTGAAGATTATTTGACCATAGAGTTGAGGGTCCAAATCTGGACTCTCTACTCTGTTCCAATGGTCTATGTGTCTGTTTTTGTGCCAGTACTGTGCTGTCTTGGTGATAACAGCTTTGTAGTAAAGTTTGAAATCAGGTAGTATGATATCCCCAGCTTTGTTTTTCTTTTTCAGCATTTCCTTAGCAATTCAAGGTCTTCACTGATTCTATACAAATTTTAGGATTGTTTGTTCCAGCACTTAGAAAAAATGTTGGCAAAGAAGTCAAACTCTCTCTCTTCACAGAAATCATAATACTTTATATGGAAAAGACTCCACCCCCAAGCTACTAGAACTCATACAGCAATCCAGTAATGTGGCACAATACAAAATCAATGCACAGAAATAAGTTGCTTTCTTATACACTGACAATGAAAATATAGAAAGGGAAATTAGAGAATTGTTTCCATTCACTATAGCACCAAGAGCCATTAAGTACCTTGGAATAAACCTAACCAAAGAGGTAAAGGATCTGTACTTCAGGAACTACAGAATACTCATGACAGAAATTGAAGAAGACACAAAAAGATGGAAAAGCATTCCATGCTCATGGATCAGAAGAATAAACATTGTTAAAATGTCTATACTGCCCAGAGTAATCTATACTTTCAGTTCCATCCCGATCAAAATTCCACCAGCATTTTTCAGAAATATAATTTCTTAAAGTGATAAGGAGAACCTATCAAGAACAAACATCATAGTTAATGCTGAAACACTAGCAGTTTCACCATGTAAATGAGAACTTGAACAAAGATACCACCATTTTCATCTTAAAAAAAATCATGCACTATTTGATAAAATCATTTTAACAACAATAGTCAATTAAAAATTGTGACATAATTTGATAAATCTACTTTGGTGATCATTAGGTATATTTTGTAACACAAAATTAGAAAGAAATCTAAATGTACATGAATAAGACAATAGAAGACTAATTCAGTTATGTTGATGTAATGAAATAATACATAGTCATTTGAAGATGAGCCATGTGTATAGAACAACGTTCTAGTTATAAAAACCAAGCAGAGAATATAGATTATATTATCAAATTTTGGAGGGAGGAAATACATACATATATATATATATATATATATATATATATATATATATTAACCTGTGTATATATGTATACATATTTATTTAATACCATGTATCTGTAAGTGAATGAACTAGATTCATATTCACAGACTAGAAAGAGTTCATAATATGTGAAGAAAGAAAAAGAAAAATATCATAATATATGTATTTTTACATATATTACACATCATAATATATGTAATATAACTTTTGCTTTTCAGAATTATCCATTATATACCTATAGTCAATATTTTGATTAAACTATCCTTTCCTGTAGTGTGTGTGTATGTGTGTGTGTGTGTGTGTGTGTGTGTGTGTGTATGTGTGTGTATACACATGCACCTATACGATGAAGATACAAGCCCTTAAATACCATACATATTAATAGATTATATAGTTGTTACCCACTATAAGCTTATGGGCATAGTAAGTACATTTATGTTTTATGGTGTGATAACCCAAGAAAATGAATTAAAATTTTCAGAATAAAATGATACTTCCTCAGAGGTTAGGGTCAACCTAATGCTTGTTAGTTGAAATGTTCAACAGCTGTTTGAACATGCTGTCATCTGGAAGTTAAAAAAGAACCAATTCATCAAAATCAACAGTACTCACAGAAGGAATTGTATAGTCTCATAGTTACCTTTATATTAAATCTAGAAAAAAAAGATCATCTAAACCATCTGTTATATATAAGACACTAGTTAATGGCAACATTGTTATCTTCAACAAAAGCAGGAGTGCTGAACATAACACCATGAATGCCATGGTCTGTCTGGATGTTTCGTAGTCATATGCATTTGAGCAGAACAATTTCACAGTAATTCAATCAAATAAAAAGTTGGGGGACGCCTGGGTGGCTCAGTTGGTTAAGCAGCTGCCTTCGGCTCAGGTTATGATCCCAGCGTCCTGGGATCAAGTCCCACATCAGGCTCCTTGCTCCGCAGGGAGACTGCTTCTCCCTCTGACTCTGCCTTCCACTCTGTCTGCCTGTGCTTGCTCTCGCTCGCTCTCTCTCCGACAAAAAAAAAAAAAAAAAAAAAAAAAAAAAAGAAAAGTTGGTTTACAGAGATTTTAAGAATAAATGGTGGTTAATTACAGAATGACTAAACTGTTGCACTCCTAGCCTTTAGACAAAATCTCTTTCCATGAAACCATTTTATCAATGCTCATTATTACTTTCATGATGAGAAAATACCTTTTCATTTTATGATAATGGCCATAGGTCAACAGGTATTGAATTGTAGAAAACTTCAGACTCTATTAGGGAAGAGAATCAAAGGAGAAAATACTGTCTACTGTTGGGAGATAATTTTTCTGTATAAACTTAATGGAGCTTTTCCTTCTTGATACTTGGAAAAAGGAACATGGATACTCCATTCTCTCTCTCGGTCTTTTTTTTTTTTTTTTTTTTTTTCCCAGTATTACTTTTATGTTGTGACTAGGTGAAAATCTGATTTAAAAAAAAAACAAAAACAGCAACAGCACTATATTCTATGCCCAGTTTTAATGATTAGTGCTTAAAGAAAAATCCAATTTTCAAAAATAATAATTTTGTCATGACTCACAGTGACATCAGACGACACAAAAATTTTGTGAAGTGGACACTTGACTCATGAAATGTTGAACATAACTCAGGTGATTCCTGCATCCCCCAAATGACTCGTTTATCGATTGCTGATACTGTACAGCCTAGATCATTAAAATCATTCAGGTTTACTGAGTTTTGACTTTTGACTTAGGCATTCTGAAGTTTTCCCTTCCTCCCTCACTTCCTCTGTCCTGTCCTCCCTCCTTCCTTCCTTTCTTAATGGTCAAGTATTGATTCTGTTATTCATGGATTAAGAACTGGTAAACATCTTAATTTTGAGAAACACTTTTTACATTTTGTATTACAGCATTATATATTTTTTTAGTTAATATATTTTATTGATTCAAGGTAAAGAAGAGTAGATTTCATATTTATACATCCTAAAATATTTAAATACTAAAAACCTTGAATATATTTTCAACATATCAAGTATTTTTAGGTTTCCTTTAATTCTCTAAGTGTCTCTTCAACTACAATCTTAAATCTGATTTTTTTTGTCATTTTATAAATGGTTGAAATAAAGAACTATACCACAAATTTGGAATCTAGAGAGCTTTATTTTATAGTTTCTCATATTATATAAATACCTGTCTCTAGCATGTGACAACATATCAAACTAGAAAATTTCTCCAATTAAAACTATAGTGTTTATTCTCAGGGCAGGACAACCTTCATGAAAATGTGACGTATGGCATCAAACAGGATCTGTTCCTTGGTTTACGGCCTTGATTTGCTGTCCTGAAATCATTAATAATTTTTAATAGCCCAAAGTTTTTATTTTGCACTGGGCCCTTCCAGTTATGTATCCTGCATAAAGATACAAAGTATAAAAATGTGAAACTATCTGTGTTTGTATGATTTACTTAAATAACTGATTTGTGAGGTGAAAGCCTACCTAGTTTCAATATTTTCTTCCTTCCTTCTTTCTTTTTTTTTCAAAATTACTAGAGATCTACTACTGAACAAAAAAGTCCGTATGACTAAAATGAAAACTGGTAAGATTCAAAACCTATTTTTTCATGAGTATAACAGTTTAGTGACCATCTGCACACAAAATTTTGAATTCACATTTGTGAACTGTTTCCAAACAATGTGGCAGACCTGCTTCATTACTATTCCCACAGCCTTTATACTGGGCCAGTATCCTCGTTTCCCAGTGTCTAAGTGTTGAGTGTTAACATTCAAGCTTAGTCCACCCATAGCACTTTTACCAACTGGTAAGGGGGCAACTCTGTGGGAAGATCCAGGGATAGACTTAAACGTATCTTTACCCTTTCTTGGATTTTTCTCCTTCCCTTGCTTGTTTCACTGCCTGTCTTAAGGATCAATAAATTATTTGTGCCTAAATCAATTCTTAGGCTGACTTAAGTCAGAAGTGAAGTTAAAACAGTTTAAGTTTTAAGGAAGCTGATTTGGGAGAGAACAGATTCCTGGATATGGGACCAAAGAGATAATGATTATGAATAAATTTTGAGAATTTGCTATCTAGAACGATAACACAGTATTATATTGTCCACATTAGATGTTCAGGAGTATTTAGCATCACTACATCAGCACAAAAGTGACCGGTGTTACTGTGAAAAAGGGGCTATTATCAGTGATGTCTGATTTGTATAAAACAACAATTTTTAACTTACTATACTTTATTCATGAACTTGAAAGATTTTTAATATATTTTTGGTTATCCTTTTACCTTTTCTGCTGTTTCTATTGTGATGTAAGTAGGAATTAGTATTTATTCTATAAAGAATAATGGTCGCCTGGGTGGCTCAGTGGCTTGAGCCGCTGCCTTCGGCTCAGGTCATGATCTCAGGGTCCTGGGATCGAGTCCCACATCGGGCTCTCTGCTCAGCAGGGAGCCTGCTTCCTCTTCTCTCTCTCTGCCTGCCTCTCTGCCTACTTGTGATCTCTCTCTGTCAAATAAATAAATAAATCTTAAAAAAAAAAAATAATGGTCTCACAAGCACTTTTATTTGAAGAAAAGTTTTACCAAGATCATATTATTAATTCTCAGTTGTCACTAAGATCAGAAAAAAATAATTGGACTCAATTTGCAGAGCTAGTACTTTTGTATATTTGTGCATTCATATACAAGAAGATCTTTATACCAAACATGAGTATTAAGACAGAAATAGAAAAGGTAAATTCTTAAAATTTCCTTCTCTTCCGATATATATATATATATATATATATATATACACACACATATATATACGTATACCTGTTGAAAGTGATTGTAAGTACATCTATGAAACTCTCCAGGTACTTGATAGATTCAGCACCTATAATTATGAGCATTTCTTAAAAGTGTTCATAACAGGATACCTGGGTGGCTCTGTAGGTTAAGTGTCTGCCTTCAGTTCAGGTCATGATCCCAGGGTCCTGGAACTGATCCTGCATTAAGCAAGAAGCCTACTTCTCCCTCTGCCTCTGCTTCTCTCTCTCTGTCTCTCATGAGTAAATATTTAAAATATTTTTAAAAGAAGTGTTCACAACATAATCATAAATCTTGTATGGCTGCTTATGATAAAATAACCATTTCTCAGGGTTATAAGCATTGAGGATTTTTTTTTTCTTCATACCGCTTCCTGTAGGTACTAAAGTGACCAGATTATCATCAAAGAGTTGGGCATTTTCTTTCCAAGAAAATAATTTCTTTCCAAGAAAATAATAAATTACGTTTCCAAGAAAGGTAATTTTAAGGTTAGATTGCATTGGTATACATGGAGGGAAACTGGAATTTTTTGATTCAGCATGAATTATAAAATTGATGAGATCATGTACTTTATTCAATGTGGAGTTATTGGCATCATGGAATAGTTATTATTCCCCTATTCAGCTCTTAGATACTTCATCATATCAGCACCTCCTCTCTCTCTTCTTCCCACTCCTCCAAGGATAAAGAAATGTAAGTTTTCTGTTCTACATCCAACTCTTATATTAAGTTAGACTAAGTTTAGGCATGGTACCAGAAAGGCTAGGTTTCTATCTTTCAACTTAAAGTGTTAGTGTTTAAAAGCATATTCAATGGGTGAGATCCTCTGGATTTTGCTTACTTAAAGAATCAATGTGGGAGCAATGAAGAAAATTTCTTGGAATACATTGTTGAAAATTGCACATTTCTGAAGTTATAAGTAAGTTGATTTCAGATTCTAGTCCTTTGTTGTATACAAGCAGATAGAAATTCATCTGTTATAGGGGTATCTGGGTGCCTCAGTCAGTTAAGCATTAGACTCCTGACTTTGGCTCAAGTCATGATCTCCAGGTTGTGAGATGAGCCCTGTGTGGCCTCCAGTGCTCTGCCAGAAGTCTGCTTGAAATCCTTTCTGCCTCTCCCTCAGCCTCTCCATCCAACCCCCAACGTGTGCTCTCTCTCTAAAAATAAACCTTTAAAAAAAAACTAATCTCTTATATAAGTGAGAAAGAATTGTGTGCTGGTTGAGCATTCCTTTTAAACACTTTAAAAACACTCAGCATATAAACTTGTATTTGAGCTTGTGGGTGTTCTTTGTTATTGTGTGTTTTCAAAATTTCCAATGTGTGGTGGGAATAACAAAACAAAAAACAAAAAACAGTTCCTTCCAGATTTCTTATTTGATTTACTTAATTAGACAATACCTAAGTACATTCTATATTAATGTACCAATTTGCCTTCCTGCCAACAGTGCACCAGGGTTCTTTTTTCTCCACTTCCTGCCAACACTCGTTATTTCTTGTCTTTTTGATTCTAGCCATTCTGGCAGGTATAAGGTGATATCTCATTATGGATTTGATTTGGATTTCTCTGAGAATTAGAGATATTGACCATTTTTATGTGTGTGTTGACCATCTATATTGCTTTTACTTCTGTTTTGTTTTGTTTTTTCTTTTTTTTTTTGGAGAAATGTCTGTTAATATCTTCTGCCCATTTTTAGTTGGATTATTTGTGTGTGTTGGTATTGAGTTATATAAGTTCTTCTTATAATTTGGATACTAACCCCTTATCAGATATATCATTTAAAATAACTTCTCCCATTCAGTAGGTAGCCTTTCTGTTTTGTTGACCGTCTCCTATGCTTTGCAAAAAAATATTTTGACATAGTCTCAGTAGTTTACTTTTGCTTTTGTATTGGTTGTGTGAGGAAATGTGTGTAGAAAATTGTTGCTATGGCCTGTGTCAGAGAAATTACTGCCTGTATACTCTTTTAGGATTTTTATGGTTTCAAGTCTCACATATAAGCCTTTTTTCCATTTTGTGTTTACTTTTTTATATGGTGTAAGAAAGTGGTCTGGTTGTGTTCTTTTGAATGTAGCTGTATAGTTTTCCCTATATCACTTGTTTAAGAGACTGTCTTTTCCCCCATTAAATACTCTTGTCTTCTTTGTCATAGATTAATTGGGCATATATGCATGGGTTTACGTCTAGAGTCTATATTCTGTCTATTGACCTATGGCTCTAATTTTGTGCCAGTACCTACGTTTTGATTATCACATTTTTGTAGTAGATCTTGAAATCTGGGATTGTGAAAGCTTTATTTAGCTTTGTTCTTTTTTTCAAAATTACTTTGACTTGTCGGGGTTTTCTGTGTTTCCATACATAGTTTCATATTATTTGTTCTAGTTCTGTGAAAAATGTTGTTGGTATTTTGATTGAGATTGCATTAAATGTATAGATTACTTTGGGTGTTATGGACATTTTATTAATATTTGGTCTGCCGACCTATAAGCATGCAATATCTTTCCATTTATTTGCAAATTTTTCTTAAATTTTTATAGTTTTCTTCAATTTTTATAGTTTCAATTTTTACAGTTTTCAGATTATAGGTCTTTCACTTCCTTGGTTAAATTTATTCCTAGGTATTTTATTCTTCTTGGTACAGTTGTAAGTGTGACTATTTTGTTAATTTCTCTTTCTGTTACTTCATTATTAATGTTTAAAAATGCAATAGATTTTTGCATATTAATTTTATATCTTGAAAATTTACTGAATTCATTTATTCTACTTTTTTTTTTTTGTAAAGTCTTTAGGGTTTTCTGTATATAGTATCATGTCTTCTGCAAATAGTGATGGTTTTACTTCATTACTGGTTTGGATACCTTTCATTTCTTGTCTGGCTACTATAGCTAGGACTTCTAGTACTATGTTGAATATAAGTAGTGGAAGTGGACATCTTTATCTTGTTTTTGATATTAGAGGAAAAGTTCTGTTTTTCCCCATTGAGGATGAAGTTAGCTATGGGTTTTTCATAAAAGGCCTTTATTATGTTGAGATATGTGACCTCTAAATCTACTTTGTTAAAAGTTTCTATCATGAATGGATGTTGTACTTTGTTAAAAATATTCTGCATCTATTGAGATGATTTTATGATTTTTCTTTTCCTCTAATCAATGTGAGGTATCACATTGATTTATGAATATTGAACTACACTTGAATCCCTGGAATAAATCATGGTGACTGATTTTTTAAATGTACTATTGCATTCAGTTTTCTAATATTTTTTTGAGGATTTTTGCATCTATGTTCATCAGTGATATTGGTCTATAAGTTTACTTTTTTGTGGTGTCTTTGTCTGGTTTGGTATCAGGGTAATGCAGGCCTCATAGAATGAACTTGGAAGTGTTCCTTCCCATTCTGTTTTTTGGAATAGCTTGAGAAGCATGGGCATTAACTCTTCTTTAAATGTTTGGTAAAATTCATTTGTGAATCCATCTGGTCCTGGACTCTTCATTTGTTGGGATTTGGGGGATTAGTTATTCAATTCATTGCTAATGATCAGTCTGGTCAAATTTTCTATTTCCTCCTGATTTAGTTTTAGAAGGTTATATATTTCTAGGAGTTTACCTATTTCTTCAAGGCTGTCCAATTTTTTGGCATACAATTTTTTATGGTATTTTCTTATAATTCTTTGTATTTGTGTCGCTGGTTGTTATTTTTTTTTTTTTCATTTCTGATTTTATAGGGTTCCTCTTTTAGCCGTGATGAGTGTGGTTAACAGTTTACCAATTTCATTGATTTCTTCAAAGAATCAGCTCCTAGTTTCATTGTTTTTTTTTGTTGTTGTTGTTCATTTTCCCCCTAACTTTTATTATTTTCTTTTTTTCTTACTGGCTTTGGACTTTATTTGTTTTTCTTTTTTTCCTAGATCCTTTAGATATGCATTTAGATTTCTTATTTGAGATTTTTTCTTGTTCCTTAAGGTTGGCCCATATTCCTATCAGTTTCCTTGTTAGGACTGCTTTCTCTGCATCCCACAGACTGGACTCCTATATTTTCATATTCATTTGTCACCATGCATTTTTTAATTTGACCCATTAATTGTTTAGTAGCATCTTATTTAGCCTATATGTATTTGAGTTCTTTCCAGATTTTTTTTCTAATAATTGATTTCTTTATTTTATTTTATTTTATTTAAGCAGGGGGGAAGGGTAGAGAGAGAAGCAGACTCCCAGCTGAGCAGGGAGCCCAAAGCAGGTCTCTATCCTTTGGGAACATGACCTGAGCAAAAGGCAGACACTTAACTCACTGAGCCACCCAGGTGCCCCTCTTATAATTGATTTCTAGTTTCATACCATTGTGTTTAGAAAAAAAGTATAATATGATTTAAATCTTGAACTTCTTGAACCTTATTTTGTAGCATAATGGGATTTCTACTTGAAAAGAGTGTGTATTCTTCTGTTTTTGGATAGAATAGTCCATATATATATATATATATATAATCTATAAGGTCCATCTAGTCTAATGTGTTGTTCTAAGCCACTGTTTCCTTATTGATTTTCTGTCTTGATGATCTATGCATTCAGGTAACTGGGGAGTTAAAGTTTCTTGCTATTATTATATTACTGTCAATTTCTCCCTTTAATTCTGTTAATATTGTTTATATCTCTATGTGCTCCCATGTTCGGTGCATAGATATTTATAATTGTTATATTCTCTTGTTGGATTGTACCCTTTATTTTTATGTACTTCCTTCTTTTTCTCTAGATACAGTCTTTGCTTTAAAGTCTATTTGTCTGATATAGGTATTGCTACACCAATTTTGTGTGTTTCCACATACAGGGTAAATGTTTTCTCATCCTTTCGTTTTCAGTCTGCTTATGTCTTTCAGTCAAAGTGAGTCTCTGCTGACAGCATATGAATAGGTTTACTTTTTTATTCATTCAGTCACCCTATATCTTTTGATTGGAAGATTTAGTTTATTTACATTTAAAGTAATTATTGATAGGTATGCACTTTTTGCCATTGTTTTTTTTTATTGTTTTCTTTTTTAAGATTTTATTTATTTATTTGATAGACAGAGATCATAAGCAGGCAGAGAGAGGGGGGGAGCAGGCTCCCTGCTGAGCAGAGAGCCTGATGCGGGGCTCAATCCCAGGACTTTGAGATCATGACCTGAGCTGAAGGCAGAAGAATTAACCCACTGAGCCACCCAGGCGCCCCTTTTTATTGTTTCCTTGTTGTTCATCTCTGTTCCTCTCTTCTCTTGTTCTCACTTTTGGTGGTTTAATGGCTTTCTTTATTGCCATGCTTTGATTCCTTTCTCTTTTTTGTGTATAATACACATATATGTGTAAATACACATATTTATTATAGGTTTTTGTTTTATGGTTACCGTTAGCTTCCTATATAACCTCTTATGACTATAGCAGTCTATACTAAGTTGATGGTTGCTTAAGTCTGAACACATTCTAAAAGCACTAAAATGTTACCCCACCCCCACATTTTAGGTATATTATGTCATGTTTTATATCCGTTTCTTTTGTGAATCCCTTCTCTGATTTTTATAGACATAACTGATTTTGTTGCTTTTGTGTTTTAACCCCCATCCTGGCTTTATAAGTGATTAATCTACTACCTTTATTGTATGTTACCTCTGATTGTATGTTGCATTTACCTATTTTTTTCTTTCATAATTTTCTTATTTCTAGTTATCGCCTTTTCTTTCCACTCGAAGAACCCCCTTTAGCATTTTGTGTAGCACTGGTTTAGTGGTGATGAACTCCTTTAACTTCTGTTTGTCTAGGAAACTCTTCTTCTCTCCTATTCTGAATGATCAGCTTGCGCGGTAGAATATTCTTGGTTGCAGGGTTTTTTGTTTGTTGATTTTGTTTTGTTTTGTTTTGTTTTCTTCCAGTACTTTGAATATATCACACCACTCTCTGCTGGCCTGCAAACTTTCTGCTAAAATAGCTGATAGCCTTATGGGATTTCCCTAGTCTCTCCTTTCTTTTCTATTGTTCCTTTTAAAATTCTTTCTTTATCACTACTTTTTCGTCATTTTAGTTATTATGTGTCTTGGCATGAACTTCATTGGATTAATTTTGTTGGGGACTGTCTTCCTTCCTTGATTTGGATGTCCATTTCCTTCCTCCAAATGGGGAACTTTTTAGCTATTATTTCAGTAAGTTGTTTTCACCCTTTTGTATCTTCTTCTGTGATCCCTATAATGTGAATGTTGTTGTGCTTGATAATGTTGCTGAGTTCCTTTAACCTATTCTCATTTTTTTTTATTATTCTTTTGTTTTTTTTGCTGTTCAGCTTGGTTGCTTTCCACTGCCCTGTCTTTCATATCACTGATCAATTTTCTGTGGTCTCTAATCTACTATTGACTCCCTCTAGTGTATTTTTTTATTTCTGTTATCGAGTTCTTTATCTCTGACTTTATATTTATATATTTCTTTGTTGAAGGTCTTACTGAGATCCTTTACTCTTTTGTCAAGTCCATAAAGTATCTTCATAGCCATTACTTTGAATTCTTTATCAGGCATATTGTTTATTTTCATTTCATTTAGTTCTTTTGCAATCTGGGACAGATTCCGTGCCTCCTCATTTTGCCTACTCTGTTTTTTTCTATGAATTGGGAAGGTAGCTATGTCTCCCGAACTTGAACGTAGTGGCCTTATGAAGAAGCACAATGCCCCCTGGTCACCAAAACTAGGTGCTCCAAGGGTGTTTTCTGGGTGGGGTGCATGTACCCTACTGTTGTGGCTGAGGCATGATTGCCTTCAGTCCAGTCAGCTGCAATGGCTCACTTTGTCTGTTGTGGGTTGTGCAGGGTTTGGTTTGGTGTTGTTGAGATGACTGTCTGCATTAACCATGATCTTGTAGTTGAGTGGCAGTAGCAGGCTAGCTGTCTGTACACAGTCTGTGTGTTGCGGTTCTGTGCCCACCAAACTGCAAGACACTGTGCTGCCCCTTGAGAGGCATTCTTTGATCAGAGGGGCTGGCAGCCAGATCAGACATCTGCCCTGAGTCCCTCTGTCAGGCTGCAGTTGCACTGAACTTCAGGGTGCTTTCCCTGGACTGCCAGCAAAAAGGCTCAAGCACTTTGGGATATATGGTCATCTCCCCTTCTCCTTTGGAGTGATACCAGTCCCTGCCTGGGGTGCATACAGGGTGTGCCTGGGCAGGAGCCTGTCTTGAGCTAAGCCTGTTGAGTAGGGAAAGTCAGATGGAGCAGGTCCGCAGAGAACATGGGTGCAGGGCACTTAGTGCTAACAAGTTAGGTGGAGAGTTTTCCTGCTGGTTTCTGCACTTGTCTCTATCTAAGACAGAGAGAGGAAGAAAAATGGCACCTGCCATCACTTTTGTTCTTATAGGAGTCTCCTAAAGATCCCTGCCCCTCCAGAGCACTTTCTGAGATTAATAAATAAATCTCCTTCACATATACCTCAGGCACTTTTCACACTTTTGCTTCTATGCTGTGTCTCAGCTGGGTTATTTGTTGGGGTTCTTTAGGGAGAGGAACTATTTCCTATTGCCCTCCAGCTCTCCCAGAGCTAAGCCTGCTGATTTTTAAAGTACCGGGAGTTGAGCCCTGCTGATTTTAAAATTTTGTGAACTTAAGCCTTATTGGTTCTCAAAGCCAAATGTTATGGGGACTCACCTTCCCAGTTTAGGTTTCACATGCCTGGGTTACCTTATATGGGGTGTGATCTTGCTTCTCCATACTTGAGGAATCCTTCCCGTTTGTACTTAGTCTCACTTGGGATTTGGTTTTCAACATGTCTCTGACCCTCTTAGTCTTTTTGAGGGGTCTCCTCTCTGTTATTAATTGTGGAAAGTTTGTTCTGCCAATCTTTGTATCACTTTCAGAATTAGTTGCATACATATAGCTAGTATCTTGGTGTGTCCTTGGAATGAGATAAGCTCAGGATCCTCCTACTCTGCCATCTTCCTGAAGTATTTATTAACAATTTCTTATTTTATTTAATTGTATGAAATTCCTTGAAAGACTTTTTATTATATTTTAATAAATTTAGTTGTCTCATTTGCTAATTGTACATTGTTGAGGAAGTTTCTTAATATCAATACAACTTGATTTTCTCACTCTTGAAAAAAGGAAAATAATGCTATCTTCTTAATATGATGTTTTTTGGTAAGTATTACATTAGATCTTGTATACAAGACACTAAGTGAGGGGCACCTGGGTGGCTCAGTGGGTTAAAGCCTCTGCCTTCTGCTCTGGTCATGATCCCAGGGTCCTGGGATCAAGCCCCGTATCGGGCTCTCTGCTTAGCCGGGAGCCTGCTTCCTCCTCTCTTTGCCTGCCTCTCTGCCTACTTGTGATCTCTGTCAAATAAATAAAATCTTAAAAAAAAAAAAAAAAAAGACACTAAGTGATACTAGTTTTGGAGTTTCTTTTGTCTTTTATTTTACCAAAATAAGTTGCAGGATCAGTATTTATAATAACAAGAAAGTCTTGGGTTTATTTTATTTATTGAATCAGGCTTAACTAAAGTTATAGTCATATAGTTTCTAGTTTAATCAAAGCATCCCATCTTTCACTTCTGTCTCTGGTTATAGAGATAACTCCCTATTATAACATATTATTATACTACACTTTTGTCACATTTTCTTGACCTTACCTAGAAACAATACAGTTAGAATGCCATTTCATTTAAATAATGTCCATTATTTCCTTTGAGAGATATTAGATTATGGCACAGTGGCACATCTGTGAAAAGCTTCATTTTACTTTTCCTAGAGTGACAACATATGTATTTACTTTATATTATAGTGGCCCAACAGGCAGGTAATAATATTTGTCAATAATTTAACTTCTATATGTTTAGGTTTGTTTGTTGATGGTGTTACAGTTATTGTTTTTGTTATTTTAAATAGTTGTTTTGGCTTTTATTTTAATCTGAGGGAATTATAAGAGTGGTTTGGCTCTTCATCATTAAAATTTTGATTCTTCTGTGAACAATTTCTTTTTCCTTGAAGGAATTTTTTAATATACTTTAATTATTTGTATATATACTATATATATGTATATACATATATAAAATTATATATATATATATATATATATATATATATATATTTATATGGTGCAGTCTTCTAAGTGTGGAATTAACTTTATTTAACTACATGCTGGTCAACTAGTACTTATCTGGTACCAGTATGGGCAAATTTATGCAGATGCACTTTAATTTTACATTTTGTTTTATCATCTTTTATTTGCTCTCCTCAGTGTTTTTTTGCAGTTATTAGTAGACATAAATGTTTTGATCATAAATAACAAAGCATATACATATTGTATATATTTTATATACTAAAATGAACTCTCTGTTGGTTAGTATATTAAGAGACTTTAAATCTACGCACACACACTGATGACCTAAGTTGATATATAAATTATATATCAATTCATGGTGAAAATATAATCAGAAATAAAGTGAATAGATGGAAAAACACACATTTTTTCTCTCTTGAAAGCATGGAAGTAATACTCTCTGGTACACTAGAAACAATCTAAGTGCTTATATTATAACAGGATATTGATTTTCTGACTGTAGGATCCATCATAATTGAACAGTTAACTATCCTATTTAATTTGTGGAAGTGTTGTCAGAAGTATATAATGTAGAATTATATATTAAATAAATTTAAATAAGGCCCTTGGACTTATTTATCTACCTCATTTGAATTAAACTGCCCTTCTGTATGGTAATGAGAAGATACAGAATCCCTACTTAATGATGAAGAATGATTAGAATTTTAACATATCTTTTGGGATATAAATTAATTCTCTAGTTTGTAAAAATGGAGAAGAATGTGCCTTATTGCTCTTAACAGAGAATGCTATCTTGCCCATTAACTACGAGCTTACTGCCTCTTTTTCCTTGCATGTTTTTCTAATCAAGGACATACTTTCTCCCCTGAGGCACGTGGGAGTTTAGCAATTACTTGCAGCTCTAACACTAGGCAATTTCTTCTGGGACTGCAATCTGTTAGAGTTCAATTTTCTCAACCACAGACAAAATGATCAGAATGAATTCATTCCTTCAGAATGAAACCAAGTGAATAAACTAAATGTGATTGAAATGAACTTAGGTGGCACTCATACATAAATCAACAGACTACCCCGGCACATATCCCGGCTATACATACTTACGGCATATGTTTCTTATTCCAACAACTTTTAGAAGTTTTTGTTTTTTCTTTTAGTATTCAAAAAACCATTTTTTTAAATCCCAGTGAAGTTCAATATGAATGCAATAATTGTAATTATGTATAGGTATTACCATGCCATCTTGCAAAGAGGTTGCATTTTATTACCCGCCATCCAACAGTGTAAGAGAGCTATGGTGGCCACACATCTTCACCAATGCTTGGAGGTAACAAATATTTTTGTTTCTGTCAATCTGTTAGGTAAAACAACCACCACAATGATAAGCCCATTTTGAAAAAAAATGCATGTATTTCAGGATGAGTAAGATTAAATAATTTTCACATGTTTATTGGCCATTTATTTATTAATTTTTTGTTAATCTATTTATACCTGATTTACATATTCAAGGGGATTGCTTTTCTTTTTTTCTTTACAAAACTCACTCGCATTTAAAGGATTGAGTCTCTTGCCAAATGTGTTGCAGATTTTGTAGTTGCCATTGTCATCATAATTATTTAAGTATATAATCATTTTTTGTTTCTTTTTGCTTTTAGTCACAAGTTTTTATTTAAATGAAAATTATCATGTGAATTTTTTAGGCTTTCATTTATTTATTTATTTATTTTGGGGTTTTAGTTAGTATGTTTTGCAAGGGAGGAAAAACAGTAATGGTCATAAGTCCTAAAAGGTGTGGATAAATCAGAGACACTTTGGATAATGACTACTCATTTGTGTAGCTCCATGGAGGATAAATCCTCATTCTCATTTTTCTAGGTGTGATTTTGCCTCATGCCATGAGAGTCAGGATACCTGATTTATTTTCCCAAGGGTCATCTCCCAATCATACTGTAACTGTAAAATGAGAATTTTGGACTAAATAAACTTTGGGTTTCATTTTCTCCCACTATCTATGATTTCCTGGCTGTTACATTTTAATATCATTTTATGGATAAAATTGTAGAAACAATATGGTAAGAATAAGAATGGTAAAGTGCCAAGATTACAAAAGCAAACTGTGTGAGAAGTTCATGAGGCTTCAAGTAGGGAGAAAGTTGCAGATAATTTCTAGTTAATACATGTGGGAAATTCTAACACCTATTGCATGTCAGGTCATGATCTTTATATTACCAAGCACCTATGTAGAGCACATGGAATTTCCCAGATGACTGGATAAGTGTCAACTAAAGGAGATAGTCTCTCCTGTACATAGGAATTACTACATTAATCCCTGTACTAGTTTAATTCAGTACAATAAGAATTTATCAACCAACTCCTATAAAATCTGAGGAAATTAAATGAGTCATAGTAGAGAGAAAAGGTAGTCACAGCATTGTCTCCTAACATTTATCTGGTTATAGTCTTCTTCCCTATACTCTCAAAATCCACTTTGTTCAAAAGTAGATTTCTATCTGTATAGTGAACTCATAATAACCAAACGAATGAGAATGGTGTTAATTAATCAGAACATCACATGGCCAATGTTATTTTGATTTCAGCAGACCCATAGGGGAAGAAAATTTAAATTGGAAAGTTGTATGGAGACCACAGCTTTGGACTATAGGTTTAATGAATTAAGTAAAATATCCTATGGGCATCTGGGTGACTCAATCAGTTAAGCGTCTGACCTCAGTTCAGTTCATGGTCTTAGGGTCCTGGGATTGAGCCCCACATGGGGCTGCCAGCTCAGCGGGGCATTTGCTTGACCCTCCACTCCCCCTTCTTGTGTTCTTTCTCTCTTCCTCTCACACTTTCTAACAAATAAATAAAATCTTTAAAAAATAAAATAAAATATCCTATGGAAGTCCTTTCTTGCAAATAGGATTTTCATATGAATGGCACTGGCATTTGCAAAGTACATTTACTGAATCTTTAGTACTCACTTCTAGTAGGGGATAGACTTGCCACCAGGAACACATGTCTCAAAAGCCCTTGCTTAAGGTTACTTATGAAGGAGTTGACTTGAGAGGATTCTTCTGGATTTTACCTGTTCATTCTAATTATCTTATAGAATTCTGGTTAACTCATATTGTGCTTAACAACTTCTTTTTGATGGGTAAGTACTCTTAAAAATTTAAATCGTACTGGAATGGGAACATTGCAATCACTTCTGAAAATAACTCTGACTATGCATGCTTTCATTAGTGGTATACAGTTTTGAAAGAGATATCTAATTTTACTTATCAATCAAGGGAAAAATAATCAAACCATTCAAATACTGGTAATGTGCTCTTTGTGCAGGTGTTACAAAAGATACAGTTCCCATTTTCTAATAACTCATTCTAAATATTTTTGCAGCTCTGATGGCCTCATATCAGAAAAGAATAATTATTTGAAAATCCTAAAAAGTTATATTAAGGAATCCATGGTTTTAATGATGGCCTTTCATGTTCTGTCATGCTCAAAATCTATTTCAAACATATAGGAAACATCATTTTTTATAAAAAGAACAATAAGAACAGAATAAAAGACTAGCTTGGTAAGAATAACTAAAGTAGAGGTGGTAGCTAAGATAAAAAAAAAAAAAGGAGGTTGAAAATTTCTGATTTGATATCTACTAGGGAAGATGTGAAAGGGTGGAATGATGCACCAGGTAGATCTTTGGTCAATTTGCTTGGAAATTTAGAAATACTAAATATGGCAGAAGAATCTGGAAGCGTGATATTAAAATTGTTCTCTCTCATGGTTTTGCATCCCCAAAGGGGGGGGGCATTTCTCTTTTTTTATTTATTGTTTTGAGTATAGTTGACATGCTATGTTACATTGGTTTCAGCTGTATAACATAGTGATTCAACTTCTCTATACAGAATATTTATTTTTAAAATCCGAATTTTAGGATAAATGCCAAAGAATGATGAATGGATGCTGTTATTGGTTTTTACTGGAACTTTAGTTGTGAGTATTTGGGGCCTTTCTGTAGTGGCCCACTTATCATTTATAGTTTTTTTACTTATTTTCTATTTTGAAGGAAATTTTTCTTCATGCTTCCATTGGGATCTTTCTTTCTGACTATTCTTTCAATATAATAATTATCACCTCAGTTATGGCTAATATCATGGTAAGCCAATCTACACTGATATCTTAAGTTATTACATTTTCAGTTATTTGTTATTTAATTATACATATGCAGAAATAGAATTCTCTATTGAAATTATTTTGTCTTTTTTTTTTAAAAAAACGATTTTATTTATTTGGGAGAGAGAGCGAGGTGAAGGGCAGAGGGAGAAGCAGACTCCCTACAGAGCAGGGAGCCTGTTGCGAGACTCAATCCCAGGAATCCCAAATCATGACCTGAGCTGAAGGCAGACACTTAACCAACTGAAAAACTGAAACACCAGGTACCCTGAAATTGTTTTGTCTCGTTAGATAAAGCCTACATTTGTAATAACTATTATCTCAACAAGCTATAAATTACATTTTCTCTTATATGCATTTTATCTGTTTCATTTTTTAAAAAACTTTTGGTATGTTGTATATCGTATGCCAAGTAATTTTATGCTGAATGTCAGAGATAATATATTAAAAGTTGTGGAGATAATTTGAAACTCTAGATAATGTTATATTTTAATTTGTTTTGCTTATAGAAGATAGCTGTAATATAGAAAGATCACCTTAATCCAATTACAAATTGAACTGATTGGTAACTGGGCTTTAGTCCTACTTCATGTAGGCTGTTTCATTTCATTCATATCCCTAGGATGTAGCTGTTTGGGATTCCAACACAAAGCTTACTAGGACGTCTTTTTCTTGGCTCTACGCCATTGATGATTTTTTGTGCTTTCAGTACAGTGATGTCAAGAAGTTCTGCTTATGTGTCTCATTATCTTACCCACTGCTTTTGGATCTTACCCTGATCTTGACCCTGCTAATTCTTACTGCCTCGATAGCTTCACTATGCCTTTAAAAATATATATATTTATTTATTTATTATTTATTTGAGAGAGAGAGAGAGAGCGAGCAAGCATGAGCAGGAGGGAGGAGGAGAAGCAGACTCCCCACTGAGTAGGGATCTCAAAGTGGGATGTAGAGTTCAGTCCCTGGGACCCTGGGACCATGACCTGAAGGCAGTTACTTACTGGCTGAGCCACCCAGGTGCCCCACTCCACTATGCCTAAAAGCATATATTGTTTTACCAACTATTCTAGTTGCTCTCATCAAGAGGATTGTTCTAAAACATGCTAGTCCTCTATTGCCAGTGTAGGGCCAGAAAATCAGGAACAAGCAAAGAAAATGAAAAGCAGTTTCCAGACATATGAGGGGATGAGTAGATGTGTGGAATTAATGTGGACATACCATATAATGACCTGTTTTAAGTTATAAAGTACATAGACTGAGAAATGTTAATGGATTTGGTAATGTGTTGATCATAGAAGACCTTGAAAAATATTCCCAAATAAGGAATGGGAAGGATATCATGATTAAGTATTTTCAAGCGAAGAGGGAAAAGAAGTGCACACAGCACACACACACAATATATTTAAGCAATTTCCTATAATGGATCAGACAACTGGGGAGTGTTGGGACTATTTGTAGAGTTTTTTTTTTAATTAATTTGGGACAATTTTTAGAAGTCATTCTGCTCCGAGGGAAAATGTGGTGATGTCAGAAAGAAAAAGGAACATTTGTAGAAGGAAATTCCATGACTAAATTATAATGTGAAATGGACACAGGTAGAGGTTGGCATTAAATATGACAATGGGTAGGTCACCAGCTGCAACAGAAGGAAAGAGAGTATGTACATGTGGATGCAAAAGTTATTGGTGCAATGGTATTGTGAGATATTAAGGACACAAAAGTTTATTACTGCTTATTTTCCCTCTAATCACCAAAGAAGCAAAGTTTTGTAAGCATGAGAAAAAGGGAAAAGAATTATAACTTTGAAGAAAAGAAAATATGTGGAAAAGGACTCAAGTGCGTGGGAGAGTGGGATAACTAGGGAAATGTTATAGGAAAATCATGTCAGTACTGGGGGTTTATTCCATAACTGTGATCCTTGATGTAATGTGAGACAAATTAGGGTTGTGGTGAGTATTTCTCCAGAACCATTCATCTTCACTGAAGCACATAACTCAGCTTGGATTTAGCAAATGTTGAGATTTTGAAAGAGGAGTAGGCATGACAGTGTATTTATTGGAGGTGGGAAGAGGTGCTTAAAAGGACAGACCATGAGATTTAAACCTAGCAAGTACAGTGTCGAGGATATGGGGATGCTAATTGACTATGTAAAGCTTGTATTCTTTGAAAATTTCCTGAGACCCATTTTATGATTTGAAAAACTTGATAGAATGAAAGAAAGAGAGATAGAGAGAGGGAGAGGTGGAAGGGAAGAGGGAGAGAGGGAGGGAGAGAAAAAAAGAGAGGGGGGGAACAGACAGAAAAAAGGAGTGAGAGAAAGAAAGAGAGGGAGGGAGTAAGAGGAGGGAGGGAGGGGGAAAGAAGGAAGGAAGAAAGACATAAGTAAATATCTTTGAGGTATTCTTATTATCATTTCATAGAGACACGGAGACATAGGGGTATTATCCAATTCACCCTAAGTCAAAACAGCCAACAGGTCCAGAGACAAATCTCAGACTCAGACCGTCAAGATCCTGGAGCCAGCTTTCTTGAACATCGCGCTGTTCTTCCAACCCAGCAAAATGGGGAAAATTGGAGCAATCTTTCTAAGTTGCCAGACCTATATAAGAGATGACATTGGTTAAATGCCAGTGTTGAAATGTGGGAGGAGGTGATAGTGTTCAGACAAGCTCATTTTTCCTGATACCTCCTAAAATTATATCTAGGGAGAAAAGTGGATCCAAGTCCAACGTTTCAACTGAAGTTACTGTTATAAAATATATTTGCTAAATGTTTCTCCTTGTAGTTCACGGACTATAGACTCATTCTCTGTGATGTATGTAAGTGCATTTTACACTAATTTGTTTCATAGCTCAGATTTTGAATTTGTTGAAATGGAAGTGTAGCACTTCACATTGTGATTAAACAGCAACTTCTTTTTTTTCTCAAATTTGGCCTCCCACATCTAGTTGTCATAGTAGTTCTTGGTGAAGAGAGCTTAAATTACAAATGTTTAATTATGAAAAGTATAACTGAGCCAAATATAACACCTACCATTGAGAAGGTTAAATATTGCTTTTAAATATAGATCTTACTTAATGGTTCAGAGAAGGAAAAAAAATAGTTTTATAGTGTAGTTATTGTTATGGACTGAATGTGTTCTCCCCAAATCCACATGTTAAAGTACTGATCCCCAATAGGATGGTATTAGGAAGTGCAACCTTTGGATGATGATCATTTTGTGAGAATGAAACCCTCATGAGTGGGATTAGTGACCACATGAGAGAGACCCCAGAGCGCCCTCTTGACTCTTCTGTCATCTGAAAACACAGGTAGAAAATGACCACCTATGAACCAGGAAGCAGGTTCTCACCAGACACCAAATCTGCCAGAACCTTGATCTTGGACTTCTGAGCCTCCAGGGCTGTGAGATATAAACTTTATGGTTTATAAACCATCCAGTCTTTGATAATTTGTCATAGAAGCATGAAAAAACACCCATTAATTATCTGAGGTTGATGTTAGGATTAAAATAAATACACTTTCTTGAACTGCCCTGAAAACTTTCCAAAATCTTCATGAAATATAAGGTTTTGAGTCATAGAAAGCATTCGGCAAAAAGTTTTGCCTTGTTATGATGATTTTCATAAGCATGATTTAAGGCTTCCTCTCCCTTCTTCTACCTAAGATTGATGAATGTCTATGCAAGAATTTAACATTAGAAAGATTTCATTGTTTTAAGTTAATTATAACCTTGGAAACTTATCATTCAAATATTTATATTCAAGGTAGTCTATTAGCTTGGAAACTACAAAAAAAAAAAAATAAGAAAGAAAGAAGAAAAAGAACCAAATCTTTCTCTCATTGAATTTATTCTATCAGTAAAATATTAAATGAAATAGTGCATTTAAAATAAAAATCAGATTTCATACAATTTAATAAATGGTAGTTCCTATCAATTGCCATTTTTTACTCTCACTAAAATTCAAAATTAATAATTGAACAGCCCTATATTACTTGCACATATGGTAAAGGTTTGTTGTAAGTCATTAGAAGTGTACCTGTAGCAACTAAGATGTGTGATGCTGTTTTACGTACACAAGCATATACCTGCAATCTGACTTAAATTTTAAAAATCTGAGATCTTTGTTTTCAAATAATTGAGGAACATTTTTGGGTGCTTCAACTGCCATTTGTGCCTTCTTATCTAATAAACAAGATCATATATGCATGTTGATTGTGTTTAAAGAAAGTAAGGTGGGGGCACCTAGATGGCTCAGTCAGTTAAGTGTCATTCAAAGGTTGGACTCTTGATTTCAACTCAGATCATTATCTTGGGGTCCTGAGATCAAGCTCTCCCAGTCAGGCTCTGTCTGTTCAGTGCGACATCTTCTTCTCTCTCTCTCCTTCTGCTCCTCCCCCTCTGCTTTGCTTGCACTCTCTCTCTAAAATAAATAAATCTTTAAAAACAACAACAGAAGATAGGTTGGAATAACAGTATTACTAGGTAAAATTGCCTGAATTTTGTCAACGTTCTTCAGCAAATTTCTACTTTCCAAGTTCTAGAACTCAGCTGTAAAAACTCAAAAACTTGATTTTTGCCACCAAACTAAAAGGGAATCAATCTTTCATGCTTGAGTACATGTTAACCTTATAAAAAATTTATATATGAGAATTCTAAAGTGTTAATTCATAATAAAATGTGTAATTGTTAAATAGACCAGAATATACCAGTATTCTCAGCAGTCATTAGGTGGATGGAAAGCCCCATGATAATTGTTATTTTCTTTGTTTGTCCTACTAGGCTACAGATTTTATTAAAGCATTGATTCTTTACAATTTAACTTTTTATTCCCAGTGCTGAGATCTAGCCCCGCATCAGGCTCTCTGCCCAGCAGGAAGCCTGCTTCCTCCTCTCTCTCTGTCTACCCCTCTGCCTACTTGTGATCCCTCTCTCTCTGTCAAATTAAAAAAATAAATAAATAAACATAATTAAATAAATAAACATAAAGGTGTTTGATGAATGAGTGAGTGAATTTGGATGATATCTTATACCACCATTTATAATTAAAAGAAAATAGAATGATCAGGACACAGTTTATGTAAGTTCTTAATGTAAACATACTATGCAGAAAAGAAAGCAGCACATTACATCAGATTGTAAATATCATAGCCTAGAAAGTAGTTGTCATAAGAGAATGTCCTCTTTTAAATCAAGCTCTATAATGTGTGTCTTTGTTGTATATAGCATATATTTTTATCACATCAATGGCAATCTAGATCGTCCAGATATGGTTGTTATAAAGGCTATTGCTGCCAAATTCACAATGAAATCTAAGTTATAAAAGATAGGATGCTATCTAAAAGATATGATGCTAAAATATGAGCATCATAAGATATGATACTAAAAGATATGATGCTAGAATATTGCATGGATAATTCAGTATCTGTACATAGAATCACATATATCACAGGACTTCCTAGGTAGTATCCACTTTCTACTGATAAAAAATAGGGTTTTTTCTCATAATTTATTTTTTAAACCAGTGTGCTAAAGATGTTTTGAAATAAATTAACACCACCTTGGAAATGGAATGCATAAATATTCTCATGAGCATAATGGTATCACACACCAGAAAAACAGTGCTTACAGATGTATAACAAACAAGGTTTCTTTCTTTTCCTGTCTCTTCCTGAAGTCTTGGCTTCAAACAGCTCTAAATTCATACCAGTGGAAAGAAGAATGAAAAGAAACATAATATAGAATCTTAAAATCCATAAATTACACATAATGATTTTCCTATCACATTCAGTAATAATCAGTATCATTCTAGCTCAAGTGCAGTTATTAATTTACCTCCAGTGTATCCTAGCTATGAATGTAACTTCTATGCCAAGAAAATTAGGTAAGCTAATTGTTACTTTGTCTCTAAGTCATTGTTTACTTAGTGGATAAGTTATGTGAAGAGCTTGCTTTTTAAAAAATGCAGTCTTGTCTAAGAAACTATGTAACCATATGGCTGAGAATTACACTCCATGTGTCTTTCATCTTGCACTAAACACAAAACAATTGCACATTAGTCCTGAAGCTCAGCCAGAGATAAGGTGGTATAAAGTCAAGAAATACAGCAGAGCTGGTATCCTTTCTGATCCCAATAATTGAATAGATGTGGGTCCTAGGAAAAGTTCTTAACCTCTCTTAGCCCCGTTCTTCTCATTTGTAAAGTGAAGGTATTTAAATCTCTTTAAGCTGTGATTATCTTATGAGATAACCTATGAAAGGGCTTTGTAAAATGCAACACATTATAAAATTTCCAATTGTTAATGTAAATACTATAACCCAGCCACCTAGGCGTTATTAAAAATAGATTAACAATCATCAAATGTAGTGTGTCTGCCTGTATTCAGTCATCTAATGGTGTTTATTCATCACCTACGGCGTGTCAAATAATCTTCAGCATACTAAGCAATGGTCAAATTATCTGCCTTTTTTGGGTGGAGACTATGTTTAGAAGGGAAAATAGATAAAATAAAAAAAAAAAACAGAGAAGAAATAACTTTAGAGTCAGGGTACAAGAAGAGATAGCAAGTAGGAAGATCTGTCTGAATCAGTGACATTTAATCAAAGCCCTGAATGAGGTGAGGATAGTCTATGCAAAGGGAACGTTAATCTCAAAGTCCTCAAGAAAGAATAATTTGGAATATTTTATGAATCATGAAAAGGCCCTAAAGTTGTGCTTTGTAGGTCAGAGTGTTTGGATTTTATGTTAAATACTGTAGGAAGTAATTGGAGAATTTTGAATACAAAGACAACATGGCATTTTTTTTTATATATAAAAATTAGGGTGGCTATTGTGCTTAGAGAAGCTTTAAGGGAAGCAAAAGAGGAAATGGAATGGCTTAGAGGTTGTTGAATTAGGTAGATGATGGATGATGAAACCAGAGCCAGGCAGTGGTGATAGAAGTGATGAGCCAGCAGGCCCACTGAGCCACCAGGTGTCTGGGGCAGGGGGTGTGAGGTAAGGTGAAATGGGGAATGAAGCATGAGTCTTGTGCTTTTGGCCAAGCATTTGCAGAAATGGATAAACTAAATGGAGGAATGGGTTGCTTGTTTGTTTTGCTTTATTCTTTTGTGTGGAGTGGAAATCAAGGGATATTTGAGGTTGTCATTAGAGATATCTAAATGGGAGCATCAAGTTGGCTGAATTATAAGCAAATCTAGTACTCAGGATGAGTTCAGGACTGGTGATATAATTTTAAGAGTCATCTGTATATCTTCAGGATGTAAATCCTGGGACAGGATGCTGTATTAGGAGAAGGGAGTGTAAAGACCGAAGAAAAAGCTCCAAGAGATAAACAGGGGAGAACTTCCATATCTAGACATTAGGAAATGCGGAACAAAGAGTCTTCTTCTTAACAGTTCTAACCACTTATTTTCTAAAGCATGAAGAAAGCATTTATGTTCTAAAGCATCAAGAAAAGTTCTAACCACTTATTTTCTAAAGCATTATAAATTAATGTGGATAAATTAATAACTGTGTTGGTATTATACCTACCCATTTAGCATTTTCTGCTATTTACCAACTTGTACATCAGCTACTTAATGCCATGAAAATTAAATTATGTGAAATCCATTAGTTTCTTGTACCTTAATATTTATAGAAGATTAAGATTACATCAAGAATTATTATTCTTTTATCTCTTTTATCCTGACAAAACTGTATTAAACTTTCTACAGTCTTTAATATCTTCTCTATAAACAAAATGTATTCATTCTTTCCATGAAATGGCACAACGGTTCCAAAGGCTTATATTATCAATTATTTTTTTAAAACTTATTCCAGATGGCATGGGATTAGGAGGGCTTGACCTTATTCTTTATTCCTTAACTAAACAGAAGACTAAATCTAATGAGTGTATTTTTGAGTACCCATTGTGTACAAAGCTCTATAGCTATCGTCTGGGATTTTACACAGAATATGAAAGATGCAGTCAGTACTAACTCCGAATTTAGGAATTTGCAATTCAATACCCAAAAGGAGATTCATGATAGAACAGGAGGCATGATTGGAATTTCTGTATCTAGAGATAGGTGGGGTTAATTAATATGAAAAATAGTTGGAAACAGAAGCTGTTTTTATTTATTTAATTCAAGAAGACCATAATGTGTGATAACATAGTTTCTCAAGTAAGAAATTGTGTAATTAAATATTCGTTGAAAAACTGTAGCTAAGTATATGTAAGGTTTATTTGTGTGTGTGTGTGTGTGTGTGTGTGTGTGTGTGTGTGGTGTGTGGTTTGTGGTGTTTTGTTTTTGTTTTTTAAGGAAAATACTACCTCACATATTCTTTATTCTTCAACCTTCTGCAACCTGACTGGTAACCTCTGTCACATCACTGGAAACATTATCCTACTGGAGGTTAATTAACTAACATCAATCTCTCTTGGTTTTTCTGCTACCTTTCTACTTAATTCTTCTTCATCTCCATACAGGGCCCTATTCCTCCACCTGCATTTTAAATATTTATGTTTCTGAGAGTTCTTTTTTTCAGTCTCAATCTCTATATTCACTTTATGGAACTATAGTTTCAAATATCCTATAGACTTATTTCTCCATATTTATAAGCTCTATCTTGTTCTCTCTTGGCTTCAAGCCCTTTATATGCATATGGAATGTGGTCAGTTGACTATTTCATGGTCAACATTGACAAGCTTGAATGGAATTGACCTTTTTCATCCTCTTAACTTCTACATTCTGTGCCTCAGTGTTATAAATGGCCAGCCCATCCACAAAGATTCTCTAAAAAGACAAAAGATCATTATTTATTCTTGGTTACTACAACAACTTCTTATCTAAGTATCAATCTCCAATTGGGATACATCATCACTGTTTCTTTAAAATTTGTAAATGGCAGTATTGCTATAGAATAATCATTTTCTAATGTTTCAATCATGAATATGAAATGTGAATTATTTATTTGTTTAGTTCGCACATTAAGATTCTTCAATGCCTTCCAATTGTCTCTCTGGTAAAGTGTAACATCTTTGGCAGGACATTTAAGTTCCTCTTTAACTAAGGTGCAAGCTGATTATTTCAGACTCATGTCTCTATCCTTTACTCCATTTTTTTCCTATCCAACTCTCATATTGAACTGCATACTATAAATTCCCCAAATATTCTACATGGTTACATCTTTTTTTTTTTTTAAGTTTTCATTTATTTATTTGCAGAGAGACAAGGAGATCACAAGTAGGCAGAGAGGCAGGCCAAGAGAGGGGGAAGCAGGCTCCCTGCTGAGCAGAGAGCCTGATGCAGGGCTTGGTCTCAGGACCCTGAGATCATGACCGGAGCTAAAGGCAGAGGCTTTAACCCACTGAGCCACCCAGGTGCAAGTAGGAACCATTTGCCTAACTAAGCAGAACTGTGAACTAGCTTCAGATGATGAAGTGAGGAGGCGTGTACATAAGATGATGAAGAAACACTGCCAAGTTGTAAACTGAATTAGAGTGCAGTGTATGCACTTCATTTAGAGATTTACTGATTCTTCTACTGTGACAACAATATGTTTCAGATTTAAAGATACTTTAGAGATTATTGAATACTATGTTTCACAATTCTGGCTGAAAAACATCATAAAATGATATTTTAAATCATATGATTTAAATAACATTTAAAGTTATTCCAAAAAAAAGTCATCTAAAAAATATCAGTGATGGGGGCACTAGGGTGGCTCAGTAGGGTAAGCAACCAGTTCAGGTAATGATCTCAGGGTCGTGATCTCATGTGGAGATCCACACTCAGCAGGGAGCCATCTTGTCCTTCTTCCTCCCTTTCTGTGCCCACCCCCCAACTCATGTGCATGTGCATTCTCTCTCTCTCTCTCAACTAAATACATAAAACTTATTTAAAAATTACCAACAATGAACCTCCATTTTAGAACAATTAAACCAGAATCTCCCAGAATGGAAACAGCACAGATATTTGTTTTTTTTTTTTTTTTAAAAAAAAAAGAAAAGAAAAAAAGAAACATCCTGAAGTGATTAAAACATGCAGTCTGGGTGAGAATGACTGGTCTGGTATAACACTCTCATTTTACAGTTGAGAAAACTGAGAATTTTTACATATAAACTTTAGAAGCCTTGGTCATCTGGTTCCCTGACTCAGAGTCACTGAGAGGAATCAGAGCAGAAGGCTGTTAGACGAACGCAGAAAGATGGCAGACCATGACAGCTGAGAGCTTGGCAAGCAAAGCATAACCACGGGGTATGGTAATGGGTTTTCAAGATGGAGGTTTTGACTCATCAAGATAAAAGTAAGTTCCCTTTAGTGAACTATTTTTTAAAAAGAGAGGGAAGTGTTAATAGTCTTCAAGAAGATGTCTATCAAAACAACAAAAAAGTTTAAAATAAATGTTTCCTCAGGACGTAAAAGATAATTTCCACTTTGGGAAAATTCAGTAGGTGTGTTCCCCAGTGGTGCCAGACAAAAATAGCATCATCAGATTATGCCACGGTACTTGAGTGCAGGTCGTCTTTTGTGTAGTGGAAAGCGACTTGGACTCATATTTAAAACCCCTTGGACTCATATTTAAAACTCAGATTCTCACCACGGCCTGTATTTGCTGCACAATCTTGAAGACACGGCATAGGCTTTCTTTTAAATTCTCTTAAATGGTCTCACTTAAGAACAGGAAAAGTAACAAATACCCAATAGGTTATAATGAAGACAAAATGGGGTTAAATGTATCTTGTATAAATATTTATATATGTTCCATTCTAGAGAGGATATAAAAAAGTCTAGGGAAAAGAATTTGTATTTTATATTCATATTTTTGCATCTTTCAGATAGTCTATCTGGATTTTTTTATTGCTCTTCGTTTTTGTGGTTGTTTTATTGTTTGTACCTCAAAAACTGGGTTTTATATGATGTTAAACTTATAAACATTTATTTAGAATTTATTTTTACAAAGGTCAGAAAGACAAGGTAATAATGTTTTACACTTTAGTGGCAATGCTGCCAATTATTATTTATAAATATTTTAATTTGAAACTACCAAAATAACTTATCGTAAGACTAATTCTTAAGTATGGAACTTGGAAGCAATTTTTATTCTTAACCTCTCATTGAATTTCCATGTCAAGTGAATACAAATATTATACTAAAACTGGAAAAGCACATGTAATGTTCAATTAGAATACAGAGGCATATAGCTAATAGGAAGAGTAACCTGTCAATGGAATAAAATTACCCTAATCCTTTCAGGCAAAATTTTCAGTATAATCAAGGTAACTAACTGATAATGTTCTTTTTGCCCAAATTCATATATTGAAATAACTATTTAAGTATGTATTTAGTATAAGATATACTTGTATTTCTTATGCCCTCTAAAGATTAAATATTGTTTTATATTATAAAATAAGCTCTGTTTTTCTGATTGAAATGATGAATATGTGTAGGAAATTACTATCATATTGAAAGTTGACCAAAACGTGTGTTGAAGTTCACATAAAGAAATTTGTCTGGATCACCTCATTATCTTGCTAACGAAAATTGTACATTTGCATATATATGTGTGTATGTATGTATTATTCTGCATACTTTAAAAGAGTTTCCTTTTTTTTAAAGATTTTATTTATTTGTTTGAGAGAGAAAGAGAGTATACATTGAGCAGGGGGAGGGGCAGAGGGAGAGAGAGAGAAGCAGGCTCCCCACTGAGCAGGGAGCAAGATGAATGTGGGACTCCATCCTGGGCTCTGGGCTTGTGATCTGAGCCAAAGGCAGATGCTTAATCAACTGAGCCACCCAGGCTCCTCAAAGGGAGTTTCTGCCAATGAGGAGAGGATACACGAGGAGGTGCTTTCTGATCATGCTAACAAATCAAACAACTGCATTAACCTTTCTTTGTGCCAGTCCTTAGTCTAAGTATTTCACATAGGTTATCTCAAAAGAACTCTATGGAATATCTCCATTTTGTAGATGAATAAACTGAGGCACAGAGTTTAGGTAACTTGACCAAATTCATACAGTAAGAAAGAAGTGACCCAGCTCTGATTTGTGTCCAGGCAGTTTGTTTCTATAGACCATCCCCTTAATCACTGTACATACAACCTTGAAAATGTAAATGTCCTCTTTGAAATTAGATATGCTATTTTCATTTTAGCACCAAAACCTGAAATTCTTCTAACTATCCTTTGATAAGGTACAAAATTTGGCCATATATTTAGACATATATTAGATCTACATGTATTTCATAGAAAAATATGGCTAATTATTTTAAAAATATCTGTCAAGTCTCTAAGATGACTTTATAAGAGCTGGAGCAAAATACAAATAGAAATAGTCCTAGGCACAATCTGCCAAATCTATTTAAGTTCAAAATTTTATTTGTCACTAAATTAAGCCGTAGGCTTTCATGTCAGAAAAACTGAATTAGAATACTGCAAGTTGCTGATGCTATTGATTCTTGAAACAAACTTAAGACTAGAAAACTCCTGCTAAAACAGCTCAGATTTTGCACATTCCTAGCATCAATCATGCTCACTTATTACAAAGGTCTTATTTCTCTAGATTGTGTTCCAGTAAACTACAACACACAGGTCAAAACCAGACAACACCTATTTCTGTGTGTCCTGACAACTAAGAAGTATTTTGATATGGTTTAAAATGGTTGAAAATTAATAAAAAGAATATTTTGTATCATGTGAAAATTCAAATTTTAGAGTCTATAAATACAGTTTTGCTGGAGCATTAGCCCCATTCATTTATTTATATATTGCCTATGATTGCATCCTCACGGCATAGATTTGAGTAGTAATAACAAACACTACATAGCCTGCAAAGCCTAAACTATTTATACTGAGATCTTTATGGAAAACATCTACCACTTAAGACATTGAAATCTTCTTTCCCTGGGTTAAGCCATGAGTCAATTTACTGCTTATTCAGAAAATAAGTGTATGAATTCCAGTGATTTGTAGATTTTTCGATCTCTTTCATTATATCCTGGACCATTTGTCCTCCTGGATCAAAATGAAAACTCAAGGTTCACACATTGACCTGGATTTTTCCTTGGTTACTGTGTTGATTCTACCAAATTTAGCATTCCTCTGCTACAGGACAGGGACATCCCAGTATCCCCTTCTCCGGGTACAAACCTCTCCTGTGGCTTCACAGTGACTCTGCTCTTAGCTCTTCCTCCTGATTTTACTCTTAGTTCATACATTCCTTTCCCTCTTAAAATTTTACTTTATATTTGCAACACAATTTCCACTGGTGTGTGTTTTATAGACTATACTTCAGTGACTTGATTTCTTTTGTACTGTGGAAGTATATTTGATACAATATGAGAAATAGACATGAAGCCGGAGCATAGAGCAATTTCAGTATATTCCATGATCACAAATGTTTCTTAAGTTTATGTATCACATATCCCTCTACCCTTAAGTAGCTGATCATTCATTACAGGCTGCTGTTGGTTCTGCTGACACCTGGGTCTGGCAGAAGTTTTGTTGGGCTTTGGCTCTGTAAGAGTGAGTTTAAATGGAGATAACATATTTTAAGAGCTGTTTTTGTTTTGTTTTTTAACTCACATGATCTGGCTAATGTTTATTAGATTGATAAATGCTCACCAAATGTCAGTTTGGGGGGAAAGCTGCTGTTTCATTGTGGAGGGACATCTAATTCGAAGTGTGTAGGGAGGAGTGGTCGGTGTGCTAAACTCCTGCCAACTCTTGAAAGTTTTTGCTCAGAGGTCTTCTCAGAGCACAGTGCTGTCTCCATGTTTCTAATTAACAATTCTCTTGTGGAGAAACAAGGAGTTCCTTGTTTGATCCTTGTTGTTTTTGTTAAAATAATAATTTTGTTTGTGAATCCTGTCAGAGAAGATGAGTCTGTGGAAAAATGAAGGTTAACAAAGTACTAATTCTCAGTAAACTAAAAGAGCAAGGAATGGGACACCAGAAGATGGCAAGGAAAAGGTTGTGTGGAAAAATAAGATGCTTCTGTAAGTATGACATGACATATCAAGAACATTTCAGGCTGAATGAATTACCTGCTTGCTTTTAAACAGGATTTAACAAAGGTCCATTCTTAGTTATGAGGTTTTTTTGAGAATGAATACTATTATATCATATTTAAGTGTGTTATTTTAGTTTAAATGGCAGTGCTGATCTCAGAGCTATAAAAAAGAATTAGACTAATGGTGTCAGAGTACAGGTCTTCAGAAGAACAGTTTAAAATTGGTGGTGTGATCTAAGAATGCACTTCAGAGACCTTCTCTGATGTGCACCATCTTTGTGGCATTGTCAGCAAAAACAGAAGCACAAGTGTGAGGAAGAACGTCTGGTTTTTTTCTACTTTTTTTCTTAAATGATTAAATCTAAAGTTGTCTTCTGCTTGTCTGAGGAGCTGCAGTTTTGACTGTCACTTTTCCAGTTTCACTGGTCAGATAAAAGAAGGCAACTTTGTACAACATGACTTTAAAAATGTACTTGTTTCCTTGAACTGGAGGACTTCAGAAGACTAAAGAAAATAACCAGAGATAGAATTATTGCTTTGTTATTTTATTCACTTTTTGGAACTAATTCTAATATTCTGTCTTTAAATAAAGATGCAAACACAAATAAATTCAACCTTAGGCAATATAATCAATCATCTTCAGTTTTGCCAGGAGAAAATGATCACTCCCTTTCTCTGTCTTTCTTCCTTCCTTTTTTCCCTTCCTCCCTTCCTTCCTTTTAGATTTTATTTATTTATTTGAGAGAGAAACAGAGCAAGAGTGAGCACAAGCACGTGAAGGGGCAGAGGGAGAGGAAGAAACAGATTTTCCATTGAGTGGTGGACCCAACACTGATTTCTACCCCAGGACCCCAAGATCAGGACCAAGTCACATGTTCAACCGAGTCACCAAAGTGCCCTGAAAATGATCCCTTTCTTGAACATCACTTCTCCTTTTTTTCTTTTTCTTTTTTTTTTTTTTTTGACATTTTTATCCTCTCCCCACCATGGTTCTAAATAGAAAAATCACACTGCTATAAAATTTCCAACACAATTTTAAGTTGTCTCACCATTTCCCCAGAGTTAGTCAGAGAAAACTGTAAGGCAGCTGAGAACTGCTTTTTAAATCCATTACAGTTTTGTCATCTCATGTAAGGCTGGACTCCCACTGACTACTGTGTTCCATAGACACTGCTGCTAGTAGTGGGGGCCGATTCCATTGTCCAGTGTAGCTACTTGACTCTTAATTAAAATAAACTGACTCCATATGACATCTTCTTGAAAGCAGTTTATCTAATTAAAAAAAAAATTTGAAGTGCATCATGGAGTGGACAGAACAAGGGAGCTAGACTGTAGATAATTCTACTCTGTGTGACCGTCAGCAACTTATATTGTGTCAATGATCATCAAGCATAAAATGAGGGATACTAATATACAAAAAGGATATAAGAAACCTGATAAGATGTTAGAACACAACTAATTAAATGGCCAACAGAATGTGAATAGTGTCTGATTTTATCCAAAACTTTATTATGAATGCTTTTATTTAGTTAATTAAAATGTCCTAGCAGAAACTTTGAATTTTTTCTATAGGAATTTATTCTATGGGATCCTTCATATAGTTAAAGCTTTTTAATATTTTGAATGATAATTTAATGATCTATAGCTTAATAACTTGTCCAGTTATTAGGTGGCTTTTTTGTTGTTGTTGTTCTTTTAATCTTCTTTTGGACAGCAATTAATGTCTGGAAATCAAATTGCTCTACGGAGCCAGAGAAAAACATCAATGTAGCATTCTTAACTACAAAATTCTAAATAAGTCTTCGAGTTCCCAGCAGACTTAAGTGGACATGCCTGAGGAGTGATTGTTCATGGCACAGGAACTAAAACCATAAACTGCTGACCTCTGTTAGCATAACAACAGAATTGTCTTCTTTGCAATTTCATTCTATTCTGCTCAAAATCTGGCACAAATAAAATAATAAAGTCTGTTTCCTGATGAAATTGCACAATGTTTTGGCACAAATATTTGAACTTTAAGTTAGATTACTTCTTTTGCACTTTCAAATTTAAATGAAACAAGACAGACAAGATGCAGAAAAGAGGAAGGAAGAAAGACAAACAGGAGAAGAAAATAAAGGGGGAGAGAGAGAGAAAGGAGAGAAGTAGAAAGGACGTGGGGAGGTGGAAATCAAGAGCAAAATAAAAGCATTATCCAGAGCGGCTACTCCTGGATAACTGTGTAGAAGGAGGAGGGTCTTCGAAGAACAAAGAATATTGACTGTGAGGTACCAAATGATAAACAGTGTTCTCCAGAATTCCAGCAGTTTTGTTGGTGTTTCTTTCTTTCCCTCAATAAATACATTTCCAGATGCTTGAATGCCAAGTCCCAAAAGGTAATCAAATAGAACCGACTAATGACAGCTGTGAAAAACAAAGCCAGGTTAAAAGAAATGCGGAGACTCAAATAATCAACCCCTCCATATAATTTGAACTTCGTTTTTGGCAGAAGCACAGAAATTCTTTGCCCAAAAGCACCGAAGCTTTGAAACAGTAAATTTAGTTGTTTATTTTTTAAACTTGCCACATGGTTTCACTCAAAAAGCTAAGAACTTTGTTTTCTGTTTCAGAAGTGAGTAGCACATTATGAAGTGGCAGGGGTGGTAAGAGAGTGGGGGCCATATATCCTTTTCTTAAAGCCTAATTTTACCCAACTGTAGCCATCCCATTTCTGTTCTTGATTTTCTGTTGGTTGTCATTATAGACAAGAATAGTGTATTAAAAGCCATAGTTAAAGGTCTAGATGGGAAAATCAATAGGACACATTTTCCAAATAAAAATCAGTAATACTTAAAACAACTTTTCTTACCTTAGAGGCAAATCCTATTGTGGTAAATAACTAAAATTCTACATGTGCTATGACCATGTCATATTTGACTTATCATGTTCTTTTATATTTATATGAATGGTCATCAGACCAATTAATCCTGACAACACTAGTGTCTGAATAAGAATACACTAATGTGAAAGACACTTGGATATGTGAATTAACACAGAAGTTATTTTAACTGCAATTATCAGATGTATTTTATTGTGCAATGACTGCAACATATCTGAAGGGAAAGTCACTAAAATTTTAAAAAGAGTAGCAGCGCTCATTTTTTGACACCAATTAATGGAGTTAATTGGCTTGTTTGTGGCCTTTCAAAACCTTGCTGGTAATCAAGTTAGCTTATGATTGATTAGTGCTAGTTCCAGAACAGGGCAAACTCAGTAGCTTTAAGTAAGTATAACAACAAAAATGAGAGGTACTGGGGCACCTGGGTGGCTCAATGGGTCAAGCCTCTGCCTTTGGCTCAGGTCATGATCCCAGGGTCCTGGAATCAAGCCCTACATCAGGCTCTCTGCTCGGCAGAGAACCTGCTCCCCCCACCCCCAGCCTGCCTCTCTGCCTACTTGTGATCTCTGTCTCTCAAATAAATAAATAAAATATTAAAAAAAAATAAGAGGTACTATTCACTCTGTGAGATACATTGTGCCAGATGTTTTGTACACATCACTTTTAGTCTTGAAAATAGCCCTATAAGTTGCGCACATTAAAAGTCTGAGGAATCTGAGATACTAGGGAAAAAACTCACAGAGAGTAAGGAACAGACTTAAGATTCAAACCTACAACTTTATGTTTCATTATACATTACAAATGCTTTTGTAATTTATTAAATCATGGCAGAAGGATGAATCAAAGTTTGAAATCATGTGTAACTCATTGCTTAAACTTCTCTGCCTATAATTTTCATAGAGCAATTATTCTTCAAGTCGTTCTGAGGTACGTATATAATATACAAATAAGGATTTTCCACCATCAGCTATATCAGGACTATTTGCCAAGTTTTTAAAAATTTTTTGCTCATTATGTTTTTTCTTTCCCACAATGTAATTTTATAATTGTTTTTAGTACACATCAATGATTTATGGTATGCATAAGTAAATCTGTTTCTCCGATTTTCTGAGACTGTTGGGGTTTCTGAGAACATTGAACTCATTAACATATGGGTCTCAGTAGGTCACTGGGGGGTCCTTACTTTTCTCTGACTTGAACTGAAAGCTAGAGTGAAAAAGATCATAAACTGTTCTTCAGGGCAGTCAGGCCAGGTCAGTCCAAGGCTGTGGACTGTACAACAGACATCAGATACATAGAAAATATTAACAAGAATCTAAATCCCTGCCCTGCTTGTGCTTGATTTCTTCACTTCTACCCATCACCTCTTATTCAAATATACTTCATAAACTCACTTTGGACTGTCCACTTGTATTTTGTGAATTTTAAAGAAATATAGTTTTGTGCTTTATAGTTCCTTGGTTATTTCATGGGTTTATATTAATATTTTGTCTGAAGGTTTTAAGATTATTAATTTATTTCACATGTTTAGATATACATCTCTATTATAATCATTTTTATTTTAAATCTTGTTGCTTTAACTTTTAACTTAGATTTTATATTGTATTTTCTAGTTATGTATACCTATTTTGAAATTATTTGTCTCGGCATTTTCTTTTTTTTTTAACTCTAAAGTTTTAATTTTATCTGATTTTTTTCTTTTCTTTTCTTTCCTTTCCTTTTCTTTTCTTTTTTTTTTTTTTTTTTTTTTAGTTTGACAGACAGAGATCACAAGTAGGCAGAGAAGCAGGCGGGGGTGGGGGGTGGGGGAGTCAGGGAAGCAGGCTCCCTGCTGAGCAGAGAGCCTGATGTGGGGCTGGATCCCAGGACCCTGGGACCATGACCAGAGCCGAAGGCTGAGGTTTTAACCCACTGAGCCACCCAGGCATCCCTTATCTGATTTTTTTTCTTATTCTAATTTTCATTTGGCTTTTCTCCTTTTCCTCTTCTTGTTTTTCTTTACTGGATAATTTTTGCTTTTATAATTGCTGACAGGATTTTGACTCTAATGCTGGTAATATGGAAAAAGCCCAAACCATCAAAGGGAGGCCGAGGGCTTTCTTACCCACAGACTTTCCAATGGCAACCCTCTGACCCCTGAAGGGGATCTTCTAACTCATCCAAGAATGGTTCCCCAAGAAAATTCATCCTGGGAAATCTTGTTAATTCCATCCAGGGCTAGAAATCACCATGCAGATGTCACTCTTGATTTATTAGGATGATGTTACCCTCTGAAAGATAGCTCATATCATTCAGTCATAGTATGAGAAATTGTTTTAAAAATTTGTTGTCAACAATGTGAATAATTACTGGATTTTACGTGCAGGAGGCACACATGTTATAGTTTGCCATCATTCAGGAAAAACATGTTACATGGATTATTCCAGCAGAGATAAACCCTCCATGTGCTGCATAAAACCTGAACCTGTGAAAGGAATACTTGGTATTGAATGTCCAGATGGAAGCCAAGGGAACAAAAGCATACCATTAAATACTAGTTTTTTTTCTGGGATACCTGTCTTTGGCAGCCTTCTCTTTTCACTCTTTTTATTCTTGATTGATATAATCCAATTTCTATTATATTACTTAGCAATTCTCTGCTGGTATTTATATCAAATATTTAATAATTATTTTATATGGAAAGTATAAAACCCATATCCCAGTTTGTATCTCTCTCCTGAGCTCCAGACATTTGTATTCAATTATCTAAGGATACATCCATCTAGATATTTAATATGAATCTTTATTCAGTGTGTCTACAACTTTGCTTGCTAATTCACTAATCTTCCCAAGGATCATTTCTTCTTGAATTTCCTATTTCAGGTGATCAGTCATCCATGGTAGACTCTGAGGGTTCTTGACTCCTCCTTTTTCTTCCATCCCATGTCTAATCTGTATTCAAATTCTGTCAAATCTACTTTGCTAATGGCTTTACAAACCACAAACATAGTCCACCTCCCTTTTCGTGCTCTTGGAGTAATGACCAATGTGTCTTACCTGGCATGTCAGTTATCAATTTATTGCCTCTCAATTCCAAAGTCATCATGCATTACCTTCTCTTTAAAAATGTATCTGGGATCTTTAAATTATTTTCCTTTGCCAGTTGGCATGACGGTAAGCTTTTCCAGCAGAAGATGTTGGGTAGACATTGTAAGAGAAACAGGTTTTCATTTCCTTATTTAGGTGTGTTAGCATCTGTGACTTCTTTATCACCCAGTCCTGTAGTTTATAATGACCAGCATTTCTGTGGCACACTTCCTTAAGTGGTTTTGCAGTGGAGTGCCTCAGTAGGACACTGCCAAGTTAACAGCTTTCCCAGCACCATAGAGGACATATTTCCAGCAAGTTCCCCAGGAGTAACACCATAGTAATTTCTTTGACATGCAGTGTTTCAGAACCATGCCCTCCAGTAAAGTCTGTGTCTCAGCTCTGGATGGAAAATGGAGAGGCGGGGGAAGGAATGGGGTCTTATCCCAGCCCTAGTGCTACATATGTGTATATATATATGTTTTTTCTTCCATTGGTATTTGTGTCTGCTCCTTCCATTTGCTATTCCTACATTTTATAAGTTCTCTTTATCTCTTACTAGCCTATTCTCTATTACTCCACTCCTCTGTTGTAGTTAATACTTACATATATTGAACTTCCCCTAATTTTGAATAGGCTGTGTTGTTTCTCTTTCTTGATTTATCTGGACTTCATAGATAACTATAATACCAGTCCTTCAATTTCCTACTATTCCCAGTTTGATTCATTTTCTCTTTTCATCTGAAGAAAAAAGTGAAAATGACACAGTTCAGGAGCTTGTATCTGTCCTTTGGCATTTTGGAGAGATTGCCACCTTAGGTTGAAATGCCCTTTTTCTTCCCATGCACCTTTCATCTGGCTAATAATTAAGCACAGTCACTAACCGAGGCACTGGGGACTCAGCAATAAATATACTGAAGTCTTTGCCCTCATAGAGCTTATATATTTATGTATGGAAACAGACAATAAATAAGTATAGATATTTATATTAAAGGGCAAAAGAAAATACTATGAGGAAAAAAGTGATGCAAACTAGAGGAAGTAGATCTGCTGCTTATATGAGGTACTGTATCCCTGGGAATAGGCTGGTTATACTGTGATAACAAGCAGACCTACATCTCAGAGGTTTACTACAATAAATATTTAATTATGGCTGAAACTCCCTGTCAGTTACAGGGCATGGTTTTTTTTTTTTTTTTTTACCTCTACGGCTCTGGTTAAGAGCAGCTTCTGTGCACACCATCACAGGCATCTGGGCTGTGGGAAATGAGGTGCAAACAACAATGTAAAGATTCTCAAAGCTTCTGCTTGGAAGAACACATACCACTTACCTTCACATGTTGTTGGACAAAATAAGTCGTATGGCCAAACCTAAAGTCACGTCTCCTCCTGGGAGAGTGAACAAACTGTGAACAAAAATACAACCTCACATAGACGATAAAATCTTTTATAAGGAAGTGTTATCTGATCAGTGAGACAAGAAAGAAGTAAATGAAGGAATTGTGAGGATATCCAGGGTGAGATCACTCCATAACAGGCACAAAAAGACTACTTGTATTCTTTTTGTTTTAAGCGAAAACACTTTAAGTACAGAGAAAATGATTCTTTTAATAGTAATTCTCTTGACAGTAATTGCTGTGATATGTCATGTCATGTATAGTTAGCATGTGAAAAAAATGAATCAGGCACATTTCCTAATAATAATTATTCTAGTGAATGATGATTCAAATAGACAAGAGGATAGGAGCTTCCTTAAGTGCTTATCTGTCTTGAAACTTAATGAAAGTTTTGTGTTTTAAACATAATATCCTAAAAGTCTGTTTTTGTGAAACACTTTCTCAGATATACCTGATTTTGCCACTGAGAGAGTCTTATTAAAACCCTTGTTATTCAGTTGATCCTTTTCTAAAATGAATTTTTCTTGCTATGTAGAGACAGAATTTATGAATCAATACAAACTGAATTTGGTTTAATATCTTGTACAAATATTTAACTTTGTATAAATAATTTAAACTATTCATCTACATTTATATTTACATTTATAATATAACCACGTTATGTTATATTATAAATATTTGCCATATTTACATCTTGCTTTTGTTATATGAATAAATGTGATTTTTGATTAATCTATATGCTAACTTCTGAGCTTTTCCATGGCAAAACTTATTTTTAATGTTTTATTGCTGATTTTTAAAGTAATGAATAATTTATAAACAATTGCAGTTACAACAATCCACAAACCTGGGTAACCACTGTCTAGAGGCTATCGAGTGCTCTTATGTTCATGAAAATCTCGAACATGGTGTTCTTTTAGTGAAAGTATTTCACTGGATTTTAATTTCCTTTATTGGCTTATATATAAATTTTCTTTGTCTTAAATATTAGAATTCTTTTACATTTAATGATTTTCAGCAACATTTTTCTATAAAAGTATGCATTGTTCGTAACATTCTCATATTTTTTTTAAGTGACTAAATTTTTTATTAATTTTTTATTTTTTATAAACATATATTTTTATCCCCAGGGGTACAGGTCTGTGAATCACCAGGTTTACACACTTCACAGCACTCATCCAAGCACATACTCTCCCCCATGTCCATAATCCCACCCCCTTCTCCCAAACCCCCTCCCCCCAGCAACTTTTAATCTCACAAAATATTCTCATATTTTTAATTGCTCCCATTCTAGTTGTACTTGCTTTCATTTCTGAACCCCGTAACTTCGTTTCCTCTCTTGATTAGAGTTGTCAGCACCTTATCAATATAATGTATTTTGAGGAATTAAATGTAGTTTTGTCAATCTTACAGTGATCCAGTTTTCTTAGCCCTTTATTTCTGCTTTTAACTTTCATTTTCTGTTGTTTCCATTTATTTATTTTTTTCTGTATCCTCAAGTTCAAAGCTTGGAAATGCTACTGGAAACTCCCAAGCTCTTTTCATCACACCTTCAATTCCTTGACTATTTTCTCCTTTTATATAGAAACTGTTGAAGACAAGACCACTTTTTCCTGTGGTCATGGAGACATTCCTTTTCATCATCATGGATTTCAGCATAGGATTGTGAAGCGAGAGTGGCAGGAAGACGAGTCCCATGTACTGTATTTTAATTCAAACTTTTATCTCTTTGCTTCACACAGATCCCTTCTAATCTTTTCCGGTTTATTGACTTTTATGCCCAGATTCCATCTTTATATAATCCTGGTCCCTACTTTTGTTCATGAATTCTCAAAGTGAGAATAGAGAAGATAAAGAAAGTGTTCAAAAGAAATGAAATCTTGCCATTTGCGACAACGTGGATGGAACTAGAGCGTATCATGCTTAGCGAAATAAGTCATGCAGAGAAAGACAACTATCATATGATCTCCCTGATATGAGGAAGTGGTGATGCAACATGGAGGCTTAAGTGGGTAGGAGAAGAATAAATGAAACAAGATGGGATTGGGAGGGAGACAAACCATAAGTGACTCTTAATCTCACGAAAGTGTTCTAGCTTTTTGCTCCTTACTTTCCATGACTCAGAATCGATAAGTGGGATTTTACTTTGAAGTCAGTTTACATTTTATATTATTTACATATGTTTATATTGTTTATAAATTTGTAAATATATATTTATATTGTTATATAATTATAATAGACATGATTTCAGGATACTAATATTAATAGGGATTTCCAGTGTTATATTATTCCAAATTGGTTAAAATACAAACGCTTGAAAATATGTTCAGATACTGAAATTGAAGAGAAAAAACACATAATTTCAAACGTGGTCCTAAGGCTTTACTAAAGCTCTATTTATATGGAAGTCAATTAATGAGGAAGGTGTTAATTAAACTCTCAGGTATTGAATTTGAAAAGCAAAGGTACCCTTGGCTAATAGCGTATTTACCTCAGCATCAGAAGATTGCCTGCTCCCTTACCCCACAAAAGACACAAGATTTCCATCTATTCTCAACTTGTGAAGCACTTTTCGTACTCAAGTGTACTTGTAAAATGTTTTCTTGAAACTGCTATTTCAATTTTTAATGTTGAATTTTTTAAAAATGGTAAAATATTTGAAAGGTTTTAGTACATGTATCTGAAATATTCCTGTTTAGGAACACAATCCTCATGTGGTTTGTGTTAATATTCTTTTCTGAAATTTAGCTAATATGGATTCAGAAATACAACATAGGAGTTTAGGAAGAACATAGTCACAGATTTGTTAGCATCTCATGTCTCCTTTGTTGACAGCTGATTTTCCCTTTTTAGCATTGGTCCTACCACCTCAAATATGCATATTGGGCATTAGCTTCTTGCCTTGTTGAAATACTCTTCTGACATTTTCAAAAGTACATATGCCAATAAACTCATCAGTAATATACTATGATTGACCACAGAAGTACCACTTATTATTTTTTAATTAAGCTACCATAGAGTTCTAATGATTTGTCTAATAAGTTTACCTAGAACCCGTATTAATGGACTTTACTATCTTCCTTTATCTCTTTTGCAGATGGTTCCCACATTCTGTCCCCTGCTCAGTGGGAGTCTGTTTGCTCCCCTCCCTCAGCGCCCCCATGCCTCCAACCCTGTCTTGTGCCCTCTCTTTCCCTCTCACTTTCTCTCTCTCAAATAAATAAATGAAATCTTAAAAAAGAAAAAAGAATAAAAGGCAGTGTTTGATGTTGTTCACTGTCTAATACTGAGCTCTATGGCTGGCCCATAATAGGAAAACAAAAGACATTTGTTGAATGCTGACTGTGAACCTCCTTGCATTTTGGAGGGGGGTGTGCTAAATGTTACTTAAAACTGTGTTTACATCTTCTTTCCTTATTTTCATTCTCAGTACATACCGAAACAGTAAGAGATAACATTTATTTAGTGTTTTTGTTTTTTGTTTGTTTGGTGTGTGTGTGTGTGTATCACCTATCCTTGTAAGTTTGTCAGGTTTGTATTTCCCCAAAATTTTTAAAAAGAAACTATCAGTGTTAGCAAGTAGTTTTTTTTTTTTTTTTTCCTCAAGTCATGCAACTAATGAGAATCAGAGTCAGAATTAAAACTGAGTTCTACTTGAGTTCACTGTCCTGGGCTTCTAAAACTTTTCAACTCAAGTACCAATAATAACAGAGGATATTTATGTTACTACACTGTGTAATAATAAAGGGCAGAGATAGGATTTGAAACCATATAGTACAGCTTTAGGATTTGTTCTCTTAATCATTCTCCTTAAATTCAGAGGGAGAATATGAACATGCATCCCTCAGTGAAAGTATTGATATTTTACCTATAGTGCGATGAACTAAGGTACACGTTCTTTCACTTGTCTATAGGAGCATGTTTGAGGGCTATTAGACAAAATAAGTTTGGTTGAATAAAGTCTCATGTCATAGAATGTGGCATTTGTGTTGTGGGCTTGAACCTAAATTGTGGTACATAATAGTTGTGTGAAGGAGGACTGAGACGAAAGCCTGGGTACTGAGTCCCGGGCAAGTATATAGAAGTGGGAATAGTATGTATATTGTATACACGGTATGTATTATAGTAAGTATTACAGTATGTAATGTCTTTGGTCTACACATGAAATGTATAGTATTCACCAAAGCTTTTTTGAGTGGGGCTAGAAGGGGATGAGGGAGAAGAGTGATTAAGAACTGAGTAGTGTTTAAGATGTGTTCAAGTCAAGAGCAAAACCTGCCAGAATAGGCACAGCCACATATTTATTATCTTTCCTAATACTTAATGCAAAAATCTTACCTTCCATAATTTGTATGCTTTCATATATCAGGAATAGTCCTCGCTCCCACAAACGCTTCAAATAAATGATGATCCTAAAAGATAGTCCCTGTTTATCATGAAGGTTTTCCAATCTTCTCTGCGCAACTTATCCACTGTATAATGCAGCTTCTTCAGTAAACATCCATCCCAGAGAGAAAGTGAGAGAACTCATTAATATATCATTTTGAGGGTAAAAAATAAATATGGGGAAATAAGGCCTTGCCCCATATCACGTAATTATATTGATATTTCTGGTTGAGGATCCAGGACTCTAAATCCATGTTCCTATAGCTAAAATAAAGATTCCACAAACAGGTCTGGCTAGAAGCATATATAACTACACTGATTTGAAAAGCTAATTTGCTTGATAGTGAGCCAAAAATCCAAATGAAAAATTTTATTTTTTTAAACCTCTGAAGTTTCAAACTAAAACCTTCCCTTGGACTAAAATAAGATATATGATTGCTGGTACAGAGATCAGGCTTATTTTCCTATTTCAATCCTTTTTATCTCACGTTGTTTCTCTACCACATTGAAAAGAAAGCTGATTTCTATGGCTTTAAAGAAGACCTTAAACTTAGTTTTCATTAGTTTCTAACTTCTACATTAAGGTTTTTCTATCTTTCTCACATCAGCCACAATTTGTAGACTTTACTCTCCTTGTCTGATGCAATCAGTGTAAATGAAATGGAGAATCGAAAGGTCAATACCTTTCTAATCCAGGAAACACCATCTCATTTTTACTTTCTACAATTGCTCCTACACCATAAGCCTTTGTTCATCAGTGATTAAAAATTTGGAACCGTAGTGATTTTAGATATATAGAAATTTTTCTGCTTAATGCTCTGTAACATCAAAGTTTTTCTTAGAACATTATGGCAAAATAACTCACTCTAGTTTGTAAGATACTATTTTTTTTTAACTTGCATTTCTTATTTAAATAGAAAATTGCAACAGTGTTATAATTTTTAAAAAGAACTATGTAATGAAATAGATTGGCCTTTAAAATTAATGAAATTCATTTCATATTTTACTATATTAAAATATGTTTCTAGATAAGTTTTATTCTTATTAATACATGTATCCTGAACAGAATCTTTAAATGGGTGAAATAATATTCAATTGGCCATTGATAAAAATCCCTGGTATTATTGTTCCTGCCAACTTCTAAGTATTTTTGCTATACAGGAGAGATATATACAAAAAGATTATAACAGAAGATTATTTCTTGGCAGAGATTTTAATTTCTCACCAATTGTTATCTCTTTCTCCCTGTTAGTAATAGAGCCCTCCACAGTCAACTTCTAGCAAGTCCCATGGCTAAAGCTAAAAGACCTCCCATAGAGTTAGGTATGACCATGTGGAGAAACCCTTGCTACAGAAATGTAAGCAGAGGTGTTCTGTGCAACTTTCATGTTATTTCCATAAAAGGAAACTGCTTGTACTCATTTCATCCTTCATTCCTTTCCACTGGCTGTGAGCTTGAGATTCCTATAACTGCTACATTAGACCCAGAGTGGGAAACCACTTTTTGTGGACAGTAGAAGTTCCTACCAACTTGAGTCCCTGAAAAAAGATATGAAGTAGCGCTGCCCTTGATAACTTGCCTACCTGGAAAATTGTGTGAAAGAGAAATCATCTTCGGTATTACTTAAACTGGATACACTGCAAACTCAGTATTACAAGTGAATATGAGTATATTGTAAAATACAGAGTTAAGCATTAGAATATTCTTTGTCTCTCAAATAATTCTACTATACCTGTACACTCCACAAGCAAAAAGCAATGAGCTACTAATTTAAAGTGACAAACGTTCATAGACCCTTCTCTCTCTAGAAAAGAGTAATTAGTTGGGAGTGTTCAAAAATGAAATAACCTTAGGTATGATTATCTTTGTTAATATAGGGTTATAATCATGGAGAGTTTTATTACAAAATCATAGATACCCATTCCAATGAGTTTAAGTAAAATAGGAATGTATTGTAATATGGAAAATATGAAGGGATTAATTGCAAGAAGTTGTGACCACAATGTAAGTGTAAGTTTACCGTTTCTCCATTTCTTCGTGTGGCTGTGAATCTTTTCACATCTTCTCTCCATATACATTTGTTCAGTTTTCCTCTTTGAAGACTGGCTTCTGAGGCAGGGTGTTTCATTTTTGTTTACCATAATTTTTACTTGACCATTCATTGTTTTAGCCATCATTGGCACCAACAATAGTGCCAGTAATATGAATACCCTTGATACTAAGCTTGACATCTAACTAATTCACTCTTCTATCATCATTCCAAATTCCAAGAAGAAAAACTAATGATTTGTCCATTCGGGATCAGCTGTTCATTCTTAGGTTCCCAATCCTCTCCCTTATCTGAAGGGAGGTTAGGTGTGGGTAAGTTATCTGGAGGACAACAACTGGGATATCTAGCAACAAATTTAAAAAATAAATCATATAGGAAAGAAGGAATTATGTTTTAGGTAACTCTTGGGTATTCTAAAGCATAAACTGTGTCTATGAGGAAAGGAGTACATATGTGGGTTTAATTATTTCTATCAAGAATCATATTGGAAGTAAGAATTAGGTTAGTGTTTCTCCTATATTAATTGACATTGTACTAATTATGATCAACTGAAGTTTGAAAAAGAGTGTCTAGAGGAAGAGGTAGTTATCACTATAAAGATGAGTGCCGCAAATAATTTCCAAGAAAAAGTATTTACTCAGAAGCTTCAATTATTTAAAAATTTTACTTCCATAGTAGGCATGTGTGTCTTGAAACAGGCCACTTTGACTTGAGCTCTTTGATAAATTCATCTTTAGCCATTTTCACCCAGTCGTTAAGTCACAGACTCAGGTAATATATTTTAGTCTTACTAAATGATTTGCTATATCTACTTCTTCCAAAAACACAAAAACCCTAACATATTTTCTGCAATTCATATAGTTCTTTTACAAATCTAAATTATTCAGCTCTTATGATAACCTGTTCTATAATGAAACATTCCTCCACTCATTGATTGCAATGTTAATCCAAATGAAATCCAGTGATTTCATTTATTTATACATTATTTACCATCTTAGAAAAAGTGAGATCATTAAAAAGTGAAGTTGTTGGTTGCTGGGCTGGAGAGATATATTTGTGGTACTGATTTTTATACTGTTTTTCATTCTGTATGGAGGGAAAGAAATCATTAAGGGATATCAGGATTCTTTTTTTCTTTTCATAGTTATTGTATCTACTTATAAGTAATAGCCAAGCCCATTCTTGAGATGAATTTTAGATTGTCAATTTAAAAAAACATAATCTAAATTGTAATAGAGTAAGGTATTATATGGATTTCTAAAATGAAACAATTCTACGAGGACATTACTGACAAAACTATTATATTATACAAATGAAACTTAAATGGTTGGATCTTTTCATTCGACTTGCCAAATATATAGCTACCTGCTCTTTGTTGAAAGTGGATCTACTAATGATTTTTTTTTTTTAAAGATAACTAGATCTACAATTACATGCATTTTGGTCTCCATTACTCTAGCATTCTGTTTGGTTAATATACCATGAAGAATCTTGTACTTCCCTGCTAAATCATAGTAATACAGATAGGTTGGAGCTTTATACTAAGGTAGAGAGCACACACAATATATTACCTCTTAACACATTTTAATATTACATATAATTAGAATGTTAAATGCCACCAACTACACTTTATAAATTACAGCTAATGTACCTCTCACCAAAGAGTTGCTCACCTGCAGAGCAGCCATCATATTTAAAACCCATTTCCAAGTCTTCCTATACCCTCAAGGATAAGATAGGCTGAAGTAATGATACTATTGGAACTGCACGTAATCATCTCCTATAAAAACATCTAGTCCTGATTCCAATTATGTTAATTCATTGCAGGGGGACTGTACATTTCAATCACCAAAAGGTTCAGTGCCTTTCAGAAAGCCCCTTGGCAGCAAGGGAAGTCCCCGTGAAAGTATTTAGCAAATCCTTTTGTGATGCATGAGGGTTTTAAAGTAGTAATAAACCAATCCCTTTACATTGATAAATTTCTCTTAAGTCAATGAGGGCTTTGCTGGGACTGAAGACTGAAGATTTTTCTTCTTCAGTTCAGTCTCCAGAAGACTCTTGGAAAATATATAATAATATAGACATCATTTTCAATGTCTGGATCCACTAGAGGGCAAGGGAATCATTCACAGTGAAACAACAGTTTAAATCTGAGTCACCTAATTTCAGTCCCTTAGAAATGCTAGTAGTCCTTTTTCTGCAGCAGTTTGTATTTAAATGTGTCACTGCTGCATTTCTGTACACTTAATAGAGCACTGACGACACATTTATTGTGTTGTGGAAAGAGATATGTTGCAATATTTTTGCTTTATCAGTAAGCTCCTTTTATAATAAAGAGGTTGGTTTTTAAGTCCATAGCACAGTCTATAGCATAGAATACTACTGAAGCAGAAGCACAATTATATTTGGACACCCAGAAAGGATATACCTGGTAGAACTATAAGCTTAGTATGAGTATTAACCCACTGTCTGATGTAATTCCTTGCTGTGGAATAAATGGAAAATTTACTTGAAATTTTCTTTTCTTTTTCTAAACACAAAGCCATTTATTAGTGACTAAATATACCCAATTCTGTCAGAGAAATATATTCTGACGTGAGCAGTGATTGTAAAATATAGAATGCCATGAAAAAGTATATTAAAGTTTATAACTTTAAAAGCATGGCTTAATTAAGAATTGTAGTCGGCAGCAGTTATTTAGCAAACCTTGACTTTTTTCAATTTTCCAGACTGATGGTGCATTGCAGTAGGGAAAGTCTGGCAAGAGTTGTCCTACTGACTTTGAAATTCTAAGAGCATTGTTAACATTGTTAAAATATTTTAAATATTCCAATTCTTTTAAAAGTAGGGATTTAAAATATACAATCCAAAATATACTAAGCAAAAGTTTTTATGTGTGTAAATTATCAGCACTCTACAGGTATAATATTACCTTGCTGGAGTATAGAAACTTTACTCAATGTTTTAAAAGAATCTATAAAATAATGGCCTGAAGATTTAAATGAGATCAGGTCTTAACTTAAATATTAATACTTCCTTTGATCTGATTCTTGCTAAAGGATAAGCTTAAAGATATGCAATCTAATTTTATATAGAAAGTACATTTGTTAGGTAGGCTTACACTAATGTCTCTATGCTTTGCTGTCTTCTAATGAAAAAAATATGAACACACCCACCCTCACATGTTCATTGAGATTTTAAATCTCATGAATCAGAAAACATTGTCTAATATCTAAGTAAACTGATTGAGTTCAAAATATCTTATAAACACCCATACATTAAAGATCTGGTAATAACAAGAAATGAAATGTTCAATGATATTTTACTTCTCCCATCAAGGAGCTTAGAGCCAGTTGAGTGATCATTTCAATAGAGTATAAAATTGTTACATAAAGGTATTTAAAAAAAATTATAGACTGGGGTGCCTGGGTCACTCAGTTGGCTAAGCATCTGCCTTTGGCTCGGGTCACCATTTCAGGGTCCTGGGACTGATGGAGCCCAGTGTGAGTCTCCCTGCTCAGTGGGGAGTTGGCCTTTCCCTCTCACTTTGCTCCGCCCCTTGCTTATGCTCTTTCTCTCTTGCTCAGTCTCTCTCAAATAACTAAATAAATAAATAAATAAATAGAAATACTTTAAAAATTATAGACCCAGAAGTAGTATCTTTAAACAGTCTTAAAAACTGAAGTTTTCTGGAAGAAGTAACTCTATTGTTGGCTCTCAGAAGATGCTGAGTTATAAATATTAGGTATGTGAAGGGCACACAGTTATCTTGAAAAGACCACCTCATAGATACTGATTGTTGTTATTATTACAGCCATTGAAAAAATTTGCATGTGTTCATTTCCTAGTTAAGCGTAGCAGGACCTACCATAGAATGCCCAAATAAAATTAAAATAGATTTTTAAGAAATCACACAATGAAATCGAGGACTACAAATTTCAGAAGTACACATAGAAAAAACAAAAAGTTATAGTGGAGAGCAATTTTAAAACATAAGAAATTGGTGGCATTTACAAGATAAATTTTTGAGTAGGGATATTAAAATTGCCAAAATTAATGAATGCCACAATATGACTTATGATTGAATTAAAACACTAAAGACTAGCAGGTATCTGTGTGTTTGGTTCAGTATCCCCAGTTCACATAAAAGTGCCTAGTAGTGTGGTACCTGGGCGGCTCAGTGGGTTAAAGCCTCTGCCTTTGGCTCAGGTCATGATCCCAGGGTCCTGGAATCAAGCCCCACATGGGGCTCTCTGCTCAGCAGGGAGCCTGCTTCCCTCCTCTCTCTCTTTGGCTGCCTCTCTGCCTACTTGTGATCTCTATCTGTCAAATAAATAAATAAAATCTTAAAAAAGTGCCCAGTAGTGAGTACTGAATATATCTCAAATATATAATGTCTTTCAATGGCAGTGCTCTCTCACAGGTCCTGGTGATATAGCTAAACACGCAATTTCCCCTCCCTCTAGCTGACCATGCATTCTTCGCTTATTGAAAATTATATATTCTCTTTCTATTGAGAAAAAGATAACTTTGAAAAAAGTAGATTTTAGAACAAAAATCACATATATAGACAGAAATTTCACCTGAAAGATTTAGACATTTTTAACTCTAATGAACAGCTAACATTATTTTAAAGAAGTAAAAACTGATAGAAAAAAGGGGAAATTGGCAAACCCATCCTTGCAGTAAAAAATTTAAATAAATTTCTCCAGATAACAGGGAGTTAAAGAAGGTAAAAATTGAAGGATACAGAGTATTCACACAGCACAACTCAATCATAATGTATACAATATCGCAGAAAACAATTGGTGATTACCTTACATTCTCCAGATCTCATTCATCTTAAATAACTATTAATATCAGACAGAATAGATTTTGCTGATAAAATTTCATTAGAAGGTCAGCTAATTTTTTGTCTAGTGAATATCTGGTATTCTCCTAACCTAGAATTTATTTCCCGTTCATTCAGTAAAATATCATTATCATTCTGGGTAACTATACATATGAGGCCAAGGTTGTAACTCAGCTAAAGATTGTAACATGTGACCTAGACTGAAGATAATCAGTGTATCCCATATTGTAATTAAACCCAAGTGGAATTTTCTAGAAATTTTATTTTGTTTTGTTTTGTTGTGTTTTATTTTGTTTTGTTTTTAGAGATAGAAGAAGACAAAGTGCAAGCAAGTAGGGGGAAAGGGTGGAGGGAGAGGGAGAGAGAATCTTAAGCAGACTCCATGCCCAGCCTAGAGCCCAGTCTCACCAACCTGAGATCATGACCTGAGCCAAAATAAAAAATTGGACACTTAACCCACTGAGCTATCCAGGTGCCAATATTTCCTAGGCTTTCTAGAAAATACACTCTCTTAGAGGTAGGTGTAGACTTAATTGAAAATTGAATTTATAGGAAATGGTATAAAATTAAGAGGAAATCAGGTTTTATTAACCAATATCACTTGAAATCTTGATTAATTTACATAAAAACCTAGTTGTGTCTGGATTTATTAATTTTGTGAAGCAATAAATTCCCTGGTTCCTTTAAAGAGTTTGATTTAGGTTTGACTTAATTTTGATTTTTTAAATAAATCCTAATTGATGACACATGAAATTATCAAAGTAGTTGTATCAGTTTTTGCTGTACAAAATTATCCCAAAATGTAGTGACTTAAAATAAGAATAATTTGTTATTTCTGATGACTCTTTGGGTGGCCAGAGAGTTCTCTGTTCTCACTTGGGCTTATTCGTAGGGCTCTAGTCAGCTGGTGGGTCAGCAGGGAAATGGCAGCAGCTGGAATGGTTGGGATGCTTGGTTCAGCAGTTTCTCCTCAAGTCTCTCATCTTTCATCACAGCATAGTCCCAAGATTGCCGACAGAAAGAGGGGGCAAGCCTCAGTGAACAATTGCTTTGAAAGTCTTTGCCTGTGTCACCTTAGCTACATGCCACCGGTGAAATGAATTGACATGGTGAAGTCCAAATTTTTGGCATATAAATACAGAATTCACCTTTTGATTGCATGAGTTACAAAGTAATACTCTGAAGAGCGTACATACAGGGATGGGAGAAATGTGTAAACATTTTTGCCATCTACCACAGTAGATTTCAGGCAAACTACAGAAGTGAAAAAAAAAAAAAAAATAGGGGCACCTGGGTGGCTCAGTGGGTTAAGCCTCTGCCTTCAGCTTGGGTCATGATCTCAGGATCCTGGGATCAAGTCCCGCATGGGGCTCCCTGCTTGGTGGGGAGACTGCTTCCCCCTCTCTCTCTGTGGCTCCCCCCACTTGTGCTCTCTCTCCTTCTCTCACTCTCTGTCAAATAAATAAATTCTTTAAAAAAAAAAATAGCAGAGAGCAAAATAGAATGTAAAGTGGCCAGAGCTGCATAAATTGTGTCATGTGCTAGACTCATGAAATTATATAGAAATGAGATGGCTTTATTGGCATCTTATGTTTCATTTTCGCAAGAATAGAGTCCATTTATACTACCTTGAATGATTGGTTCAGTAGATTGAATTATAATAGTCATTTCTGGATTTTTGAGATCTAGAAAGTAGTTTTCATAGCCATGTTCTTATAGTATTACGCAAACATCAAATGTTTACCCACCTTCTTCCTATAATACAGTGCATGCCAGTGAGTATTTATTGAATAAATTAGGTGAATTTTTATGCCAGCCAATATACAAGAACACCAAAATAATGATTTGTTCAAATGAAAACCAAGTTATCCTGGTGTCTAACCATAGCTATTTACCATTTTTTCTTGCTATGGCTACTTGAAAAATACATTTTGTTTGATTATTGCCCACTCTGACTTTTTTTTTTAAGTTAGCACAGTCTTTTTTTTTTTTTAATTTTCAATTCTAGTTAATTAACACCGTGTAATATTAGTTTTAGGTGTACAGTATAGTGATTCAACACTGTCATACACCACCTGGTGCTCCTCACAGCAAGAGCCCTCCTTAATCCCCATCAACTATTTAACCACCTCCCATCCAACTCCCTTCTGGTAACAGTTTTTTCTCTGTGTGAAGAAACTGTTCTTGGTTTGCCTCTCTCTCTCTCTCTTTCTTTCTGCACATTTGTTCTGTTTCTTAAATTCCACATATGAGTGAAATCGTATAGTATGTGTCTTTCTCTGACGGACTTATTTTGCTTAGCATTATACTCTCTAGCTCCATCCATCTATATCATTGCAAATGGCAAGATTTTATTCTTTTTTATGGCACAGTAATATTTCATGGTATATATGTGTGTGTGTGTGTGTGTGTGTGTGTGTGCGCACATATAAGTATACACACACACACACACACACATACACACACCACATCTTTATCCATTCCTCAACCCATGGACACTTGGGCTGTTTACATAATTTGGCTGTTGTGCATAATGCTGCTGGGGTGCATGAATCCCTTTGAATTACTATTTTTGTATTCTTTAGGTAAATACCTACTAGTGAAATTGCTAGATCTAGGGTAGTTCTATTTTTAACTTTTTGAAGCATCTCCATATTTTCTACAGTGACTGTACCAGTTTGAATTCCTATAAACAGTGAAAGAACATTTCTTTTTCTACACATCCTTGCTAACATCTATTTCCTGTTTTTAATTTCAGCCATTCTGACAGGTGTGAGGTGATTTCTCATTGTGGTTTTGACTTTTTATTTCCTTGATGAAGAGCGATGACCATTTTTTCATGTGTCTGTTGGCCATTTGTATGTTTTCTTTGCAGAAATGTTAGTTCATGTCTTCTGCCAATTTCTTAACTTAACTATATTATTTATTTTGGGGGTGTTGATTTTGATGAGTTCCTTATAGTTTCTGGATACTAGTCCCTTATCAGATATATCATTTACAAATACCTTCTCCCATTTTGTAGGTTGCATTTTAGTTTTGTTGATTGTTCCTGGTTTTGATTACTACAGATTTGTAATAGAGCTTGAGTTCTGAAATTGTGATGCCTCCAGCTTTGCTTTCCTTTTTGAAGGTTGCTTTGGCTATTTGAGGTCTTTTTTGGTTCCATACAAATTTTAAGATTTTTTTTCCCAGCTCAGTGAAGAATGCTGTTAGTATTTTGACAGAGAGTGAATTAAATCTGTAGATTACTATGGTGGTTATAGACATTTTAACAGTATTTGTTCATCCAGTCTATGAGCATGACATGTCTCCATTTTTGTGTCATCTTCAATTTCTTTCAATAATATTTTATAGTTTTAAGAGTATAGGTCTTTTACCTCTTTGGTCTTGTTTATTCCTAGGTATCTTTCATGGTGTGAATTCTAAATGGGATTGATTCCTTAATTTCTTTCTGCTGCTTCATTACTGATATATAGATATGCAACAGATTTCTGTACATTGATTTTGTATCCAACTTTACTGAAATCCTTTATCAGTTCTAGCGCCTTTTTGATGGAGTCTTTTGGATTTTCTATATAAAGTTTCATGTCATCTGCAAATAGTGAAAGTCTGGCTTCTTCCTTGCCAGTCTGGATGCATTTTATTTCTTTTTGTTAACTGGTGGTTAGGACTTCATTATTATTTTGAATAAAAACAGTGAGAGTGGACATCCCTATCTTGTTCCTGACCATAAAGGAAAAGCTCAGTTTTTCCCATTGAGGATGATATTAGCTGTAGCTTTCTTGTATATGGACTTTATAATGTTGAGGTGTGATTCCTCTAAACCTATTTTATTGAGAGTTTTTGTCATAAGTGGAGGTTGTACTTTGTCAGATGCTTTTTCTGCTTCTAGTAAAATGATCATATAGTTTTTATCCTTTCATTTATTAATATGATGTATCACATTGATTGATCTTAATGGCCTTGATAGAGTTTTTCTATCATCCCAATTATTTTGCATGGAAAACTTAGAAATAGTGCTGTACTTGATCAACTCAATAGTGCTGTAATCTATGTATCTATCATCTACTTTTTCTCTTCAACTTGCTTCTAAACTAGACTCATGAGACTCCAAAAAAAAGTTGTTATGTAGTTTTGAATAAAACTAATTGGCACATCACTAAATATATAGTTTGAAAAACAGAAATCTGTATACAGTCACTGTATAATGTTGTTTTGAACTTCCTGATATGGTTAGATTTCTCTTTTGAAAATAAGTGTAAAAGGCCACTGCTGTCAAGAAGAATGAAATGTAGAAGTGTCTGTGATATAGATTTGGTGCAGGATCATAAAATATTGAATTATAAAATTTTAGAACAGATTTATGAGAGAAATGCTTCCATGTAATTCCACAGCCCTGAATACCTGAAAAACTTGCTGAGATTTTAAAGTTTGCAGATTTAAGAAGGTATAGAGGATAGGAATAGAAATTATTACCAAGATTTCACTTTATTGCTTGCTGAATATTGTTCGCTCTCTGAAAATGCCTTGACACAGGTGACTGATTTTTACCACAGAGCATTTCCTCAATAATGTCCCATGCTACATTGCAGTGATTTAAAACTGGTAACTCTGAAGACATTAGTGAGAAAAAAAAATGTATTTAATGTTGCTTATAATTTTGCATTTAAACACTATATAAGTGACACATGATTGACCTCAGTGAAATAAAATTTTAATATTTCAGGAGTAAATAGTGAGTCCCTGTTTATATCCACCATCCTAGGCAAATACTTAGAAGTAAGCACTGCTAAATATTGTTTCATCCAATTAGAGTTTTCCCTTATATTTATAAACATGAAACATCTGTATTTTCTATATCCTATATATGTAATGCATTCATAAACTATAAATATGTGATATATTAATGTCATGTATTATATAAGTTTAGGGATGTGGTTTTGTTCAGAAGTATATATAAGTCATATGTTTAATATTATTTGGTAACTTGAATTTAAAAAAAAATTATCATGAGGTACTACACCCAGAAGAATGCAGAAATTATAATTGATTACTTAGTGATTGAATAACCATCACCCAATGCAGGATATAGAACATTAGTAGCATGTGAGAAAATCCTATCTATTCCCTCTTCCAGTAAATTCACGCTCCCTTCTTCTTAAATCATGATCATGACTTCTAATACCATAGATTAGATTTTGCATGTATTTTTAATTAAATTGATAATTTCATATGTGGCTGCATTTACAGACACAATATAGGGGAGGTTAAATCTTTTTTTTGTTGTTGTTGCCATTCATTAATTTTCAATGATAATAAAAATGTAACATAATCCATTTACTATCAATGAAATTTGGGTTGAAAGATCACTATTATGAATATTCTTGTATATGTTTTTTGGTACACACAGGCTTGCATTTGGAGTAGAGCTGTTGGGTCACAGCATATGCATATGTGTATCTCTAGTAGCTAAGGCCCAAGAGTTTTCCAAAACAGTAGTATCAATTTGAATTTCCACCAGCAACACAGAAGATAGGCTAATTTATATTGTTGCCAACCTTTGATATTATCATTTCTGAAAATTTTATTCATTCTGATCATTATGCAACAGTATATAATTTTAGTTTTCATTTTAACTTCCTGATGAATACTGAGCATTTTAAAATATATTTATTGACCATTTGTATATCCTTTTTTTGATTCCTGTTTATGTCTATTTTCCAATTTTAACAAGGTTATTTTCTATTATGGATTTGTGGAAACTCTGTTGTATTCTTAACCTGAAACCTTTGTCAGTTGTGAATATCTTCTTCTATTTGAGGGTTTATTTCACACATGGTTTCTTTTAATAAGCGGACATCTTACCTCTAATGTAGTCAAAGGGCTTGTTGTTTTCCTGATTTTTTTCTAATCCAAGTACATAAACATGACTCTTTAAAAAATCTATAATCTTAATTATCATTTATATTTAACTTTAAAAATCCACATGTAATTTATTTAATTTTATTATTTTTATTGAGATAAACTTCACATAACAAAAATTTACCTATAAAAGTATACAATTCAGTGGCTTTTAGTATTTTCACAAAATTTTAATTCCAGAATATTTTCTTCAACCAAAACAAAAACATAAACAAGACAGGTACCCATTATCAGTCATTCCTCATTTTCTCCTCCCTGGCAACTCCTTATGTCACTAAGTTACTTCCTGTCTCTCTGGATTTGTCTAATCTGGACATTTCCTATAAATAGAATCATATAATAATTCACCTTTTGTATTTGGCTTCTTCCATTTAGCATAATAAATTCAAAGTTCATCCACGTTGTGGTATGTCTTATTATGCCAATCTTATTTTGGTTCAATATGATTCATTTTTATGGGTATATTACATTTTATTTACCCATTCGTCAGTTAGTAGAAATTGTTCTTTCTACTTTTGGCAATTATGAATAATATGGTTATGAACATTCTGTACAAGTTTTGTGTTTATATATATTTTCAATTTTCCTGGGTATATACCTAGAATTTCTGGGTCATAGAGTAAGCCTATGTTTAACTTTTTGAAGATTGCCAAAATGTTGCCAATAGAACAATATGTGATGAGCAATGTAATCTAAGATGGAAAGGGAAAGAAAGAACCATAAAGCTGAATGTCTAATGAGGTTGAATGAAGTCGCTAATGTCAAATTTGTGGTAACTGGTGTAATTAGGTCTCCTGACCCTTTTACAAGCATCCTAAAATGACACTATTAAGTTGATAATTTCAAGTTAATAGTGTCACTTTAGGATGCTTGTAAAAGGGTCAGGAGACCAATCTGAAAATCCTGTTTGTCTTTGGGCAAATGCTAGAGCTTGCAACTCTTTATTTGTCAATATACAGAATAGTATTGTATCATGTTCTACTCTAGCCCAAGGCATTTCACTATTGATGAATTTGGTAGTCTAACTTGTTCACAACTCTCTGACCCTATCCTTTTAGAGTTTCTTTCCATGCGGTATTGTTAGCAGGCAAAATTGAAAAGGCAGTATATGTCCATGTACACTGGGTCAATTGTAATGGTTGTGAGCGTACCAACAAGGGAAATAGTATGAGAGACAAATGCCCAAGATGAGATCTTCAGCTTCCAGTTTGAACAAATTTCTTTTTCATGCATGTCTCAAATTCTTATTTATATTATCTTGTAATAATGACAGAATGATACACTGCCTTTGTTTGTTGTTCCCATTTTATTCTTGTATCCTTAAGTAGCTTATCAAATATGTTCTTCATGACCCAAACAACTTCTTGTTGACAGACTCTTTTACTGACCAAATACATACTATTTTATCAAAACTGTTTTTAGTTAAAATATGCAAAATATTTCAAACAAATATGACCATATATAGAGCCATGGATAAGTTTCTTTACTCATATATTACCTAGCCTAATCATTTCTCCTTATTTACATATTACCAACCCTCAGCAATCAGGGTATCTTTGATACAAATATGATACAAATTATTTTCTCTTTTTTGTAGGGATTATGTTTTCCTTTGCTTTCACCAAACATTCTGTGCTGATTTGTTGATTACCTGCCTATTTTTCTGACTTTATCATAGCGATCATATTCCCAGCTAAGCATGGTTGCTTAGAGAATTTTTGCAATACTTTATTCTTTATCTTCTGTTAGCTACAGGAAAGCAATCAAATCAGTGCTGCCCCCCTCTCTCCACATACATTCCTATCAGAGATCAGTTCTTCACATTAGAATCCTTGAAACTTAGTGTTTTGGCAGTCTGAAATAATTCTCCATTTATTTTAGAACTTCTACTTTAAAAAGTTTGACATATTTTCTATTTAATCTTTATTCAATCAAAATAACTCCAGTGTTTATTTACATAATTATACTCTTCATGGGTTTAACTTGAGAATTAATGAAGCATATTCAAATCAGTCCTATGGGAATATAAAGTACTTGGCTATGGTAAGTGAAGAGATCTTTTGAATAATTAAAAATGAGGCAAAATTTATTAGGGAAAAACAAAAATGGGTGAGCCATAAATGACATATATTTGAAAAAAAGAATTGTAACTGCATATTAAATTGACCACAGTGAATGTCAGAAATCAAATACTTAACAAAGCCTATCATTAATTGATCTACTTCCTAGCACAGGAGGCCAGTTAGAGGAGAAAAGGGTTCTAAGAATCTTTATAATCTTGATGTTATTAAGTTTTCTATTCTGGTGTTGGGAAATTTTGAGCTATTGATTCCAGTCAAAACTAAAATTAGGCATTGGTACATATTAACAGCTATTCAATTCCTGTTATGCAATGTTATCTAGAAATTTCCCCTGACACATTGGGAACTTTTATATGAGCATATAATGTACAAACATGCATTATGAGCAAGCCTTATGCCAAATGGTAATAAAATAATACTGGGTATCTTAATCATTTTGACTTCAGTTAAAAAAAAATCATAGACTCTGTAGTTTAAATGACAGCTATTCATTTCTCACAGTTCTGGAGGCTGGAATTCCAAGATCAAGGCACTGATAGATGTAGTGTCTTTTGAGAGCCCACTTCTGGTTTATAGATGTCCTTCTTTCCTTGTTTCCTTACACAGTAGGAGGAGAGTAAAAGAGCTCTGTGGAGTCCTTTTATTTTATTTTATTTTATTTTTTTAAGATTTATTTATTTGAGAGGGAGTGAAAGAGCATGTGCAAAGGAGGGAGAGAAGCAGAAGGAGAGAAAGAGAGAATCCCAAGCAGACTCCATGGTGAAAATGGGGCTCGATCTCATGACCCTGAGATCAGGACCCTAAGATCACAGCCCTGAGGTCACGACCTGAGCAGAAACCAAGAGTCAGGTGCCAAACCCACTGTGCAACCCAGGTGCTCCTGTGGAGTACTTAAGATCACTAATCTCAATTGTGAGTGCTCCATGGGGGTTCCTCAGGACCTAATCACCTTCCAAAAGCCCCACTCCAATTACCATCACTTTGGGGGTTAAGATTCAACATAAAAATTTGGGAGTACATAGATATTTGGCTCATTGTACTACGTGATTAGGAATGGATCAGTTCTGAGGTTCAAAAACTTAGATCCTTTTTAAACCATTTATCTCATCAAATCAAATAAATATACTATTGGTATGGTTCTGGCTGCCACTGTTTGTATATTCCTAAATCATTGATAGGTTTGCTTTGTGTTTTCTCTTTTTGTTTCACCTTAATTGTCTTGGTAATCCATAGAAAACATTTGTTTTTCTGTCCATCAATGACCTAAAAACATAAGTAGAAAATACTTCTACAAAGTTCTTGGGCTGATAGATTTTTTTCTTTTTAACAAATTAATTTATTTTTTTACTTAAGTGTAGTTGACACACAATGTTGCATTGGTTCCAGGTATACAACATAGTGATTCAACTTTTGTTTAGATTACACTGTGCTCTCCACAAGTAGCTACCATCCTTTCACCATACAAGGCTATTGCAATATCATTGACTGTATTCCCTATACTGTGCCTCCTATTACCCTGATTTATTCATTCCTCATAACTGGAAAACTTTATCTCCCACTGTCCTTTACATATTTTGCCTATCCCCAATGCCTCCCCTCTGACAACCATTAGTTTATTCTTCACAATTAGAGGTCTTATTGTGCTTTCTTTTGTTAATAGGTATTTTAAAGTTTATCTCCTTTAGATAATTCTGAGAGATTTGTGATGAAATAGTATTAAAGAATACATTGTTTGATGTCATATGTAAATTAATACATAAAAACAATAATGTAAGTCTACTTTAATTATTTTGAAATATAACCTTTATTATCAGATGTTTTTTTTCACCCAAAGTCCTTAGTTTATTTTACAGTTCACTCTTGCTGTACATTCTATGGGTTTGAACAATTATATAATCACACAAATCCATTATTATACCATCACATAGCGTATTGTCACTGTCCTATAAGTCCCCTGTACTCTGCTTATTCACTCATCCTTCCCACCATCCCTGGTAGCTACTCATCTTCTTCTTCTTTTTTTTTTATTAACATATAATGTATTATTAGCCCCAGGGGTATAGATCTGTGAATCACCAGGTTTACACACTTCACAGCACTCACAATAGCACATACCCTCCCCAATGTCCTCAGAGGAATTTTATAAGTAACCAAATTATTATTGTATGCTGAGTAAAGCAAAAAATTTTTGGTTGATGAGATTGTGCAATAGAGAGCAGAGTAGACCAAAGGATGAAGGAACTGGAGCTCAATTTGAGACAAAAATGGCCAAAGGGATTATTAAGATTCTCAAATTGTTCTTTATAATATTTCTATCTGCCAAATAAAGAATCTTTTCCATTCTCATATTGTATTGCACTATAATGAGGAGGTTTTTTTATGGCTCTCAAAGAATTTAGTATGAAGAGTTGGAAAAGGAAAATCAATAACTGAATGTCACTGATGAGTGTTAGAAGTATGGCTATAGCAAGGGAATAAATTGGAATATGGGCTTTGGGACCTAGAGAAAAACACATTTTCATAATATTCAATATGCTTCAGGGAAAGGTTTTTTAATATGGTCTTTGTATTCATTATAAAACATTTACAATGTTCATAATTAATTTCTATAGTCATATTTCTTGGGCATTAATCCTTGTTGCTTCTCTTATAGAGCTGTTATTTGATTTAAATAACTAGGCTTTTTATTAATTTTCTAATGTGCAAAATGGGGAAAAACTTACTGAGGTCATAGATTTTACTGACATATCATAAACCTTTAGATAGCCTGATACCTAAAGCACTTGATAAATGTTGGATGTGTGTCCTATTTAGCATGCCTCCCCAGTTCTTAAAACAGTACCTTGCACAAAGTAGGTGCTTAATTAATACAAGTTGACAGAGTAAATAAAATAAATGAATGCCTCCAAATAAAATTTTAAACTAGAGAAAGCCTGATACCTTTTTGCTTCTAATTAAAACAAGTCACCCATTTCAGTATCGTTTTGAAAATTTTGATACTTCCCATCCACTGGCCACATTACTTAGGGACTTCTGTCACCACCAAATTCAAACACTTCATCCATGTGCTATATCTATCCTAATTGACTCTGATACAATAATATACCAAAATTTTACCTTGATGAGTAAAAATGACCTAACCATTTTAACCTTCACAGGAGTTTCACATTTAAAAAGAGTTATGTCACTTTTTCAACTCTTATGGTGGAGGCAGATAACATAGAAGAGAATTGAAAATTGTTGGATATGTTGATCAAAAGTGTCTTACACGATGGTTAAACTCTAAAAAAGTCACCTGTGAGGAGGGTGATGAGATACTATAATTGGTGACTTCCTACTAAATTTATGACTGTAGTAGGTAAAGGAATTATTTTCTGACAGCAAGGGAATGAAAGTCACCTTATTAGAAGTTTGTAAGGAAGAATGGCTTCCAGACAGATTAAAAAAAAATGAATGTCTACTGAATGTAATTTAGTTATAAAAGGCATGACATTTCAGTAGGCTCATTTAATATTTCATTTCTTATTTGTAGACATTGCCTTTGCCAATTAATGTTCTAGGACCTCACAAACAAATATAAGTAAAACCTGAGCAAAGGCACACAGAAATAAAAACAGAAATCCCAGTAGCCCTACTCAAGTAACCTTTCAAGATATTATCATGAATTACAAGAATTAAAGAAAACTCTAAGTGATATCCAGAGGAAGAAAATGAGAGTACAAAAGCCCTTTTGAGAATAGAATTAAAATAACCTCTTCCTTTTTTAAACTGGTAGGTTCAAAATGAATGCATTCTGTTAGCATAAGGGGGAAGATTAAGACTCTGGGGTTTCCCTCTGTCATATGGGAAAGATGGGATATTCTTGCAACACCCCTAATTGGGGATCTAAAACATTACATGACATGGTTCTCTGGGGTTCTTTGGGGGAACCATATATTTAATATTCAAATTACAGTGCTGTGGTAGACAGTATTCTACAGATATTTCCCAAGATGCCCGTTTCTGATTTTGCAATCAAACCCTCATTTAGGTTCTGATGTGAAGGGAATTTTGCAGTTGTATTAAGGTCACTAATCACCCAATCTTAAAACAGGGATACTGTCTTAGAGTACTTAAGTAGCCCTCATATAATCATGTGAGAGTCCTTAGAAATAGAAGAGGAAAGGAGAGGAGAGGTGAGGCAGAAAGTGAAGTTAGAGATGAACCCTACCTGTGCATGCTTTCTTTGAAGGTGATGGAAAAGGTTGGATGAGTGCCCAAGGAATATGGGCACCCTGCTGATAGGCAGCAAGGAAATGGAAACCTCAGTCCTACAATTGTATGAAACTGAATTCTACCAATAACCCAGATTGTCTGTTTTTTTGTTTTTTTAATTTGATGAAGATTTTCCCCCAGAACTTTCAGAAAGAAAAGAAGACTTGACAACATCTTGATTTTTGCCCAATGAGATCCATGCTGGGCTTCTAATTCCACACACTGTGAGATAACACGTGTGTTGCTTCAAGCTGCTAAATTTGTGGTATTTTGGTATAGTAGCAATAAAAAAAAAGATACAATTATACAGAAAATATAAAAAGCCATGATTATATCACATTAAAGGAAGTGTGGCTGATCTGAGAGATTCTTCCCTTGGAAGAATCCATTTCTGTTTCTTATGGAGTAAGTCACACCATACATGTGAATATTGCCATTTTCTCTCCTCCAAGAGGTGATGTTTTGTTTAATATATTATTTAAATAAATATTAGAATTTCAAAGGAAGAATGAGTCTATAGAAGGTAACTTTTTTTTTTTTAAAGTAGAGTCATAAGGCATACTAAGTGGGAAATATTCTGTTGTACTGAAACTACTACAGAAAATATAAATAATGATAAGGAATCATGGCAATGGCAAAAATGAATGCTTTAGTTGAAGATATTATGGCAACCAATGTTTTAGTTAGCAGTGTTTCTTTTAAGTCTATTTTATTACATGAGTTTTTGGGGGGCAACAGTCACCTCTGACTTGTCCAAAAAGGATATGAATTTGGATTCTAAAACTTGGAAGGTTTGACATTTTGAACTGGGTCATTATTCGTTTGGGAAGCTATTCTGGGCTTCTGTAGGGCATTTAGCAACATCCTGAGCCTCTAATCACTATATTCCACTCTATACACTCATCCCAATTGTGACAACCAAAGATATCTCCATACATTACCAAATATCCCCTGAGAGCACCATTGGCTGAGAACTACTTTTCTATGTGATGAGGATTATATAATTTAGTAGAAAGCAAAATTATGGGTCCAGGAAATGAAGAAGGCTGCTGTACAATACTGAGCTGTCGTTGATCTGAAAGAAAGAAAGAAAGAAAGAAAGAAAGAAAGAAAGAAAGAAAGAAAGAAGAAAGAAAGACGAAAGAAAGAAAGGAAGAAAGAAAGAAAGAAAGAAGAAAGAAAGAAAGACGAAAGAAAGAAAGGAAGAAAGAAAGAAAGAAAGAAAGAAAGAAAGAAAGAAAGAAAGAAGCAAACTGTATTTTCTTTTTCATTTGAATTGCAGAAGAAAATCAAATCTCATTTTTCCTTTACATGGTTAGGCATGCAGTTATTTTTCATAATCTTGTTTCAAGAGTATCTATTGTAATCAACCAGTGCCAGATGACTTGGATTCAGTGATAGTTCCAGAGAATATACTCAACTACATTGATGATATAGTAATTTTTAAATTTGAAAAAATATTTAAAACTGATGATAGCTCGGGGAGCCTGGTTGGCTCAGTGAATTAAGCCACTGCCTTTGGCTCAGGTCATGATCTCAGGGTCCTGGGATCGAGTCCCACATTGGGCTCTCTGCTCAGTCGGGAGCCTGCTTCCCTCTCTCTCTCTCTCTGCCTGTCTCTCCATCTACTTGTGATCTCTCTCTGTCAGGTAAATAAATAAAATCCTAAAAAAACAAAAAACAAAAACAAACAAACAAACAAAAAAACCTGATGGTAGCTCAAAAGACAGTAGGATTGGCTTATAGTCACCTAAAGATTCAAGACCTTAAATAACAAAAGAAAAAATGACTTAGATTGGAGTTGTTAGAAGCATTATCTAGTAATTTATTTTTGTTTTTGAACTATTTCAAAATGAGAAGAACTGAACTGAATCTGGATTTTTAAGTATCCTTACATATATTTATGGCTATTTGGAGAAACTCTCTCAGTCAACTCAGGTTGCCATAACAAAACTATCATAGACTGGGTAAGTGAAACAACAGAAAGTTATTTCTAACAGTTCTGGAGGTTGGGAAGTCCAAGATCAATGTGCTGGTGAATGCAGTTCCTGCTGAGTGCTCTCTTTCTTGCTTGCGGGTGGCTGCCTTCTCTCTGTGTGCTCACACGGCCGTTCCTTACTGTGAGAGAAAAAGAGCAAATTCTCTGGTGTCTCTTTTTTTAAGGGCATTAATCCCCACTTCATGATCTCACCAAACCTAATTACCTCTTAGTGACCCCATTTCTAAATATCATCACATTGAGGGTTAGTGCCTTAACATATGAATTATGGGAAAACATATGATTCAGTCCGTAACAGGGACTTGGGATATGCTGACTTACCAGTTTGAGGGATATGAACAAATGTCCTGGATTATAGTAGAAAGACTCTCTCATTTGAAAGTCAGTGATTAACAAAGCTCTCTAATTAAATTGAGCTGATTTATTTTTAGGAAGGTGTTGGGTTTTGATACAAGAAGTTCCTATGTGCTCCAAAACAGTTCGATAACCTTTTGAGATTTAATTCCTGCTATAGTAGATACAGTGATTCCCAGCATTTGACTTATTGTCAGATTTAAATCAAAAGGTAACTAGTTTATAGATAGAAGTAATAAAATGATTAAAGAAATAAATGGATAGAAAAAAATGTTACACAAGTAAAAGTAAGTCTGTTTAAAAGGTCAAACTACCTGCTCTCTAGCTTCATATGCTGTGTTCATTGAAACTAATAATCCACAAATGGTATATAACACCTTACTCATTTGGTCAGAAAAAAAAGAAAAATGAATGTGGAAAGAAGGAATTCTCCAAACTCTTATGATATGGAAGCAGGAATCATGAAAATTTTTGTAGTCCTCTCAGACTGTGGGTTAAGAAGACAATGTGGATGAAATCTGTGTACTCTTAAGGAAGAAATATTAGAGATTGAGTAGTTTGGGGAATTTTAGGGCTAATACAACTTATGGGAAAAACAGTAAGATTATTAAGATTTAAAGATCATTGTCCAGATAATCACAAGGCATAAATCTGAGTGTTATTTTAACTGGCCTGTGGTACCTCCACGAGTTTTAAGTAACATATTTAAAAATAAAGTGGTGGGAAGGAAAAATTGCCAGAAGGGAGAGAGAAGCTCCAGAAGATTTTCTGATTCAGAAATCAAGTTGGAAATGATAGTTCCACAATGAGGAGAGGAAGTTTTATAAATTTGGCCTATTATAACCTCAATATTTGGGGCTGTTTGGCTAGAACTCAATTTTTAAAATGATTCTCGTTATTCATCTAGATGAAATTTTTAGTATGTTAATAGAAATGGAATCAGAATTGTGTAGTCTGAAATCCTAGAATACCAACTTAAAAAAAAATAATGATGGTATGGAACTCAGAGTACTTGAAAATATAAAATGAAAGTAAGCCTGCAGTACGGCTTCCTAACAGTTTAAGTAGCCTGAATAAATATTTATGTTCATTATACAGTTAGTAGGAATGATCCAGATTGTAGAAGATGAGAGGTTAATGCCCAGGGGCAATCAATGGTCTGTAATTAATGCATGCTACTTCGCAACTCATTTCTTTACAGAACTGTCCTTTTTATAATCAGCCAGTGGTTATGACCCCAGAAATATTTTGGAATGTAATTACTGAAATTTGCCCTCTTGGTTATAATCCTCTTTCTATCTGGTAAGGTGTCAAAAAAGAGGGTATTTCTAGAAAGGAAATATCTTTAATAATGACCAACACTTGGTATCAGTAAATTACTTATATATTGAATTATGCTGATAGTGTTATAGTCATGAATTTATTATGAGACACAATGAATGTATATGGAATAAACATTTTGATAGCATTGTATAACTGATGTACATTGATAACTTGAAATGGTAATCTCCTAGTTCTCCAAAATATAGAAAACAACTATTCAAGTTATGTATGATTGAAGATAAAGTCACAAATCAGTAAATCAATCTATTTGCTAAAAGCAATACCTGTTGATACAAAAAGGTGAAGCACAAGTATTTCAGTTGATTAAATAATATAGAAAATGAAAGAAAGTGGAAACTATATTTATCAAAGAAAATGGAAAACTATATTTATCTGATACTATTTTTTTCATAATCTAATCATCTCTTTGGATATTTTATGCAGGTATTGACATAGTAATAAAAAATGTTTGGGATATTATCAAGGATATTATCATGATTATAGAAATTTTGTAAAGAGCAGCACTGATGGGATGTTAAGGTGACTATAGGAAATTGCAGACCAAGAGATACATTACCTGTTTATAAAGGAACCTCAGGGAAAACTATTGGGACACTCACCTACAATCCAACCTAGTATAAAATACCTATTGACAATGGCAAGTACCTGTACAGACAAGTTACCATGCTGATAAGGAGAGTAGATGTGATATTCCTAGAAGAAGATGTATTATTGTTAATTAATCCATGGTTGCACTAACTAACACTAACTAAAGATATATTATTGTTAATTGATCCATGGGTTCTCTATGTCCTCATTTGTTGGGGAGTGGCCATAGCAGTTTAACCCTCTCTTTCCATTCCACTTGTCAGAGGAACTGTCTTGGTCTTCACCCTCATGAGCTATGAAATCTACATTTGACTTTCAAGGGATGCAAAAACCAAAGAGTGACATGACTAGCTGGTAGCATGCTATTGTATCCATTGTGCAATATGGTCTCCCTGTTCATAAGGATAAATAAGAGTAAGTTGTTTTAACCTCTACCCTTATTAAAGACAAATGTTTAATTTATCTCTCAGTTGGTATCTTTTCATCAGTCATCTTCACTTTTGTGATAACAGTTTCGATGCATAGAGAGCCAGGGGCCAGAGGCCCAGTAAAAGGGACTTGTTTTATTTCCCCCAAAGATTTTTTAAATTTATTTTTTTAAGGAAACTCTCCACCCAACATAGGGCTTGAACTTATAACACCATGATCAAGAGTCACAGGGTCTATTGACTGAACCAGGCAGGCACCCCAGAAAGAGAAAGACTCTTTAGAGAGAAGACCATAAGGAAACTTTTATAGCAGCCTAACAGTTGAAGCCATTGAATTCATAAAGCAAACAGAAGCATATGATAAAAAGTAGAAAGCTTTACTATGTAACAACAGCAGTAGTAGCTAAGAGCTAAAATCACTGAGAATGTGCTTTTACTGAACAATATTATAAATCTTTTGCCTGTATCAGTTAATTTAATCCTCATGTGTTAGACAAACCAAGGTGACATCTCAGTGAGTCATGTGCTTATGTAATCTTCCCTTTATGATGGGCAGAATGGGTTCCTTGCTGTTAACCAATAGATTATGGCGCAAGTCATGAGATAATTATCCCTGTGATTACTTTAGCTTAAATAAGATCTCATCTTAGCAGACAGAAATAGGAAATTCTCCAGCTGGCCTTGAAGAAGTAAGTTCTCTTATTGCCAGAGGACCTGTGAGAGGTCTTGGCATGATTCTAGGAGGCCTTCCAGAGCTGAGAGCCAAGCTAGGCTGACAGTCAGCAAGAGAACAAGGACTTCAGTCTCATAAACACAAGACACTGAATTCAACTGATGTAATTTTGAAGAGACATCAAACTCTTGAAAGGAATTCAGCCTAGCCAAAATCTTGATTGCATCCTTATGTGATCCTAAAGAGAAGACCTATGTCCAGGTTCCTGATTCACAGAAACCGTAAGATATGAAATGGATGTTGTTTTAGTCTGCTAAATCAGTGGTAATTTGTTACAAAAAATAAATAATTAATACATTTTAAACCACCCCACTGATGGTTGCCAGAAGGGATGTGGGAGGGGGTTGGACAAAATGGATAAAAGGGAATGGGAGGTATAGTTTTCCAGTTATGGCATGAATAAGTCATGGGAATAAAAGGCATAAGGAATTTCAGTGATACCATAATAGTGATATATCAGGACCGATGGTAGCTACACTTGTAGTGAACATAGTGTCATGTGTAAAGTTATCAAATCACTATGTTTTACAACTGAAACCAATGTGATGCTGTATGTCAAATATACAAGAAAAAAAAATCCACAGATTCAGTACTATTTTTAATTTCATCTTATTTCTGATATGATAATTGAACAATGGACCAATTAAATAACTTCAAGTTTGCACAGCTAATAAATGGTAGAGCTAGAATCCTGACACCAAGTGGCACAAAGATGAGAATGGATGCCTATAATCCTAACTTGATCTATAGAAAACTAGAAAATTCACTGTTAAATAGCCAGAACTGCTGATAAGCTACACATCTATTATATTGCCTAAATGACTATGAATTATTTTCTAATTCTTAACATGCTTGTTGAGAATGTTTCCTTATTTTTATATTCCCATTTATATTTACAATACACTCCTTTTAATTATGTTACTCAGAAAATATTTTTTTCCTTCTGTTCCCAAAATACCTTAGTGAGTTAGAAACATCTATGGGAAATTAAAAATATATATGCTATTGTTTGTTACTACAGTAAGAAACACCTTGGGTAAAATGAAGGAATTCATACATTGTATATGGAATTATGGAGGGGGATATCTTAACGATCTAAGATGTTATAGCTAAATAACACAATATTATTTAATTTTAAAGTCCAATTACCCATTGGGTTTTAGGTAAACATTTTAATATAAGCACAATAATAATGAAACCAAGTTATCGCAGCTTTAGATACTTTAATTTTTTTTATGTTTAATTTTTTATTTTTTATAAACATGTATTTTTATCCCCAGGGGTACAGGTCTGTGAATCACCAGGTTTACACACTTCACAGCAGGAGAAGGGGGTGGGACTATGGATACTTTAATTTTTTAACGCAACTGAACTAGAGCATTATAATTACAGAACGACAATATTGAGAGGGAATTTGTACAAATTTACTACATCTAATTATAATTGAAATTATGCGGTTTTTGTTTGTTTGTTTTCATCCTAAAGGAGAAAAGTCAGATTAAGTTGCATTATTCTCTTAATAATGAAAATTTGAGGGGATTCCTGTCATAGTACCTTGCTAGGCACTTCAAAAGTTCCACCAGCTTTGGAATTTAGGAGATGCTGAAAGAATAATATTAAGTATTCCTACAAGTCTAAAAAGGAAAGGCAGTTCCCATAGTTAATTTTTACATCATCTGTATTACTAAAATAATTGGAAACAAAGAGATAGTGAATAGAGCCTAATTGTATTTTAGGATTAGATAATGTTAGAATATTTTTATAGTCACATAATTTAAAATATTTTTAAAATATTAACATGGGTGAGAAGGGAAATAATCTATGGTTCATTGCCAACATTCCATTATGTCTCAAGCCTTCTTAGCTGAAAACCTGGAATAACATTATTTTTAAAAGATATTTATTACTTTCTATTATAATTACACATGATAGAATATAAAATAATTAGCTCCGTAAAATGTGATGTTTAATGCACTATCCCTTTGAATTTACTAATAAATATTATATATATATAAGTAAATTTACAGAATTTACACAGTAATAACTCTTTTTGTGTGTAAGCATTTTATCTTAGAAATTAAGTTCCAGTAGAATTTCCCCCACACAATTTTTCAGTGCTTTATGACCTAATGATAATAATTACTATTCATTTAGTACGATTTCCAGAATGTTTTGTGAATAAATTAGTATCTATCATCCTCTAAGTAATACTAGGAAATATCAGAAAGTCAAGAAACCTGCCTAAGCATGTAATTTCTTTGTTTTTTTTTTTTTTATTTGTTTATTTAAGAGAGAGAGAGAGAGCTTGAATTAGGGGCAGAGGCAGAGGGAGAGGAAGAAGCAGACTCCCACTTAGCAGGGATCCCAATGTGGGGCTCAATCCCAGGACCCGGAGACCCAGATGAAGGCAGATGTTTAACCAACTGAGCCACCCAGACGCCCCAAGTATGTAATTTCTAAAACCAGAATTCAAACTGTATCTGGATTACTTCACATACATGCCTTTGCTCTGAGCTACACTGCCTTATAGTTTTCTCTTCATTAGACTTTAAACCACAACAATCACCACAATACAAGTTGTGTGATAAAATTAGAACATATTAAGGTTGTCTGCTTTGGACAAAGTAAGTTCTTGATTCAAGTTTATTTCACCTATTGGGGCATAATCCTTATCAAGGAAAATAAAATAAGATTTTACAATTTCTTTTAACTTAAGAAATAATTCAGGAAAAAAATGGGCTATTTAAAAAAAAGAAGAATTGAACTATTTACATGCACATATCAAATATATTATTTTCATTTTATGACACATATTCATCCAATTATTATATCCTCTGGTTGTGTTACATAACAATTTTGTTACTTTATCTGGTGTAGTCTCAACCTTGCCTTAATACAGTCATGTTTGCTTTCTTTTAATTCATTTGTGTATCTTTCCTTTTTTGGGTTTTTGAAAATCTGTATTTTTATATTTAAGAAAGATTTCTTGAAAGGAGTATATAGTTATATGTTGCTTTTTTATTCAATATGACATTCTCCCTTTTAAATGGGACATTTATTCCATTTAAATTTAATGCAATTATTTAAATGGATATGTTTATATTTTTCAACTTTCTATTAGTTTCATATTTTTCTCCATCTGTTCATTTATTCATTTACTTTTCCTATTTTTAATCCATTTTTTATGAGAAGAGGATTTTTTTTATGATTTTATTTTACTTTAAAAATTGGCTTAAGAGACCTAATTTTATGTTGTATTATTTTTAGTGGTTGGTTTAGGATTTATAAAATATTTATCTTAGCCTAGTCAACTTAGAGTAAAAGTCAGTACTTCAGGTAAAATGTATGAACATTTAAATGTTTTCCTATATCTATCAAACTTTAAACTATTGTCACATAATTTATTTCTTTATATTTTGTGAACACATACAATACTTTTCATTTGTTTGCTTTAAGTCTTTAAAGATACTTGTAGAACTTTTAAAAATTATATATTTACTCACATATTTACTACTGGTAATGTTCTTTATTTTTTGTGTAAATCTGGATCTCCATATGATGTCATTTTCTTTCTACCTGAGTGATGTAATTTAGTATTCACTTATAAATGCATGTCTAGCAAGTGATGAATTCTTTCACGTTTTGAGGATCTGGGAAATCCTCTATTTCACTTTCATTTTTTTTAACAGAGGGATTCTCATAAAAGTTTTATTGAAATATAATGTATATATGTATATATGATAAAATTTACCCTTTTAAAGTATAAGAGTAACTAATATTTAGGATATTCAGAGATGTATAAGCATCACAACTAATTTTAGAATATTTTCATTACAGAAAAAGAAGCTCCATGCTCAAGTATTCAGACCTGATACCCTTCTCATTCCAACCCATGACAAACACTAATCTACTTTTGTCTCTATAGATTTATTAAGGATACACTGTATAAATGATATCATATATGGTCTTTTGTGATTAGCTTCTTTCAATTGGCATGTTTTCAGGCTTCATTCATGATATAGTATATATCAGTATTTCACCCCCCCTTTTAAAAAGATTTTATTTATTTATCTATTTATTATTTATTTATTTACATGGGAGAGAGAGAGAAAATAAGAGAGAGAGAGCATGAGAGGAGAGATTTCGGTGGGAGAAGCTCTCTGCTGAGCAGAGAGCCTGATATGGGACTCCATCCCAAGACTCCATCCCAGGACTCCAGGATCACAACCCGAGCTAAAGGCAGTCACTCAACCAACTAAGCCACGTAGGTGCCCGATGCTAAATTTTGTTTATCCATTCATCTACTGATGGGCATTTTGGCTATTTCCTTATTTTCTCTACTATGAATAATGCTGCTATGACTATTTATATATAAGTTTTTCTGTGGACATATGGATTCTCCCTGTTTTTGTTTATCTGAGAATATCTAATTTCTCCTTCATATTTGCATTTTTTATTTTAATTCCTGTTAGTTAACATAGACTAGTATATTAGCTTTGGGTATGTAATATAGTGATTCAACACTTCCATATATCACTCAGTGCTCATCACAAGTGCACCCCTTTACCCCCATCTCCTATTTCACCCATTCTCCCACCCAACTTCCCTCTGGTAACTACCAATTTGTTTCTCTTTCTTTGAGTCTCTTTCTTAATTTTTTTTTCTCTCTCTTTTTTCCCTTTGCTCATTTTTTTTTCATTCTACATGAGTCAAATCATATGATATTTTTCTTTCTCTGACTGACTTATAATGCTTAGAGTTATACTCTCTTGTTCATTCTATGTTATTGCAAATGACAAGATTTCATTCTTTTGTGGCTGAATAATATTTCAGTGTGTGTGTGTGTGTGTGTGTGTGTGTGTGTGTGTGGTTGCTTTCATAATCTGACTATTGTAAACAGTGCTGATATAAAGGTAGGGGTGAATGTATACTGTTAAATTAGTGTTTTTGTATTCTTTGGAGAAAAACTCAGTAGTGCAATTGCTGGATCATAGAATATATCTATTTTTAGCTTTTTTGAGGAACCCCCATACTTTTTTACAAAATAGCTGCACCAGTTTGCATTCCCACCAGCAGTGCAAGAAATTTCCTTTTTCTACACATCCTTATCAACACTTGTATTTTCTTGTGTTTCTGATGTTAGCCATCAGGTGTGACGTGATATTTCACTGTAGTTTTGATTTGCATTATTTCCATGATGAAGAGGGATGTTGAACATATTTTCATGTGTCTATTGGCCAACTGCATGTCTTCCTTGCTAGCCTATTCAATTTTTTGGCATACAGTTTTATTAATAATGATCTGTTATAACTTGATATGTCTGTGGGTTGGTTGATATTTCTCCTTTTTCATTTGTAATTTTACTTTTTGAGTTCATTCTCTCTTTTTTTTTTTTCTTGATAATTCTGGCTAGAGGTTTATCAGTTTTATTGTTTTTTTGGTATTTTTCTTCAAAGAACAAGCTCCTGTTTTCATTGATGTATTCTACTGGTTTTTGTTTGTTTTTAGTTTGTATATCATTTATTTCTGCTCTAGTCTTTATTTCCTTCCTTCTCTCGGTTTCAGTTTCTTTTGTTGTTGTTATTTTTCTTGCTCCTTTAAAGGTAAGGTAGGTTGTTTATTTGAGATTTTTCTTGCTTTTGAGTTAGGCTTGTATTGCTTATAAATATCTCTCTCAGAACTGCTTTGCTGCATCCCAAAGGTTTTGGACCATTGTATTTTCATTTTCATTTTTATTTAATTTTTTTATTTCGTCTCTTATTTCCTTGTTGACTCATTTATTGTTTGACTAGCATGTTGTTTAACCTCCATATATTTGTGGTCTTTCCAAATTTTTCTTTATGGTTAAGTTCTAGTTTCCTAGCATTGTGGCCAGAAAAAATGCATGATATGGAGTTTGATCTTTGTGAATTTGTTGAGGCTTGTTTTATGGCCTAAATGTGTGATCTGTTCTGGAGAACGTTCCATGTATACTTGAAAAGAATATGTATTCTGCTGTTTTGGGATAGACTATTCTGAATATATCTTTTAAGTCCATCTGGTCAGTGTGTCATTCAAATCCATTGTTCCCTTGTTGATTTTCTGTTTAGATGATTTATCCATTGATGTAAGTGGGGTATTAAGTCCCCTACTATTATTGTATTATTATTGATTAGTTCCTTTATGTTTGTTATTAACTGTTTTATGTATTTGGGTGCTCCCATGTTGGGTGTATAAATATTTACAATTGTTATATCTTCTTGTTGGATTATCCCCTTTAATATTTTATAGTTTTCTTTGTCTCTTGTTACAGTGTGTTTTAAAGTCTATTTTGTCCAATGTAAATACTGCTACTGTGACTTTCTTTTGATATCCCTTTGCATGATAGCTCTTTCTCCATCCCTTCACATCCAGTCTGCAGGTGTCTTTAGTTCTAAAATGAATCTCTTTTTGGCAACATATAGTTGGGTCTTATTATTATTATTATTTTTTAATCCAGTATGTCACACTGTCTTTTTTTTTTTTTTTACCCTATGTCTTTTGATTGGAGTGTTCAGCCCATTTATATTCAAAGTAATTATTGATAGATATGTATTTATTGTCATTTTATTGTTTTATTGTTATTTCTAAAGATTTTTTTCTGATCTTTTCTTGTCTTTCTCTCTTTCATGGTTTGCTGATTTTCTTAAGTAATATATTTGATTTCTTTCTCTTTGGTCTGTGCATATTTTACTGGTTTTTGATATATGGTTACCATTAGGTTAGTATATAACCTCTTCCACGTATAGCAGTCTATATTGAGTTGCTGGTTATTTAAGGTTGAATGCATTCCTTTCTTCTCTCTACCCTATCTTTAGGTATATGCTGTTGTATTTTGCATCCTTATTTTGTGAGCTCCTTGACTGATTTTTTTTTTTTTTACAGAAATATACTTTTTTTCTTTGTCTTTGTATTTCCTACTTTTATACCCAAAGATTCCTCTTAACTTTTCATGCAAAGCTAGCTTAGTGGTCATGCCTGACCACCTGCCAAAAAAAAAAAAAAAAAAACTCCAGTAGTATTATTTATCTGGGAAACTCTTTATCTCTCTTCCTCTTCTGAGTGATTGCCTTGCTTAATAGAGTATTCTTTGCTGCAGATTTTTCCCATTCAGCCCTTCAGATAAATCATGCCACTCTCTTCTTGCTTGCCAAGTTTCTGTTGGGAAATCTTTTTCTAGCCTTATGGATTTTCCCTTGGAAGTTACTGTCTTCTTTTGTCTTACTGCTTTTAGATTTTTTTCATTATCACTATAAAATGCCAATTTAAATACATCTTGTCTTGCTGTGGATGTGCTTTTGTTGATTTTAATGGGAGTTCTCTCTGCCTCTGGGGTTGGATATCTGTCCCTCCCCCCAATTAGGAATGTTCTCAGCTATAATTTCTTCAAATAAATTTTCTGCCCCCTTGTCTCTCCTCTTCTGAGGCTCTTAGAATACGAATGCTATTTTATGTTTGATGGAGTCTCTGAGTTCCCTAAGTCTGTTCTCATTTTGTATAATTCTTTTTTCTCTCTTTTCCTCAACTTTATTAATTTCTATTACTCTATCCTCTAGGTTACTACTTTGTTCCTTGGCTTCTTCCATCCTGCTGTTTATTCCATCAAATGTGTTTCTCATTTCATTTACTGAGCCTTTTTTTCTGTTATGTTATTCCTTATTTCTGTGTTAAGGGTCTCACTCACATCTTCCACTCTTTTCTCAAATCCAGTTAGTATCCTCAAATCGTTATTTTAAATTCTCTATCAGGCATGATACTTACATCTGTTTCACTTGGGTTTCTGGCTGTGGCCTTGTCCTGTTCTTTCATTTGGGATAAGTTTCTCTGCCTTTTTATTTTGTCTAAGTCTCTGTGTATATTCTCTGTATTAGGAAAGTTGGCTATGTCTCCTGGTTTTGAAGGCCTTATGAAGAAGAGATCCTGTAGTGCCAAGTGTCCCTTGTTCCCCAGGGCCTAGTGCCTCTGAGAGTATCTCCAGTATGTGCTTTGTGTACTCTGCTGTTTTGTTCTTATTGCTTTAGTCTTCAGGCCAGTTATTTGCAGAAGCTCTCTTTGCCTGTTGCAGGTAATGTTTGGTCCCTGGACAGAATGTGGCACATTTTAACTAGTTGTGCTCTGGTCTGTTTGTGAAATGAGACTTGTTGCCACTCTCCCCAGAACCAAGACCTCACAAAACTATCAGGTCAAGACATGTGGTGTCGGCAGATGTTTGGGGCAGTTTTCTGGGCAATGGGTCTGCTATGCTGGGATTGAGGCAAGCATGACTGGGAGAAGCAGTTCTACCAGATCAGCAGTGTGTCAGAACTTGGTGTAGCAAGTTCATTAGTGAGTGTGGGACTGGGATGGTTCCTGCAGGCGGCTCTGTGTTTATGCTGAGGAGTCAGGGGGTAAATGATGCCCGTCAGCTCCTTTTTTCCTGGTGAGGTGTTGCCTTGAATGCTTCCTCTCAAGCTCAAGCTCCCAGAAGAAGGAATAATCTCCCTCTTGCTGTTTGCCCCAGGTGTTCTTTAGATCCTCTTCTTACACTGTCTGCCCCTAATTTGTCTACCTGTTTTTTCACTAGGAGCAAGCACAGAGCCCTCTGGGCTCTATCCTAGCCAAACTCACTGACTTTTAATACTCTAGGCTTTAAGCTCCACTGGTTGTAGGAATTCACAAGATTCAGCCACTCACCTTTTCCAAGTCAACTGCTATGAGTATTTATTTTCCCCTTGTGCTCCCTGTGTACTAGTCTGTTTCTGAGACAACAGCTCCCTCTTGATCACAGTGGATACAATCTCTTTCTCCCTCAAACAATGTCTCAGCATTTCCTAACTTCTTCGATGTGACCTCTTCTCTGTCTTGAGTTGTAGAGTTTGTTCTTCCAGTCTTCAGGTCAAATTCTAGGGTATTTAGGAAGACTTGATAGTTATCTAGTTGCATACGTGGAATAAAGGGAGCCAAGGATTCTCCTATTCTACCGCCGTCTTCCATCTTCCCTCTCTCCTTCATACTTGTATGATAATTTTGCAGAAGTAAAATGTCAGTTAAAATTCTCTGATGATGAAGTTGTTGGGGGGGGGGGTAGATTTAAACCCATTTTGTTGCCTTTATTAGCTGCTGAGTTACAAGTATTCACAGTTACCATGATTGCAAAGCTGATGGTTTTCAAGGTTTCGTATAGCTGAAGAGAGAGGGATGAGGGTAGGCTAAATTAAAACACCACTGCTCTTACCAAGATTGATTTAATTTTGTTGAACATGTGCTTCTCAGATTGTTGCAAGCCTGAAGTTAACTTTCAGGTTTCTGTAAAAGCTGTTTTTATAATTTTTACCAGTGTTTTCATTGATTTTATGGAGGCTAAGAATTATTTCCATCATTGTATGAGTTCTAAGGTTTGTTCTAATTTGTGGTGCTAGTTCTTTCCAAGACCTGGGCTAGCTTTTTTGAATGGATCAGTTGGGCAGAAAATAGGAGAGACTCAAGGGAACCCTCTGCGGAACTCCAGAGCACTCTCTGTATAGACTTCTTATCTCCAATACTCTTCCTAGAAAACTCTTGCTGCTTTCACTTCCTAGATCCCTACTTTAATCTTATTTTAGGGACAGTCCCCAACTTGTCTTTCTTTTCTTTTCACTGCTGTAGGGTGTGGATACACTCTTAATGTAGTAGGTTATAGGCACTTATAGGGCTTATCTCTTTTAGTTCTCCTTGTTCAGAGATCACTGTCCTATGGAGCATACTGTCCCAATATCTGAAAATCATTATCTCAAATATTTATCCAGACTTTTATTTATCTTAGGTCTGAGGATAAATCCAGTATGTTACACCATCTTGGACAGAAACAAACATCTCTTTCTACAGTTCCATATTTAACTAGTTTCTTTTCTTTTAAAACTATTTTTGAATATCCACTATGTATCTAATAATTTATTTCATATAGAAAATTACTGGGTACTATAGAAAATTATATTTTTAATTAATTTATTACTTCAACAAATATATATCATTTATCCAAATTTAGGTTTATTCTTAAATATCTACCAGAAGATTCATACAATTTTTCCCCTGTAATTAATTTGCAGACTAGTGGTAAAAAACAGAAAAGTATAAAAGCAGGGGTTTTTTTAGGTTTCTTCAGGCTGCTTCTGCCAGCAGGGACAAACTAGGTCTATGATATAAAGATGCTATTTTATTTTCTCTTTCACTGACTGGTAGGATTTTACAGATGAAAAATATGAAGAGTTTTGACAGAAGAAAAGGAAGCTGTGTTAAAAAAAAAAAAAAAAGAAAAGTTAAGAAAAAAGATTGTAAGCTGGAAGAGAAGGTGGAGTGGGGCAGTGTGAAAAATGACCTGTTGTCATGGTTGTACAGAATACATAAAGGAAAATATTAAAAAAGAACAAGTCTTAAAAAGAAATAAAATAATATGGGAAGATATGAATACCACTTGGATGTTGAGACTACCTTTGTCAACAGTGAGGGCCATGGAAAGAGGGAGATAATTAGAATCAAACTTGGTTGCAAATACTTTGTCCTATTTATGTAATGTGGTGTATGGCCATTATAGAAAGAACAACAAAAATAATAAAATTGAAGTTTCTTGAGGCTATTGCTCTGGAGTTACTGTGGTAGCAATGGCATTATTAATAAATAAAAGAATTAAGAGATGGAAGAAAGTTTAAAAGGGAAAAATCAAGTTTTGTTACAATGAAAATAATACATATAGACATAAAGATAATATGTAGCTTTTAGGAAGATTAAGTTAGATTGTTAAAATAATTGTGTGAATTCTAATATATCTGGACAATGATAAAAAAAATTAAACAACTTTAGGGTAAATACCTGGCCTACAGTGAGGCAGATTTCAGGGGGATAATTACTAATACTAACTCATTTTCAGAGTTTGCTTGGACCTCTGATTTATTACCAAATGCTAATCAACTAAGCCAACCTGTTTCGGTCCACGAGGGGAAACAGGTTTTCTAAATAAAAGAGATTATTGAATATTTTAAAATTTGGTTTATTAATGTAGTTATTTAATTAATGAATTGTGTTTTGTTAATTGTTAAAATTATTATTTCTTGCTGGGCTCTCTTTTCTCCAGTGACATGTTAACAATAGTTGAGCACAAGTCACATGTTTTTAAGAAAATTTATGCAGGTGACCTACCAGGAAAAACTTATGTCCCTTTGCTAGTTTTCTAAACATCTAGTTCCTTGCTTGAATGGTTTGTTATATCAAAATATTGATAGATATGTGTATGCCTATGTTTACTTTTCTCTCCCTGAGCTTTCGTATGTCCAAAGGTTGTGACAAACATGTTGAGAGAAGGGTGTTTTCACTGAACTTCAGGGAGAAAAAGTAAGCCCTGTCAATTCTAATAAAAGTCAGTTCACATGAATAGCATACAGCATAGAGAAATAAATGAGTTGCATGTTCTGGGTAAAATCTCATTTTTTAAAGAAGATTTTTATTGTTTATCCCAGTAAGATCAAAACTGAAATGATACATTTTCTGGTCATCAAACTATAACTCATATGAAATAAACTTCTGAAATGTCCACACAAATGGTAAAATTCACTATTCCTCATTCTTGTTCTCGTTGCTACAAGGTTTATAATTCAATGATTGCTTATGTCTGTAGATATTTAGTTATATTTATATTGCTTTTACTTTTAACAAAAATTTTATTCAAGTGAATATTCTAATAAATTTTTCTAATTCAGAATCATTTATTTTTCAAAGGATAGATGTCAACAATTCCAAGTATAAAGGAAAGGAAGCAATTTGTTTCAAGTACAGGAGAGGTTCCTAAGACTAGACCTAAAAATTATAAATCAGGCTGGTTGTAACAAACACTGACACTATACTCTAATGATTCAAATCATTACTCTAATTCTCTGTGAATGCCAGTTTCCGATCTATCTAAGGTTTTTTGTGCATATCTTTATTTGTGAAGTAAATAAGAACTATGAGCTCAACAAAACTAACCAGAATTTTGTAGACATTTTATAACTTCCTTACTAGACACTGGCTTAAAGGATCCAGCTCAATAAAATATTTTAGGAGTATTTTCTATTTCTAGAATTGAGCAGCAAGAATGTGTCTCAGTTGTGGGTTTCACCATTCACTAAATTTTTTATGTTTATTAACTCTCTAGCTGTGTTTCTGTTTAACCAGGCTAAGCCTGATCTGTTCTACTTTTGACTACAGTGTTTTGCATAAATTTAAAAAAGAAATGCTGAGGTTATATGAATTCCGGAAAATGCCAAAATAATTCCTCCAGTATTTCACAGAGCTGTGGATTTGATAATGTGACGTGTGGCTATCTAGTTTTTCATTTCTTAAAATTGCACAATATCTCACAGGATTAATGTTGCTTGAAGCATGTTTTGATGAACGATGCTCCATCTCTGGTTAAAATAAGTCAACTTTATTTCTTCAAATCATAATGTGAGTGTACTGAACGCTGTTCCAACACTCAAAATTTTCTAGCTAATTTCCTCTTAATAAAATGCTAAAACATGGCAGAAGATAAATAATTGATCTTCGATATTACCAGCTCTTTTTGTCATCTCAAGCAAAGGTGCAAAGTGGGACTAGAGTTTTCAGTGATGTCATTAAAGAGTAGACTTAGCAAAAAGGAGTGAGTTGTGAGGTGCACTCCATTACCCTCTTAAAAACACCTTGTGTATTGATAAAAATTGAATAATTTTAAGTTAGTAAAACAGGGATAATTTTAAGCTCTTTTCATATATTTTTTTAAGATTTTATTTATTTATTTGACAGGGAGAGATCACAAGTAGGCAGAGAGGCAGGCGGAGAGAGAGGAGGAAGCAGGCTCCCTGCTGAGCAGAGAGTCCAATGCAGGGCTCGATCCCAGGACCCTGAGATCATGACCTGAGCCGAAGGCAGCGGCTTAACCAACTGAGCCACCCAGGCGCCCCTCTTTTCATATTTTTGAAATATTTTTTATTATTTTATGCTTCTGTGCTGCATTTTTATGCTTCTATGATGCAACCACAGTGCAAACATGAAATACATTTATAATATATGATAATTTAGGGGTGAGCTGCTGGAGAGGTGTGAGATGCGGAGGCAAAAAAACACTCTTTATGAGGCTACCTTGTGGAGATTATTCTTGATAACATGGTTAGATTAAAAAATTTTTAGTGTGTCTATGTACACAACTTCCACTTTTATCTTTTTTATTTCTTTGTTTTAATATTGTAATTTTATTTTATTCTTTTTAGGATTCTTTTTAAAAACTCTTTTTTAATTATTCTTTCTTTTTTCTTTCTTTCTTTTTTTTTTTTTTTTACTTTAATTCCATTTTAGAGGCTGCTTACTACACCAACATTATTTTAGGTGTGCTGTGGAAGATTTGATATTACAGAGTGACCTGTCAACCAATCAGAATTATTTCTGTCAGAATGCAGAACGAAGATATTAATGCCTGGCTTCTGACATTCTGGTCTATATTTTACATCATGGATGCTGTAAATATTTTATATAATAATGCTTCTTTGTGTTGTCTATTAGGAAGTTTAAAGCTTAATTTGAATTGACTTTTAGCAATTGCAGAGTATATTAGAGTACATATTTTAGAGTACTAAAATCAGCTTGATTTCTATTCATTATTTTACTCCTAACCATTTGTCTCAATCTCCTTAACTATATTTTTTTGTTATATTTCTTGGTTTTTCTTCTTTTTCAAAGTTGTTGTTTTTTTTTTTTTTTTTAATAATTTAAGAGAGAGAAGGAGCTGGAGGAGGGGCAGATGGAGAGGGAGAAGCAGACTCCTCACTGAGTAGGGAGCTGGATGTGGGACTTAATCCCAGGACACTGGAATCATGACCTGAGCTGAAGGCAGATGCTTAACTCACTGAGCCACCCAGGAGCCCCTTATATTGTATTTCTATACACCTTTCACTTTGTGTCTGAACTGTGGGTGAGGGTTATAAAGGAAATTAAAAAAAAAAAAAAAAAAAACATTCCTTACCAAGTTTCAAATTTGTTTCTTGTTTTGAATGATACTTAAATTTGTCTTTGTCAGACTAAATATCTATAATCTTGTTAGCTCACTTTACATGTTCTGTTTGACATATATACACTTAAGGCTACGTGATACCCATCGAATCTATAATATAGAGGGGTTTTTGTTCAGTTGAAAATTATATAAATAATTTTATTAGCTAATCTTCTTTCTTTAAGGTGCTTCCAGTTACAATATTCATAGGGTCTCTGAAATATTATACGTTAAAAACACTGAAAAGTTTTTAAGTACATACTTTAAAAAGTCATATTTCAAGACTATGCTTTTTGACAGCTGTGAAATAACAATGTAATTGCATCATAACTGTGAAATATGACTTTTTCTTGCTTGTAGAAAGTGGATATTTTGCCAATCCTGACATGTATACAACAGCTTCAGAGCATCCCTTATTTCCTGATTAATTAAGTCTGATACCTATCTTGTCAGATTCAGATTGCTGCCTTACCCAAAAGTTGAGATAAGCAGATAAAAATATATAAAATATAAGTAGGTAGTTTGAAAAATACAAGGTTGCTTTCTTTTGTAATTTTATGTTGGGATACACTATATATAGAAAAATTTATGTTAAGTAATTTTAAAATCAGCCATTTTAATAATTATTTTTCCTTTTTACATCAACAATTATAGACAACAGAGATTTCGAATGACTTGGTATGATCATCATCAAATATTAATTAAAAAGCTGCTTTAGCTATCCCTAAGTAACTATTTTAATTTAGATATATTACTGTGGAAGTTGAAGTTATTAACTTATTTATCATTTACAGGGAAAAAGATTATGTAATTGATCCTTTTAGAGAAAAATGAACTTCAAGTACAAATCATGAAGTCTGGTCATGTTATGAAAGACATTCAAGTGAATTGATTTATGTTTTTTTAATTCATCTGATAAGCACTTTAGGTTGGAAAAGAGAACACTAGCTATGGAAGGTTTTGTAGTTACAGAAGAGCTTTTCAGAATTATAGCAAGCACAATAAAAGATAGTGATTTTTGTGAGCAGAATTTTTTTTTATAATTATTCTTTATTCTTTACAAAATGCCTTGGTAAGAGGGACCTGGGTGGCTCAGTCATTAAGCATCAGCCTTCAGCTCAGATCGTGATCCCAGGGTCTGGGATTGAGCCCCCCATCAGGCTCCCTGCTCAGCAGGAAGCCTGCTTCTCCCTCTTCCTCTTCCATGGCTTGTGTTCCCCCTCTCACTGCCTCTTCCTCTGTGTCAAATAAATGAATAAAATTTTTTAAAAAAAATTTAAAAATGTCTTGATATGATGGTCCCCAGAGATAAGGCAACTGGGGGAATGGTTGAAGTGGGTGAAAGGAATTAAGAGTGCACTTATCACAACAAGCACTGAGTAATGCATAGAATTGTTTGTTCATTGTACTGTACACCTGAAACTGATATAACACTGTATGTTAAATACACTGGAATTCATTTTTTTTTAAAGCAGAAAAAAAGCCTTGAGAAGAAAGAAAGAGTGAGATCTTTAGAACCTAAGAATAAGTGCTCATTCTTGACCTTGAAAACTAAGGGATAAGATAAATATACAGCAGGCATCTATGGAACATGAAGGACAGAAGAGAGTATGCAACTAACTAGGAGAGATGATAGTTAAGCCAAGATTTTAAGAATGTGTGTGATTTAACCAGGCTGTGGAAGATTGAAGTAAATGGGAGCTCTCTATAATGGAAAATAACATAACTAAAGGAATGCAAATCTTGCATTCAAGAATAATGAGTTCAGAATAATGCCTTCAAGTAACTATAAGCTTTTCATTAGTACTATAGAATAAAATGTGTGATGTGATGTCATGAATGAGGAAGCTGGTCTGAGAACTGGATAGAGGTCCCTAGAATAAGATGTTGAGTTTGAGTATACCCTGTGGCCAAAAGTCACTATAACTTAGATATCCTCCAAGTTGCCAAATACTTTACAGCAAATAATGGCATTTTTTCCTGACAACTTCCTACATAAATCCAAAATTTCAAATTTGTTTTTATAATGTAATTAAAACATTAAAAATACCTACCATCTCTCTATCTATCATCTATCATCTATCTACATTATATCATAATATGATGTCAAGCATTTAAAGTATTGCCTGTTGGGGTGCCTGGTTGACTCAGTCAGTTAAGCATCTTCCTTGGGCTCAGGTCATGATACCAGGATCCTAGGATCGAGTCCTGTGTCAGGCTCCTTGCTCAGTGGAGAGCCTGCTTCTCTTTCTCCCTCTGCCGCTTTCTCTGCTTGTGCTCTCTCTCTCAAATAAACAAATAATATCCTAAAAATATTGTCTCTTGTTCCTGAGCAATTAATATTGCTGTTAACAAAAAAATTGAATGCAAAATAGTATAATTTACACATTGATATTGTAAGGTAAAATCTATACTTAAAGTAAGAACTATAAACTTATTATAAGTTTATAATAATAAACTTATTATAAGAAGATTCAAAAGTATATTAAAAAGCAACTTCCTATATTAAGTCATTATTAAATGAGCTTGATAGTAAAGAAAGTTGAGATGGGAGGAGGCAGGGGTTTTTGAAGCAGTCAGTGGATGAATTGTTGAGGGTGACATGCAGAGGAGTTAAGTGAGGAAAGGGAAACTTCAGATAAACTGTCAGATCCAGCAGAACCGACATAATTTTCTTATCATTCTGTTACTGCTATAGAGAGTCCAGAACCGCAAGCTTCAGACTGCTCCTTCCCCTTGAGTGAGCACAGCAAGGATACTTATCAGAGTCAGCCATTTCTGACCCATGTATGTTGCCTTCAGTGGGTAATCTGTGCTCCATATCTCTCCAACAACTTTCCAAGACTTTCTCAAAGTCTGAGGCTCATTCTAGACCGTCTTCATTCCTTCATCACTCATGTCAGAACTCCATTGTGGTCTGAAGTCAATACCCACCTACTTCTGATTCCTCACTCCTTTTTCTTCTTAAGCATTTCTCTCAATAAATCTGTTGCCCTTTTATGCTTCTGCCTTGGTGTCTGCTTCTGGAGAATCTGAACTATCACAGTAAGAGACATAAAACCGTATTCAAACAGGACTTTTCATTTAGCCTGTACATTCAAAAAGGATAATGTTTAGGATTACATTTGCATGGTCCGTGCATTCCTTCAAAGTGTATGGCACCTGTGGTTCTACAGTGTGCCTCTTAAAGTTGTGTTGTCTCCATTTCTTCAAACAAGGATTGTATCCTTCTCAACAAGTATAGCTATTAATTTCTCTGCAGGTGTTTTCAAGAGCTCTCTGGTATCTTTTCATCAGTTTCATCAAAATTAATATTCTTCTTTGGGGACATCAACTTTCATTCTTCCACAGCCATCTTTACAAAACCTTTCAAATAAACCACAGTTGTGGAGTTGGTTTCTTGTATCCCTTGTTGTCGATGTAGAAATTTTTTTTGCCATACCTGGTTGATAAATTATAAAGTCCTCTTTTTTGTGTCAAAAGTTTCAAAAATATTTTTAAAGGTAAAGCTTCTGTTTGACACCTGTATCCTGGACCAGATTTTGCATAATGAATTGATAATCAGTCTGGATGAATGTCATAATCATATGGACTATAAACTCAAGATTCATGGGTTACACATGTAATGTAATATTTGAAGGGAAAAAAATCACATGGATGTTAGCACTATATTCTACATTCTTAGCTAAATGTTGGGGGTCAAAAATGTTTAGGACTTTTTTTTTTACAATTTTTTTTTTGTTTATTAAGGCTCAGAGATAAGATTGTATATGATTCTCAAAAATTCTCCTGTGCAAGTATGCTTTGAAGATTTCCAGACAATTTATGTTTTCCTTGACATATTTTGGAGTAAATGTATTTTTCAGAATTCATGGTAGTTAATTTTGGCTTCACATAATATTATTAGCACAAATGCCTGGATAAATAGAAGCCTTCATACCCATGTATTTTGTTCTCCTGAAGGATAAACCTACAGGACAATATTGCTTTCAAAACAATCCTGTTTTATCTACAACAAAATTTGTTTAGCAGCACAACTTCTTCTTTTGTGTATAATTAGGAAAACAGTAATTTCTTCATAGAGAGTTAAGGCAGCTTTCAATATTATTTTGATGATATGAGCTGTCTTAGCCTGCTCAGTGCTGTAACACAATACCTTAGATTGGGAGGCTTAAGTAAGACATTTATTTCTCATGATTCTAGAGGCTGAGACCAACTCAAAGATCAAGATGCCAGCAAATTTGTGGTTTGGTGATGGCCCTCTTCCTGACTTGAAGAAAACCAGCATCTTGCTATGAATTCATATTACCTCTTCTGTGTGTTCATGGAGAGGGAAAGAGAGCTCTGGTCTTTCATCCTCTTCTGATGAGGGAACTAATCCCATCATAAAGGCCTCATCCTCACAGTTTCATTTAAACCTAGTGACCTCCCAAAGGCCCCAGCTCTAAAAGGCCCCTATCACATTAGGAGTTAAGTCCTCAACATACCAATTTTTTTTAAAAGATTTTATTTATTTATTTGACAGAGAGAAATCACAAGTAGATGGAGAGGCAGACAGAGAGAGAGAGAGAGAGGGAAGCAGGCTCCCTGCCGAGCAGAGAGCCCGATGCGGGACTCGATCCCAGGACCCTGAGATCATGACCTGAGCCGAAGGCAGCGGCTTAACCCACTGAGCCACCCAGGCACCCCACAACATACCAATTTTGAGAGGACACAAATAGTGTTTCCATAACAGGAGCATAGCTTGGCTCTTGATACTGTTGAACTTCTCAGGTTTGCTTTAAAAGACAACTCCTTTGCCAACTAATTTTTCTCTGCCATTGCCTTCACGTTTAACTTTTCAGACATTATTGTCTTCTTCTGAGTTAACGTTGGTAAAGAATCCGAGACCTTAAGTACCTTGTCTCTCTCTCCATTTTTTCAATTATTTTGCATGCTTTTCCAACAAAGAATGCAATATTCTTATCACATCATGCCTATAGACGCTGATTCACAATTCTTTCAATTATTATTTCATTATTATCATAATGGTGCACACCCTAATAATTTATTCTTCAACATACATGCAATTTCTTTACTGTGCTCAGAAGAGTGAAGAATTGTTTCATTGAAACAATTTTAACTTTATTTCATTGAAATAAAGCTTTCTCACTTGCTTTTTTGACTTCCACATTTTTCTTTATAACATTTTCAACTGTTTTATGATTCATTGTAGAACAGTAGACAAAAACAAAAGCTAAATATAACAGATACTGTGGAAAAGTATTTGAGACAAGTACAAAAACGCCAAGAAAGTTTCACACCAAGTGTGACATTCTGACGTCTTTCTTATTCCCACCACCATCACAACACTGAAAGCGCATTTCAAACAGTCTTCATGCAATTCTAAAATTCTTCCAGGTGTGCTTGGGGATATAGTTCAAGTTGGTTTTCTGGTCCCACATATTCACATATTTAAAATAATGCATTGTGTTTTAGAAAAGTGAATACAGTTGTTTCCTATATAAAGTTTGGTCAAGAACTTGAGAGCTATGTATGTTCTGTAAAATACAAGCATATTTTAATGTGTTAAAAGATCAAATCTTGTTCTTATTTTTAACTTTTCCTGCAGAATTAGATCTTTTTATAGAATTTTCTTATATGCTGCCTGATAAATCTCTTTTGGGCCTCTTTTCATTTCTGACTTTATCTTGTAGGGTAATCATTAGGGCCCTCTATTTATCTTCTTCATCAGATTACTAACTCACTAAAGGTAGATATTATGTTTTATTTTTCATCATATTCTCTTTTTGTTAACAAATCATGAAAGACACAACTTCATATTAAAGTTTCTTCAACTGAATATAAGATGCAAAATATTGATAGCTTAAGGATATGAAACAGGTGTTATGACTTAATCTGCCTTAGTAAACTTTGCTATCAGGCAGAATTCATAGATTGAGAAAAAGTACTCAAAGGGAAGTATGGATGGTGGGTCAAAATAAACTTTCACTTAAATAAATTTTCAAAGTCTACCTTCCCTCTAGTTTTACCCTTTTATTTATTTTTTTTCTCTAAGGTACTGTTTACATAATAAAAAGTGCAGATGCTAGTAACTTTCATCTAGCATAACTCAAGATGCCATCATTCACATTATTTTCTGTGAACATGAAATAAAGTTGTGCAGAGAAGATTTGTGAAGAAAATAATGTCTTGTGCTAGTGTCAGTGTTGTTATGGACATGACATAAAGAGATGCGGACACAAAAGAGACATAAGATATAATTGCTTGGGTGCCTGGGTGGCTCAATGGGCTAAGCCGCTGCCTTCGGCTCAGGTCATGATATCAGGGTCCTGGGATCAGGTCCCACATCAGGCTCCTGCTCGGTGGGGAGCCTGCTTTCCTTCCCCGCCCCCCTCTCTCTGCCTGCCTCTCTGCCTACTTGTGATCTCTGTCAAATAAATAAATAAAATCTTTTAAAAAAAAGATATAATTGCTCTAAGTTTTGGGTTTTTCTTTTTTTTTTTAACATGTAGGATCTAATTCAGTATGTCATATATACTTTACAAAGAATTTTTAGTGATGAGAGAGATTATAAGCGTTAACATTTAGCAGTATTTTTAACATTTATATTCGTAATCATTACCTAATATCTCCAAAGATTAGTTTTAAAAAATTAGTGATATATGTGGTTAAAAATGATACTAGCTGCTAGGTAGGGGGCTGGGGAGGAGGATGAAGAGATGGAGCACAGAATACTGAAAATATACTCCATATGACATCATAATGATGGGAACATGTCATTTTATGTTTACCCAAATTGATAAAATACACAACATCAAGAGTGAACTCTAATGTAAACTATGGACTTTGGATGATTATGATGTATTGATACAGGTTCATCCTGGATAAAATGCCCCATTCAGAAAAGTGATGTTAATAATGAAGGAGGCTATGCATGTAGGAGAGGAAAGCAATATATGAGAAATCTCTGTAACTTTTTCCCAATTTTACTGTGAAATTTTTCATTGCTCTAAAATCAGTTCTTCGAAACAACAACAACAAAACAATGTATAACTTATAGAAGAAAATATAGGAGAATATTTTTATAAACTTGTGATGTAGATCTTCCCAACCAAGCATACCAAGAACCACAAATAGATTTGACTAGGCAAAATTTGCTAACTTTGGTCATGGCAAAAACCTATGAAAATAAAAATGAAATAAAATTGGAAAAATATTATTACACTTATAAGCTGTTTACATAAATTTAAAGTTCATTCTAAAAAATAATCACAAATAGTAAAAAAATTAGACTCCTATATATCTGCAATTTACTTTATGGAATAAAGTCTTAAGATTTCTATATTTCCTATATAGGCCACCCAGCATATCCACTGAATTTCTTTATTTTTGTTACAGTGTTTCCAAAATCAATTTTCCCTTGAAGACACTTTATTATTTAAAATTATTAAATAGATAAAATCATGTATTATATAAAAATACTGGTGTACATAACTCTATATACATCAAGAGTGGTAGGATTTTAATTTCAGAACATAATACCTTTTAAAGGAGGTAAATGGCATCTGTTTCTAATGACAAGAAAAAAATGCATGATAATTTTCCTTGTCCTCAATTCTAACTCACTCTTTATAAATTAGCCATTTAAAAATATTCAATATCAGGCACCTGGATGGCTCAGTTGGTTAAGCAACTGCCTTCAGCCCAGGTCATGATCCCAGAGTCTCTGGACTGAGTCCCGCATCGGGCTCCCAGCTCCATGGGGAATCTGCTTCTCCCTCTGACCTTCTCTGCTCTCATGCTCTCTCTCACTCTCTCTCTCTCTCTCTCTCTCAAATAAATAATAAAAGAATATCTATGAAGAAAAAATTCAATGTCTTTTTAGCTGTAGTGTATCATATGCTTACTGAAATAGAAAGGACAAATATCATTACCCAGGAAAGGTGTTCTAAAAATTCAATGTGTTCACTATTGAAAAATGTTACAAATTATTTAAATATTGTAATGCTAATATTAGATTTTCAAACTAAGCAATATCCAAAATCTGTGTGTGTGCAACCTGCCATTTTATATAGAAGAAATTCATGTAGAAGTCATGTGTCAGAATAATCTCCAAGTGGATAGAGATTCAATGCCAATAGAATTGCTTTATCTAAGGTAATGTGATCTTCTTCTTTCCAGCAATCCTGGTAGTTGTTTGCTCTTATCATGTAATACTGAATGCCAATGAGGACAGTAGATGTTAAAAATGCATCTTCTGGAATTGGGCATTCAGAGGTAAAATGCACAGCTGTGTTTTCTGAGTTAACAGGGACTGAAGCTAGGAACTTCTCAATCAGCAGGCAAGCTGCTTATGCTCTGCTCTACCTCAAGAATGGGAGCTACACAAGCCAAATCAGGTCCCAAATGTCTGTTATTTTTTTTTTAATCATTGCTAATTATGGAAGAATGATGGAAAAGTATAAGAATCTATATTTTTACATATTTACATACAGATGGTATTTAAGATGATATGAAAGAAATATGACTTAAAGTTTAAAAATGGAATATATTCTATGCCCTCATCACACTAATTCCAGTGGTGCAGAAATGTAGAACATTAGAGGTGCTGTAATAGAGTTCATATTTCACTACTGTGTACATTTAGCATATAATTGCCCATGCTTGCCCAATATGAACCCTCTCTTAGTCCACAACTGCAATCTCAGGGGATTCGATCTAGCCAACCAAAGTGAAAAAAGAACTTGATCAAGATTGGCAATGATTCTTCATTTTGCAGGCACTTCCTGGGATGGAATGTTCCTGAATTTCTCTCAAAACAGAATTTCTCCAAGTAGTCAGAACTTCCAGAAATACTTATTGCTTGGTTTCCCTGAATGGATAGTCCTAATGCAAGGTCTATGTCATGTTGAGGGTAACAATTGTTAAATATAAGTGACTTGGATAGTGAGAGCGCTAAAATGAAAAATTGAGAGTTGGTTCTGGAAATTGATTTCTCAAAAAATCTAGAGACTAGAAATATTGATAATTCATTAACAGGAGATTATCATTGCTACCAACAATCTTATGGACATGATACACTATTTAGTAAAAGCCAATGATCATGTATACTCATCAAAAAAATAAATACTTATTAAATGGGTGAAAAAATGGCCATAAATACAGAGCTGAAATTTGTAGGGTTAACAGCATGAAACACCTTTCCCTAAAACCAACAAAAATCTGGATCTATCAGAAAATTAAGGAACCAGCTCTATCATTCTTACCAAGCACATTTAATCTAGAAACGTCTAACCATATGTAACAATTGAATTCCATATTCAAAATTCAGCTGTAAGGTCAGTTAAAAGCAGACCACACTTCATGAAGACTGGCAGGTATTTTTCAGAATTCAAAATATTCTGTGAAATCGTGTCCCTTAATCAAAATAAATGGACCAGAATCCATATAGTAACATTTCTTAACTTCACACTTAATAGTCCATAAACTTTAACTTTCTGTACTATGACTATGCACTTAGCTAGTGGTCTTAGAAGGAAATTCCCGAAGGAGAAATACTTCTACCCCAGACAGCTAGAATAAAAACTGAAGGCAAAACAAAATTGAGAGGAAAAGTGGTATATGCTCCCTAGGGTTTTGTCACACTTGCAAGTAAGAGGACTAAACTTTTTATTATTTTCTGAGTGGAATCATTTTTCCATTTTATTCTATTTTGTATTGAAGATTATGCATTTTCTTGTATTTCTTCTTTTTTTACTGTATAAAATAGGATAGATGTTAATTTTAATTTGTTTCTAAAGTTTTTGAATATTGACCTATACAATATCCTTATATGTAATATCTATTCTATCATCTCTGATGAGATTAGTTGGATGTGACTTCCAGTTTCCTCCTTTGGTGAAGAAGAGTCCTCGGTAATAGAGTTGGGTTGTGTTACTCAGGTACCTTCTAAATAGGGGGAGGTAACATAGTGTGTTATCTTGTGTATATGTCTTTGCATGTGTGTGGATGTGGTAACAATATACATATAGTAGAATGCTAGAAGGTTGAACTTAGGTTGAACTTGTTGAATTTCCCTTTCCTTAAAAGAACTTCAAAGACCTAAGTCCCTTTTGGTGCCTTACATCTCCAGCACTAATGAATGATCAAAAGGTAGACCAAAGCCCAGCTGTACTATCAAGTCTTCTGGGAATTTTAAACCTTGAATGGAGAGATCAAGAAACTGGAAACCATTAGAGTTGAGCTTTGGTAAAGGTGTCACTGAAGCGAGAAGTTCTGGAAGACCCAGCTTCCTTATGTCTGTCAGGTGTCATCAGCACCCCTACTAGGAGTGCATTTGCATAGCTGTTCCTGGGATTCCATGAACAGCCAAGCTGTCTCTCCAATCAAGTCCCTTTCTCATTAAGTTAGGCAAAGTCAGTTTCTGTTGTTTACAACTACAGCAATCTTAATTAAATCAACTCATTGCAAGTAGTAAAATAATAACAAAGAACCATTTCTGTTGATTAAGAATTTGAAGAGGTTTTTTATTTTTGTTTTTGTTTTTGTTTTTTTCTGGCACTGCAGACTTAATTTGCTGCCTACAAAAATGAGGAGGAGAATTTTAAGGGAGACTTGTAATTAGAAGTACAGAAGACATAAAAAAATAATAATTCCAATAGAATTGGATTCATTTGGGGGGACTGGAAGTTACCCTTGGTAACTTTTTCAAAATAAAAATATTTACTCTCATGTTTGTGATTTTCTTGTGTCAGACTGTTGGTTTCTCTAAGCCAGATTTTTAAACCAAGATATAAAACATGGACATTTTGTAAGAATGACATTGTGCCCTGTGATATACTATGCAGTGCTCAATATCACACCTCAGAATGTTCAGATCATATCCTTTATGCATGTGTTCTATCCCTTTAGGAAGATGATTTCCATTCTCAAACAAGAGACACCACTTTGTGATGAAAATGCTTCCTGTGAGGGCCATGCAATTTACTGTTTATGAGTACAGGCTTGAGAGTTGGGTTGCTGGAGGTGACTAGCTTTGTGACTCGTGCAAATTACTCCATTTTCTCTCTCAGTGTTCTCATCTGCAAAATGTCTATAGTAACAATGAAATTTGGGGAGAAACATATTAATAAATATTTTTAAAAAGTATGAGCCTGGCACATAGTCCTTTGAAAATACTAGATATTATTCTTTATTTCAACCTATTGATATTACTTATCTCTAGGGTGACAACCCTAGCTCATGCAAATTGTCCTGTAATACTTACTGAAAAACTCTTCTATCAGTCTCAAAATTGTGCCTGTTTGCTGATAAATTGTACACTGTCTTTGCCACCTTAATTTAAGTTCTCTTCATGACATGAATCTGTTCCTTCACATCTGCCCTGATCAATAAATCATATTATCCTCAAATTAAAGAAGAGAAAATGGTAGTCTTCATTAATTCCTCCTTTTTTTCTCATTCCATACCTCCAACCCATCGATTCTTCCTCCTAAATACATATCTATTGTGTCTACTTTACTCCATCGGTAGCTTCATGCCACCCCCAAAGCCAGTTCAGGCCAGATAAGAATTTAACACTCAAAACAACAACAAAAGCCTCCTAATTGATTTCCCTGCTAACATTCTCCACAACTCAAATAGGTCTTCTTAAAAATGACATTTTATGAGATAAAGGAAATCATGCCATTGTCCTGTTTAAAACCATTGACTGCCCTCCATCAGATGGGAAATCAAATCTAAACTTCTTACTATGATCTACGTGCTGCTATACCTCCTACCTACTTGCTAAGACTCAACCTGGGCCCCTCCTGTCTTGTGTTCCAGTTGCGATAACAGGCTTTGGGTATATATCCCACCACAAAGCACTTATAATGGTCTTTCTTTGTTTGAAATGTTCCGCCTTCTTGTCCTCCTCTGTATGTCTGCTTCAGTGTCACTTCCAACAGATAACCTTATCTGATTATCCTTTCTAGAACAAGTTCCACTCAGTTCCGTTGTGCTTCTTTTCTCTTGGCAACCTGTTTGCTGCTTTCCTTGAACTTAATCATATGCAAGATCAGGTTTTTTTGTTTTTGTTTTTGTTTTTTAAATCTGATTTTTGATCTCCTGCACTACTATAGCTCAGAGAGGAAAGACACCCTGTCTGTCTTGTTCACAGAGGGAGCTGAGCCAATAGAACCATGTCTGATCTTTGATAAATATTTTAGAATGAATAAATATATTTAGCAGACATTATATAAAACCACGAGTTTTTCTTCATTTCTCCTCAAAGTTAACTCTTGATATTTTTAACTCTTTTTTTCTAAGACAGTTCAGCAATGCTCTGAAATGCCAAGAGCCACTTTGTATCCCTGCAAACCTAAAAAGTAATTTAACTTCTTTATATTCCAATTTAAGCCCAATTTCCTCAGTTTAAAAATGAGAAAATATTCACCCCATCCACTGTCTTGAGCTCAGCTATGTGTCACTAATGCCAAACTGTACAGCACCGTAACAATGTATGGTCCCACTCTTTGGCATATAGTGACAATTAGCAATCATCTTTATTTCTCACTTAGCATTATTAACTTGTTTTTCAGGCTAAATCAAATTATGTACAACATTCACAGTGGTTTAAAATGTTCAAAACCTTAATCTCATTTGGATTGGTTTATATTTGTTGGCCAGTATTGATTTCTGCAACTGTGTTAGATTTCCAATGAAGAGCTAGAATTTAAATTATAATGTTCACAGATAGCATAATGAAAATCATAATAATAGTTGGCTTTCTTGAGTGTCCATAATGTGGCAGACACTATGTGAATAAATTTACATATCTTACTTCCTCTAATCAACCATCCTGTGAAATGTTTATTTTTTTTAATATATTTAATGAGGATGAGGAAATAGGCTTACAGGATCTATGCATTTTTCCTGAACTTCCAAAGCTGCTAAATGTAAAAAATGTATAACAAGACTAGGTATATATGGACAGATAACATACTCCCCTTGCTCCTTCCAGCAGTTTATATGCCATGAAGAAGGAAAAGTGTATTTATATTATTTTTATATATTTTATATTCCTCAAAGGACACATATCAGCTCTCTCCTCCATTCATAGGTTCTCTAATCCTGTCAATGAGTGTTTGTTTACTTATTTTAGAGTGTCAAGTATTTCCTGTCTAAACAAAATGCTGTATAGAAAATACATACAATTTATTGGATATATGAATAAGTATGAACATTACTACAAAAAGCAAAAGAGGTAATCAAGAGGTCTTTGCCTAGAGGGAGTTTAAGCTTTATCCACGACACACTGTGGAGGCACTGAACTAAACAAGGTGCTAAACAAGAGTTTAGTAACATGATTAATTTTATATTTTGGAAGAATTACCCACGGTAAAACTATAAAGAGATAAAGGAATCGAGTTTTCTTGATAAACTTACTTGATATGACAATCCCAGTAACAAAATATAAATATAATGCAACCTATTTAGGTTTTATGATGAAAAGGAATTTTTTTGGCAGTTTCTACTGCACAATTAGAAACTAGAGTAGCTTTTTTTGTTTGCTCATTTGTTTTTTAAGCTTTAAAGGCTCCTTTTTCTATTCTTATAAGGAACAACAATTCATGGCTAATTTAGAACAAATACACTTTGTATTTGTACTGTTTTTTTGGGAAGAAGTGTAATTATTATATATTTAATATTATATCTACATATATAAGCTTATGGATATACATATCCATATGTATGAAGTCTATTAAATATTTTTGCAATGAAATGAATAAATGTACTTTGAATTCATTTCGGAATATATAAAATACTTTTTAAAAACTTGCATAGAAATAAGTAAAGAATTTTGAGAAAAATAATTGCCAACAATCATGTACAAATAAGTAATTATCATAATGACTTACAGAATGATTATAGTTACTTGAATTTTATATCAAATAATTGCAGGTAGAAATTTATTTAAAATATTAAGCGCCTTTGGAACTCTATAACCATTTAGATTACATATGCTTTTAAAATACATATTAAAGAATGTTTGGATAGCAAAAGAAATACTTAGTTCTTGGGACGCGTGGGTGGCTCTGTCGGTTAAGTCTGGCTTCCACTCAGGTCATGATCCCAGGTTCTTGGGACTAAGTCCCACATTGAGCTCCTTGCTCAGCAGGAAGCCAGTTTCTCCCTCTGCCTACTGCTCCCCCCTGTTTGTCTCTCTCTCTCTCTGACAAATAAGTAACATCTTTTAAAAAAAAATACTCAGTTCTTTTGTAGCCTGTGAATCTGAGTTTTATTTTTGATGGTGGTATAAATAGTATTGCTTTCTTAAGTTCCCTTTCAATCAGCTCATTGTTAGTATATAGAAATACATTGATTTTGGACACTAGTCCTTTATCTGATATGTCGTTTGCAAATATCTTCTCCCATTCTGTCAGTTGTCTTTTGATTTTGTTAACTGTTTCCTTTGCTGTGCAAAAGCTTTTGATCTTGATGAAATCCCAATAGTTCATTTTTTTCCCTTGCACACACAAAGAACAAATAATCCAATCAAGAAATGGGCAGAGGACATGAACAGACATTTCTGCAAAGAAGACATCCAGATGGCCAACAGACACATGAAAAAGTGCTCCATATCACTCGGCATCAGGGAAATACAAATCAAAACCACAATGAGATATCACCTCACACCAGTCAGAATGGCTAAAATAAACAAGTCAGGAAATGACAGATGCTGGCGAGGATGCGGAGAAAGGGGAACCCTCCTACACTGTTGGTGAGAATGCAAGCTGGTGCAGCCACTCTGGAAAACAGCATGGAGGTTCCTCAAAATGTTGAAAATAGAACTGCCCTATGACCCAGCAATTGCACTATTGGGTATTTACCCTAAAGATACAAGCGTAGTGATCCAAAGGGGCACGTGCACCCGAATATTTATAGCAGCAATGTCCACAATAGCCAAACTATGGAAAGAACCTAGATGTCCATCAACAGATGAATGGATCAAGAAGATGTGGTATATATACACGATGGAATACTATGCAGCCATCAAAAGAAATGAAATCTTGCCATTTGCGACAACATGGATGGAACTAGAGCGTATCATGCTTAGCGAAATAAGTCAAGCAGAGAAAGACAACTATCATATGATCTCCCTGATATGAGGAAGTGGTGATGCAACATGGGGGCCTAAGTGCGTACGAGAAGAATAAATGAAACAAGATGGGATTGGGAGGGAGACAAACCATAAGTGACTCTTAATCTCACAAAACAAACTGAGGGTTGCTGGGGGGAGGGGGTTTGGGAGAAGGGGGTGGGATTATGGACATTGGGGAGGGTATGTGCTTTGGTGAGTGCTGTGAAAATGTGTAAACCTGGTGATTCACAGACCTGTACCCCTGGGGATAAAAATATATGTTTATAAAAAATAAAAAAATTTAAAAAAAAACCTCTTAATAAAGGACAAATCCAAAGGGAAAAAAAAAAAAAGAAATACATTGATTTTTGTGAGTTGATTTTAAATCCTGTAATTTTACTGAGTTCCTTGATTATTTATACCAGTTTCTTGGTGAGTCTTTGGGATTTTATATATGAGATCAAGTCATCTGTCATCAGAGACAATTTAACTTCTTATTTTCCAATTTGAAGGCGTTTTATTATTTTTTTCTTACCTAATTGCTATGATAAAGGCTTCCATTAGTATGTTGAATAGAAGTGGCTAGACTGTGAATCTTCGTCTGTTTCCTGATCTTGGAGGAAAAACTTTACAGCTTTTCACCATTTAGTATAATGTTAGCTGTGAGCTTGCCATATATGACATTTATTACATTGAGATATATTCTTTCTATACCTAATTTGTTGAGAATTTTTTCATGAAAAGATGTTGAATTTCGTCAAATGCTTTGTCTGTAGCTTTTTGAGTTAACCACATGATTTTTATCGTTCACTCTGTTAATGTTGTGCATACCATTAATTGACTTGGATGTGTTAAACCATTTCTGTAACACATGGATAAATCGCACTCGGTCATGGTGTTTAAGCCTTTCAGTGCATTGTTGAATTTAGTTTGCTAGTATTGTGTTGAGGATTTTCATATCTATAATCCTCAAGAATATTGGCCTATAACTTTCTTATAAGTGTCTTGTGGCTTCTTGCAATGTCTTGTAATTTCTTGTCTGGTTTTGTTATTGGCGTAATGCTGATTTCCTAAAATAAGTTTAGGAGTGTTCACTTCTTGCAAAGTTTTTGTAGACTTTAGTAAAGACTGATATTAACTCTTCTCTGAATGTTTGGTTGAATTCACCAGTGAAGCCATCTAGTCCTGGGCTTTTCTTTGTTGGGGACATTTTAAATTATTGATTCAATCACCTTACCAGTTATAGCTATTTAAGTTTTAACAGTTATTTAGATTTTTTATTTCTTTATGATTCAATCTTGGTGGGTTGTATATTTCTAGAAATTTATTCATTTCTTCTGAGATGTCCAGTTTTTGGCATACAATTGTTTATAGTAGTCTCATGGAAATTTTAACTTCTGTGAAATCAGTTATATTGACATTTTTACTTTTGATTTTATTTGGATTTTCTATTTCTTTTCTTAGCTGAGCTAATGGTTTTTCAATTTTTTTGTCTTTTCAAAAAATCATCTCAATTTTTTTCCCCCTATTTCTTCTAATCTGTTTCAGTTGTCTCTGCTCTGATATTTTTGGAAGTGGATTGTTTTGTTCTGTTTTTATTAAGTTTTTTATTTTAACTCCAGTATGGTTAACATACAGTATTACATTAGTTCCAGGTGTACAATGTAGTGATTCAACACTTCTAAACATCATTCAGTGCTCATCGTGACAAGTACCCTCCTTTATCCCTGTCACCTATTTCACCCATCCCCCTACCTACTCTTCTGGTAACCATCAGTTTGTTCTCCATTAAGAATCTGTTTCTTGGTTTCTCTCTCTCTCTTTCTCTCTTTTTCCTTCACTATTCATGTCTTAAATTCCAAATATGAGTGAAATCATACCGTATTTGTCTTTCTCTGACTGACTTATTTTGCTTATCTGCTCTGATTTTTGTTATTTCTTTCCTTCCACTAAATTTGGGCTTAATTTGTTCTTCTCCATACCTTGAGGTGCAAAATTAGTCTGTCTTTTTGAGATGTTTCTTTTATCTTATGGAGGGATTAATAGCTGTAAATATCCCTTTCAGAACTGTTTTTGCTACATCCCATAAGTTTTGGAATGTTATGTTTCCACTTTCATGGAAGTGTCTACTTCCGTTTTCATTTACTTATTTCCCTTTTGCTACTTCTTTGATCCATTCGTTGTTCTGAGTATGTTTTTCATTTCCATGCATTTGTGAATTTTCCACTTTTCTTCCTGTTACTGAGTTCTAATTTTCTATTATTGTAGTCAGAAAAGATGCTTGGTAGCAACAGTCTTCTTAAATATGTTAGACTTAATTTGTGACCTAACATATGATCCATCCTAGAGAATGCTCTGTTTGTGCTTGAGAAGAATGTGTTTTCTTCTACTGTGGGATGGAATGTTCTCTATATGTCTGTTAGTCTCATTTAAGCTAAAGTGTAGTTCATGTCCATTATTTCCTTATAGAATTTTTGTCTGGATGATCTATCCATTGTTGAAAGTAGGGTACTGAAATCTGCTACTACTATTGCAGTACTATTTTTGCCTTCAGATCTGTTATTATCTTGTTTAATATATTTGGTTGCTCCAATTTTGACTGCATGTATATTTATAAATTGTTACTTCCTCTTGATGAATCGACCCCTTTATCATTATGTGATGACTTTTTTTTTAGGTTTTTTACTTCCTTTGTCTGATAAAAGTTTATTTCTATTCTTTTGGGTTTCCATTTGCATGAAATATCTTTTTGCATTTCTTCACTTTAGCCTATATGTATTCTTAGAGCTTAAATTAGTATCTTATAGGCAGCATATACTTTTCTATCCATTCAGTCACTATTTTTATATATACATTCTGTCACTATCTTGTGATTGGAGAATCTAGTCTATTACAATTAAAATAATTATTGACAGTTAAGGATATATTATTGCTATCTTCCTGTTTTCTGGCTGGTTTTTACTTCTTTTATTCCTTCCTTCCCCTTGCTGTGATCTGATCATTTTGTATACTCATATACTTTGAATCCTTTCTCTTTATCTTTTGTATATCTACTGTAGGTTTTGGTTTGTGGTTACCATGAGTCTTGCACAGAGTATTTTGTAGTCATTATAGTCTATTTTATGCTGATAGTAATTTCACTTTAATCATCTATAGAAACTCTACCCTGTTATCTTGTTTTTGTGTTTTAATGTAATAATTTATATATTTGCATATTAATATATTGTGTATTCATTAATAAATTTCTGTATCTATAGAATTTTATTACTTTTGTTTTTAATATTTATTCTACTATTAAGTGATTTGTATATTATCATACCATTACACTATTAGAATATTCTGAATTTGACCATCTATATACCTTTGCCAGTGTGGTTGTACTTTTATGATTTCATTTTACTAATTAGCATCATTTAATTTCAGGTTGAAGACCTCCCTTTAGCATTTCTTGTAAGACAGGCCTAGTGGTGATAAACTCTCTCAGCTTTATCTGGGAAAGTCTTTCTCTCTTTTATCTTTGTAAGGCAGTTTTGCTAGATATCTTGATTGGCAATTGTTTTTGCTGTTTTTCTTTTAGAATTTTGAATTTATCATGGCATTCTCTTCTGGTCTACCAAGATTTGCTTGGGAAATCTACTGATATCCATATGGTGATTCCATTGTATGGAGAGTTTTTACTTGTTTTTCTTTTTCTTTTCTTTTTTTTTTTTCTTTTTCTTTTTTTTTTTTTTTTTTTTTTTTTTTGTCAAATTTGCATGGGATGCTATCCTTTCATGTACCTGAATATCCATACCTCTCCCAGCTTTGGGAAGTATATTCATCCATCTTTTGTTTACATAAGCTTTCTATCATTTTCTGTATTTTCTCTTTCTGGGCTCCCATAATGAGAACACCATTTCTTGTGAAGGTGTCCCATAATTCACCAAAGCTTGTATCAGTCATTTTTATTCTTTTTTACTCTTTTCTTCTCTGAATGAATTCTTTCAAATGTCCTGTCTTCAAGTTCATAGACTATCTCTACTGCGTGTTCAAGTTTGATGAACTTTCTACTGCGTTATTTTTATTTCATAAATTATATTCTTTAAATCCAAGATTTCTGTTCCTTTTGTTTGTTTGTTTGTTTGTTTTGTTTGTTTTTTAATCTCTGTCTCTTTTGAATCTTTATTGTTCAGGGATTGTTATCTTGATTTTGAGTTGTCTATGTCTATGGTAGCTTGTTGAATTTTCTTAAAATAACCATTTTAAACCTTTGCCAGCCAGTTTATAAATTTCTATTTCTTTGGAGTCAGATACTAGAAATTTATTGTTCTCCTTTGGTGGTGTCATATTTCCTGGACTCTTTGAGTTCCTTGAAGTCTTGCACTACTGTTTTCACATTTGAATAAAGAGCTATCTTTTCCAGTCTTTACTGACTAGCTTCAGAAGAGAGTTACCTTCACCTATTATTCCAAGGTGAAAGTATTTTAAGGCTTTCTCAGACCCTTTCTAGAGATACGCCTGCTTTACACTTCTGTTCTCTGTTGATGATGGTAGTGGAGGGTGGAATTCTTAGGATTGTATGCCTTCTCCCAATCTTGCAAATCCAGGCTTGGTGTTGCAAGCCTTCTGTTTGTTTCTCTGAGGCAATGCCCTGAAATGCACATGCTCAAGTCTGTGAGTCTCTTGACTCCCATAAAGTTGGACTAGCTCTCTGTACTTGCATGCTAGCAGTCTGCAAAAACTTACACTCATTGTTGATAGGACCATGTGCTGGGAGTGAGCCATGAAGAGATGAGTGAAGCATTTGGAGTGTTAAGGATGTCCATGGACCAGTTAGGAGGTTCACAGATGAAGCTCCCCAGTGGCTATGGACAGACTTCCTGATGGAGTCTGTGAACTGGTAGTAGAACCATGAAGCAGTCAGTAGCATCCCAGAATACTTTTTTTTTTTTTTTAATTGACTTGTTTGAATCTGAGAAGTATTTAAAAACAGGGTATTTGGGGATGTCTGGGTGGTTCAATTCATTAAACATCTGCCTTTGGCTCAGGTCATGATCCCAGGATGTTAGGACTGAGTCCCTCATCAGGCTCCTTACTCAGTAGAAAGCCTGCTTCTCCCACTGCCTGCCACTCCCCCTGCTTGTTTTCATTCTCTCTCTCAATCTCTCTGACAAATAAATAAATCAAATCTTTAAAAAATAAAAGGCATTTTTATCCCCTGATAATATTATCATTATTATTGATGATGATTTTGATTATAGCTCACAATATAAAAATCTAAAATAGAATAAAAAGGTAATATTCTTTCTGATAATAGTGCTAGCACTATTGGAAAGGGACAAATGAATGTACAAAATCCAAATTTAAAAAAGTATTATCTTCTTTGGCAGTGGATTTATAGGCATATAGCAGATAAAAAAAATTAATGAACTCTAAAGTTATGGTAAGGTGTATGATTCCATGGTATTTAAACCAAGATCTTTGTCATTTCTACTCCTCCTTGTTTAGTGTGATGTAAGCTCTACTTCAGAATGAAACAGTAAAATCATAATCTCCCTCTCTCCCCAGCTCATAATCAGTGGGATATTTAGTACTGCTAAATAACTGGGACCCTGATCACCCTAGCCCAGATTTTCTAGTGGAGGTTCCATGCTGAGAGAGGCAAACCAAGGAGACCTGTGGCTGCTGCCTCTATGTACCAAGTTCTCAGCTTCTAAAGTCAAAGTGTTACTTAGAAGCAGGCCACTATCTCCATCTTCACCTCCCTCAACATTGGGGGTATTGTCTGGAGACTCTGTCTCAGGGAAAGAAGCAGGTATAGAACAGAGACTAAATCCTTGTCAATAAGACCTAATGAAAATTTATAGAATACTCCATCTACCAAAAGAAAAATGTATATTCTTCTTAAGAGCAAATGAAACATTCATCAGAAAAGAACAAGTACCCAGTCAAAAAACTCACCTCAGTATATTTAGAAATAATAAGAAGGTATGTTGTCTGACAACAATAAAATGGAATGAAACATCAATTATTAGAAAGATATTTGGGTAACTCACAAATAAGTGGAAACTAAACAGCATAATACCAAATAACAGATAAGTCAAAGAAAAACATCACATGGGAAGTTAAAAAATATTTTGAGATGGATAAAAATGAAGAGACATGACATCAAAATTTATAGGATGCAATAAAGTAGGGGTTAGAGAGAAATTTATAGCTGTAAAATGCCTAGATTGAAAAAGAAGAAGATATGAAATCAAAAACCTAAACCAACTGATGACTCTAGATAAAGAAGATAAAATTAAATCTAAAGCTAACAGAAAGAAGGAGAGAATAAAGATTAGAGCAAAACTTAATGAAATAGAAAATAGAAAACAATAGAGTAAAATCAATGAAACCAAAAGCTGGTTCTTTGAAAAGATTTTTTTTTTTTTAACTCAACAAACCTATAGCCAGATTGACCAAGAAACAAAGGGACAAGATTAAAATCCCTAGAATCAGAGATGAAAGAAAGGCCATTTCCCTGTCTTTGCTGAAATGAAAAAAGGTTATAAAGAGATACTATGAGTAATTGTATGTCAAAAAAATGGACAACCTAGATGAAATGGAAAACATCCTAGAAAATCAAGGAAAACACTCCCCCCACCCACACACATACCCACACACACACAGATGTTGGCAAGACAGTAAGAAGTTAACTTCACAGTGGAAAGTTTATAAATAGTGCCAATGCTTACTTAATTATGGCCTTATATACTTGCATCTTCTTGATATTAAGCTGATTACTTTGTGTTCACAAATGACTGCTACATTTTCCCTAAGTTACCAATATTTGTTACAGATAGAAAAGAAAGTGTTGATGTATTATTTATGGTCTCAGCAGATAAAGAAGTAATTCAATATATTTTAGGTGAAAAGTGTTTAATATTAGGGAAGAATACACAATCTTTCGAACTGGGGGAGTAAAAATTGTGATGGAGTCAGTGAAGTTTGGGGGAATCAGTAGGAAAGATCTCAGCTTGAAGAGCCAAGACCAGTTTCTAAGAACCTGCTGGGACTTCCTCTGCTTGCACGTCTGACTATAGATCCTCTGGCTATGCATTTAATGGCATATTTCCTCCCCCTTCCAAATCCTGGACATGTACCTCTCATTGATAAATCTGACTAGGAAACTTTAGCAAATGGATTCTGAGAAATGTACAGGAGACTAGAATTTGGTGGCTGTGAACTCACCACCCCCCAAATAAAAGTAGACAAAGTTTACAATACTTAACATTTCTATCTCACTGAACAGTTTTTAAAGGCATATATATATATATAAAATTAAACTTTCACAACTATTTTGGGAGGTGAACATAGTGTTCATTTTACAGCCGTGAATACTGAGTCTCAATGGGCCAATGTCACGTTCAAATTATACAGTGATTACTATTTAAGCCAAAAAGGATTTAAGTCTTCTATTGAAATGCTGTGGGTTATATTCTATCATAGCTCCTTCTAAGAAAATCCTCTATTTTTACAAAAACTGAGGCCTATATTTGATTTGAGACTTGCTTTAATCAACTTCTCATAAAATAAATGTTATACCTCTAGTTGCAAATCTCTGCATTAATTTGCTTTCACTAACATATGTTTCCCACAGCTACTATGTCTTCCATACTGCTATCAAAAGATGAATATAACTTTATTTTAAAAAAGTGAGTAAATTTATATATTGGAAGACTATTTGATTTAGTGAAGAATAAGGCATTACTAACTTGTGGACAATGTTCTTTTTTTTTTTTCAATAATAAAGTGGTAAATATCTTAAGTAAAAAGGTAAAAATTTCTCAGTTAAGGAAGTGCAGATAAGTAAATAACTTGGATTGCAAAGAAAATTGAGAAGGTTTTTGAAATTTATACTGGTAATTGATTTCTTTGTGGGATCCAGTTTGTCAAAGGGTTATAGAATATTGTGTATCGGATTATTTAAATTCTAGAATATTTGCATATCTACTTAAAATGTATTTAAAGGCAAAATATATAAGTTAATGTGTATTGTATTGAACCACATCATTTTCATAAAAACATGTTAATATAATAAGGCATTCATATTCTCCTTTTTCAACATTTGTTTTAGAACCTTAGTAATTTTGTTGCATTTATATACCTTTCCTTTATCTTCCAGTAAGATGTAAAAACCTAGTGATACGAAATATCAGTTCATGAAGTAATTTTTAATAGTTAGAATGCTAGGTAAGGAGCTCAGATATGTTTTATTCAGTAGGCAGAAGATTTTGTTTTTATCTTATTAATAATAGCCATAAATTATGAGTGGATAGTATATTTGGAAAATGAATAGCTCTTTCACAGGAATGACACAGAATGCTATTCCACAAAAACACTACCATGAACCTACTATTCTGGTGCCTCATTTAATTTCCAGGGGCTGGATGCAAGCTGACCAGTTCCAATGTGATCTAAAGAAGGTTGTCACAGATATAAGCTCCATTTTGCTGAATATGCTCTTTGTTATTAATGTAAAACATACTTTAAATGATATTATTAAATAGGATGACAAATTGAACTCATTTTAAAAAAGGAGTCAAATCCTAATAAAAATGATTTTTGAGTATGAAATTGCCTCTCCATACCTAATTTTGAAAGGATTATAGACAGTTTTTAATAAAACTGCTGACACCTCTGTCCATGTAATATTATATACTCAAGAGAAAGAGACACAAAGTAAAAGTGTGCAACATATTTTACTAGATTGGCTATAAACTCTCTGATGCATCTCCAGGTGCTGAAAATAGGCTTTCTTGATACATTTCAGAAATAAATCCTTTATATCTGATTAAAATGCAGATGAGCATCATAAACTATTGTAATTTGAAAGGACTGAACTCATGATGCAATCTGCCTCCATCTGCTTTTAGGTGTAAAGCAGGAGGGAGTTTGCTGCAAGTACCCCTGAATCTAATTTAGGTTAAAATTCAGGGAATTAAACATGCCATTCTGATTCCCCACATTTTTTTGTTTGTTTGTTTCTTCATTTATGTCATTTTGTTGTGTGCCTGTGTAGGTTTAGGCCATCTGCATAATCATATTGCTGTTAATTATGACAAGAGTATTTTATTTTTAATATTTTTCACAAATATGCCATACATGTATGGAAAAAGAAAAAAAAAACAGCTAAAATATTGGCAGGGTTTTGAAAGAGCTTTGGAAATAAATTGACTGCCATGGGCTCATTTCTTCAATAAGGTGTTTGCCTCTTCTAACATTTTTCAGCAGATATGTGAGCAGTGGAATGAAGCCGTATGTAGTGAGCAGGAACCAGTTAAATAGCAAACACGCAGCTGAGTCATTGCTCCAGGGGTAGAAGCAGACAGACAGAGGCTTTGAAAAAGATGCACTTCAGTCAGAAACCTAAGTCTCCTGCCTAACAATTGTGTTGTTTGGGGGAAATTCTTAAAGTTTCTCTGAACTACATTTTCATCTTTGATAAATGGTCGTGATGAATGTGTGCATCTGTAGGGTTTGCAAGATTGCAGGGTAGGCAAGATTGTGGCTAGAGACCACCTAGTGAAGTGTCCGCACACTCCTGGTATAAAATGTACATGGTCTGCTTTTACTCTGGCTTTTATCTGCACAGCTGCGCTGTGGACTTTTGTTAGTAGGAATGAGAGAGGGGCTCACAAGTCAGTATACTAGAAAGTGTATCCTAGGCTTCTACCCATGCTTCTAATAGTTCTCTACAATTTTTGCACTTTGTTTCTTTTGTTTAAATATGAATAATAAAACATAGAAGGTATTCTGAGTCACTGAGTGACTGAGTTTAAGGCCTGAACTTTTTTTTTTTTTTTTTTTTTTTTTTTTGGTGCTTGGAAACATGTTACTTCCGAGTATTATTATTTTAAATTTTAAACTTGCAAGCTCTTTGGAAAATAACAAAGATGGTCTTCATGATGCCTTAGGGACAAGTGACAGTAATATCACAATACGCTGTAGATTGAGTAAATGTTTTATAAATTAAGAAGGCCCAGAATATTGAGGCAACACATGATCCGCTGAAGTATGAAGAAGTCAGTGACATAAGAAAAGGAACCATAGCCATCAGTAACATTTTCCCACTGCAAATGACAGGCAAGCTCTAGGCCAAACCATCATTTTTCACTTTTAATTAATGTGATTTGTGTTACTATTATTGTTGTGTAAAACTTCAGTTTAATCAGGGTGATCATTTTGCATTTCACATTATATGGTAACCATAATCATAAGAAAAGTAGAACACCTAGTTAATGAAATGTACATATTTAACAATTTTTTAAATGTTAAATTCATTCTAGAATCATAAAAGCAGTTTGGTTTAGAATCATTTTTCCAGTTCTGCATATAAATTAAAATTTAATGAATTAATTTGAAGACATAAAAGCTCTTTGAATGAAAAGAATTATACTATTATATATGAGGCTTATAATAAAAAACTATAATGTTAAAACGAAACATAAGAAAATATATGTAGTGATTACAAAAAATTAAAATTTTTATTTGATAAAGAAACTATTAAAAAAGTCAAAAGACAAATGATAGACTGAAATAAAATGTTTAAGAGAGCTATCTGAAATGCCATTTGGTAAATCAAAATTTGTCCCAAACTGGGGCCCCAGGTGGCTCAGTCAGTTGAACCGTAGACTCTTGGTTTCAGCTCAGGTCATGGTCTCAGGGTCCTGAAGTTGAGCCCCTTGTTGGGATCTTTATTCAGTGGGTAGTCTGTTTTCCCTATTTCTATTCCTCTGGCCCTCCCCCTGCTTATGTGCTCCCTCGCTAAAATTAAAAAAAAAAAGTCATAAATTGGTAAATGCATATTGTTTGACCTATTTATGCATTTACCACCTAAGGAATTAATATTTCTACTTTACATAAAAAATTATACATGTTAATGAAATGAAAGGAAAAAAAAACAGCCACAGGAAAAATGAGCTAGGAATATAATAATGAAATTCACAGAAAAGAAAATGCAAATGGCCTTCTAATGAAAGTAAATTCCACTTCAGTAGTCATCAAGGGCAAGATGATTGAAACAATGAGATTTTTTTTTTTTAATCAGGTTGACAGAAATCTGAAAGATTGATCAAATTCATTACTGCCAGGGATGTAACACAACCATAATCTTTGGCAAATAAAATTGGACATCACTCTAAAGTTTGTGGAATTTGGCAGCATTTTTAAATATAAAAGTGTACATACCCATTGAACCAATAATTTTATCTGGGCCTGGTGCAACAGAAACTAAAGTATTACCACATGAATGATATTTTTTTTCCATTTTTTTAAAGATCTCATTTATTTATTTGACAGAGAGAGAAAAAGAGATAGCAAGAAAGAGAGCACAAGCAAGGGGAGCTGCAGGCAGAGGGTGAGGAAAAAGCAGGATCCCCGCTGAGCAAGGAGCCCAGATGCAGGACTCCATCCTAGGACCCTGAGATCATGACCTAAGCCAAAAGCAGATGCTTAACTGACTGCCACCCAGGTGCCCCAATGATATTATTTTTATGATTTTTTAAATTTATGATAATCTTTTATGTTTATACTTTATTTGAAATGGAAAAAAAAAGCAAAAGTGATTTGAATATCCATCACATGGGAAATACTGAATAAATTCTGGTGAATCAATGTCTGGAGTCAATTTTTATATATTTATATTGAGAAAACATATTGTTAAGTTAAAAATGCAAAGTACAGACTCTTTTCCTTTAATAATGTTTCCTTGAAAAAACATAAGTAAGCTTGTATAAAAACTGTGAAAAACTTAATTTCCAAATTGTTACTCTGCCTGTAGTAAGAAGTGGGATTTCAGTAGAAGATAAAGATTTTATTATACTTAGTACTTCTGTATTGCTGACATAGGTAAAATATGAAAATATTGCTGAAAATAAATGCACAGATATATCAGTTTTAGAACATAAAAGAAAAATTGCAAAGAACTCCCTTGTTTTACTTGGCTTTGTAAAATTGTGTTATTTATCTTCATCAAATATTCCCAAGATTGTGAATGCTGAGTCAAAGAGGACACAAAATGTTTAATCTGGCCCAGTTACATTAAACATATTTCACCATTTTATAATATAATTGATATTATTTAAGATTTCCAAACTCATAAGCTCACCATTGCAATGTTGTTTTCTTTAAAAAGATGTTTCCTTGGATACTTGGGTGGCTGCGTTCATTAAACATCTGACTCTCAATTTCCACTCAAGTCATAATCTCCGGGTCCTGAGATCAAGACACCAGTTGGGCTCTGCACTTAGGGTGGAGCCTGCTTAAGATTTTCTCTCTCCCTCTCCTCCTCCTGCCCCGCCCCCCAACATGGTCGCACGTGTGCTCCTCTGTCTCTTTAAAAAAAAAATAAAAAGATGTTTTCCAATCTCATAGGCAACATTTACTCCTCTTTGTCTTTTTGTGTTTCATGTGCCTGCATATACAAAGTACTCAATCCAAGAATATACACTGGATTATTAATGAATCTTATTTTATAAAATATTTGAGCTATTTCTTCCTTGTGATTACCTATCTTTGGTATGTCAAAATAATATACATTCAAACTGTACTGATTTATTGGTAGGATAAGGTAAAGCGAGAGACTGAAATCTATATGCTAAATAATTTTAAATGATTATTTAAAATAATCTGATTATTGAAGATTGGATAGCATTAAGAAACTTTGAGACTTTTCTAGGAAGATAGTAAACAAATATTTTAAAATGTATTTTCTGCATTGGAGAGCAGTAAATAATTTTAAGCAAATTAATTTTATTTGAATTTTCATTCTTGAGATTTTGAACTATTCCTGAAGGTTTATTGAATTCATATTATGTACAGAATATATTTTCACAAAAAGACTGCTTAAATAAGCTATAACTGGTCTCAGAATGAAATAAAGGAAGAGTTAAACATTTTAGTACTATTTAAGTTCAGTATAAAACTTGAAAATGCAAAACTGAAAGCTGATGTTGTTATTTATTAGCAGATGTGTTGATCCTGATAAATAGAGTTCAGTTATTCAATGGCATATAATACCACTGAAACGAAGAGAGAAGAAAAATAAAGAGCTCAGCCTGAAAGGAGTTTTTCCTCCAAAATGGGTTACTGTTGCCAATCGTTTTCTTTATTACTTTTGTTATTGAGAGAAAAGTCATTGAATATTTCATTTGCTTTCTTTTCAGTAGATGTTTTGATAGCCTGAATGTCCCTTTATGGAAAACTCATTTCCTCAAAAAAACATTTTAAAGTAAATCTGAGGGTGTGAAGTCCCTGGGGGTCTTTTACTTTGTTCTCTAGTTTCTTGGTATTTTATGTGAAATATGTAGTCCTAAAGGCATAATGCTATTTAAAACATGAACTTTCTGGAAACTTCTTAGGAAATATTTTGATTTTGATTTTCTAAAATTTTATACGAAAGAAGTCCTTGCATCTTTGAAATAGTTTGTGAAAGCCAGAGGCAATATAATGCAATTTTAATGTCCTTATTTTCCCTTCTATATTCTTGCCCAGTTTGTGCCATTTTCTTATCTATTTGTATGCCAAGAGTAGTATATGATTATTTAGGTAGTTTTTAACTGTAAAAAAAAAATAAGTTACAGACTTGAAATACCTTTTTTAATAGACTTGCTTGGTTACCCTGGAAGAGTCTGACAGCTGCTGGGGTTAGATTCGTTAATTCTGGCATTTCCAGGTACAGTCGGGGAGCTGTTTTGTCTGTGTAAGCCCCAATGTCCTAGGGACTTCCTTCCTCCATTCCTAAGTGAAGCATAATTGAATCACTGTAGATACTACGCAGCCACCTGACCAGACTGTATACTTCAGATGGCTACTCTAATATATAGTACATTTTCAAATATCAGCAATTACTAAACGCTAGAAAGTTTAATTCAATATACTTTTTATTGGTGTTAATTATACCAATAACAGAGTTGAAAACAAAATATTCCAGATCCTACCATTCTGTCCACTCGACTACAGTGACAGATTTGTTCCCTTCCAACTGCTGTCCATTCGCATTCATGAATTTTACATATTTGTCATCACAGTGTAGGCACAATTGGATTTCATTCAATACTGAAGCAAACAAATTGGCCCTAAACATCTTTATTCCCCTGACTCTGGGGTCTTAATATAGGCTGTGGGGAGTTCTCATCGACACAGCTTCACCTAAGGCTAAAATATTTTATTGAAATATTGAATTGTTAAAAAGCACTGCTTATCATTTCACATTCAGAGTTAGAAAATTCTCCAAAAATATAAACCATTTCATGAAAACTCTGTTGTTTCTGTGGGCAGATGCAACATTTGTCTCAATCATGAAAATGTGAAAATACTGTATGTGTTCTTTGTATGTACATTTTAATCTTGTAATATGTTAACAATAAGGCTCTCCGGACACCTGTCAGATAAACGAAATCTAATACATATATTGGCTTCTGAAAATACCTTAATTTACGTGCATTATGGTGACCTAAGAATTTGAGAATGTAAGCAAAAATTCCTACTTATCATAGAGACCTGTCCCAGAAAATCTATTAAAACACTGACCATATCTTTTCCTATTAATGAAAGGGGAGGCTAGAAGATATCAGCTTGAGTTAAGTACTAATTAAAGATTGTTCCTGTGGATAGATAATACTGACCTTCTAGAAGGTGAACATAGTTTTATCTAGACTACATAGCATCTCCACATTAATTGTTAGCAACTTAACTTAATTTGTAGTTTATGTATTTTCAACATTAGAAAAACTGTTTAAAATTAAGTAAGAATGTTAATGACCCTGTGTCACTTTTCCATGTAATTCAACAGGTAATACATTTTTTTTCCAGAAATGTTTATTTATAATAGAGGTATTTGCAGTAAAACCTTCTGAGGAGCAACCAATTAGAGAGAGTGATATTTCTTCTTGAGACATGACTGAAGCGAAGACATATTTCAGCTTTCATTAGTACACTACTTAAGCAGATCAGCCACAACCACTTATGAAAAGATTATATTAGCATTAAGTGGAGAAGCAGCGCGGTGAATCAGGAGGCTCTGTGGTTTGTCCTGGTGCGTTAGCTTTCAGTTGCCGGAAGCAGAAAGCTGCCTAGGCAATTAGTAGCAGAAAGAAATTTTATATATGAGAACTTAGATGCTTACCCATCACCTGAAGGACCTCTAGGCTTAACACTCAGAACGACTCTGTGCAGAAATAGTTTGCTAGAGAGCTTCTATGTCTGTCTGACTTCAAGAAAATACCATGTGGCTGAGATCCAGGGACAGAAAGCTGCCAGCGCAACAGCTTCCTCTCAAAAGCACACAGTGAGGAGACACAGGGCTCTGTTGGAAAAAAAAAAAAAAAAAAAAAAATCTTGATAATACTGTGGTGCTTTGCAGCAATGGCCAAAATGAAAGAACACTCTCCTGTAGTTCTACCTTCTAGATCTCACACTATGCATTCAACTGGCAAAATTTTATGCATACTCAAAAACTTAAATGAAGAAGAATCTTGAGAAAATGTTTTAACTTTCCAGCCTCTGGAAACAATGTAAATGATGCTCAGTGCTAATCCACTCTGCTCAGCATACTTGGTGTACCTTTAATTCCTTTTGATATCTGAATTTATATGTACCTATTAAGTAGGCTAATTATATGTTCCAGTTTACTTGGGGCAATCCTGACATGTGTCTGTCATCCCCCTTTGACTGTTAGTAAGTTCTGTTTTGGAAGATAAATTCCGTATTCACTTTATGTATGTGTATCATACCCTACAGGGTACAAAGAAGAAAGATGAAAATGCCACTACTTGGTCCATGTCTTCTTATTCAGCACTTAAAATAAGGCTGTAAGGAATTATTAGCATTTTTACCTTAGTGGATATAAGGCCTGAAGAATGTACTAACTAGCCTGCCATGGTCACACAGTGATAAAGCAGGGGTGAATTTAAATTTAAGCCTGTTTGACTTCCAAGGATGTGATTTTTGATTAATCATGTAGCTCTTTTTTTTTTTTTTTTTTTTTTCTTCCAAGAGAGTGATGAAGTAAGAGAAAGGGGAAGGGGCAGAAGGAGAGGGAGAGAGAATCTTAAACAGGCTCCATGCCCAGGGCACAGTCCAACCTGGGGCTCAATCCCATGACCTGAGATCATGATCTGAACCAAAATTAAGAGTTGCACGCCTAATTGACTGAGCCACCCAGATATCCCTACTCAATGTAGCTCTCAGCTGTAATCAGTTCTGTGCTAACTGTTGTTTCTGTCAAAATTATTATGGACTTTTAAGCATTTTATTTTTCTTTATTTTGAATTAACCAAATCCAATGACTTGATTAATTCATTCCACAAGTATTTTTCTGAGCATCTAATATGAAACAAACATTAACCTGTGCCCTAGGAATATAGTATTAGACCAAACAGACAAGAATTCTTATGCCTGTAAAGTTTATAACAGAGAGAAGACATGTATTTTTAAGAAAAAGACTACATGTGTCAAGTGATAAAAAGGGTCATAGAGGAAAATACATCAGATAGACATTATTGGGAAAGCTGGGGGAGGGGATTGCTATTTAAATGTGCATAGTCACTGGGATGCCTGGGTGGCTCAGTTGGTTAAGCGGCTGCCTTTGGTTCAGGTCATGATCCCAGCGTCCTGGGATCGAGCCCCACATCAGGCTCCTTGCTTAGCAGGGAGCCTGCTTCTCCCTCTGTCTCTGCTATCACTCTGCCTGCCTGTGCTCTCTCTTTCTCTCTCTGACAAATAAATAAGATCTTTAAAAAAAAAAATGTGGATAGTCACTGATAAAGTTTTATTAGATACACAAAATAGGTCAAATTATCATGAAGGTATCTATAGAAGAACATTTAAGGCTAAAAAAGGGAAAATGTAAACAACTGTCAAAAGTGAGCTTGGAGGGATACCTGGGTGGCTCAATTGGTTAAGTTTCTGCCGTGGGCTCAGGTCATGATCACAGAGTCTTGAGATTGAGCCCCACATAGGGCTTCCTGCTCAGGAGGGAGTCTGCTTCCAACTCTCTCTGCCCCTGCTCTTGCTCTCTCTCTCTTTATCTCTCTAACTCAGTTGTGCAAGCATGTGCTTTCTCTCTAATAAACAAATAAAAATCTTAAAAAAAAAAAAATGAACTCGGAGAGTTTAAAAACAAGGAGAACAATTTAGGTGCCATGGATGAAAGATGAGTAAGAGAGGAAGACAGAAGGGGTGTGTGTGTGTGTGTGTGTGTGTGTGTGTGTGTGCGCGTGTTGCCAAAAGTAAGATGACAGCCCTGGGTAACCTAAGGCTTTAGCTTTGAAGTGAGATAGGAAGCTGTTTAGCATACTCATGTATTTCAACCAACTAAGATATAGCCAATCTATCACCTCATTAAAAGAGTATTATTCAAAGATAAGCTTTAGAAAAGAAATGGGTAATTGTATGCATATTATCTAACTTGTTTAATCCTCAAGCCCCTCACCAGTGAAGACAGAATAATAAAAACATGACAAAAGTTCAATGCAATTAAAATTTACTTGCTTAGGGACGCCTGGGTGGCTCAGTTGGTTAAGCAGCTGCCTTCGGCTCAGGTCATGATCCCAGCGTCCTGGGATCGAGTCCCACATTGGGCTCCTTGCTTGGCAGGGAGTCTGCTTCTCCCTCTGCCTCTTCCTGTGTTCGCTCTCTCTCCCTCTCTCTCTCTTTGACAAATAAATAAAAAATCTTTTAAAAAAGAAAATTTACTTGCTTAGCACACACTAAGTGCTCAATCAATGAAGTCAGTTGTTATTAGCTTAAATAAGGAACAGTTTTTTTTTTTTAAAGATTTTATTTATTTATTTGACAGAGAGAGATCACAAGTAGGCAGAGAGGCAGGCAGAGAGAGAGAGGGGAGAAAGCAGGCTCCCTGCTGAGCAGAGAGCCCGATGCGGGACTCGATCCCAGGACCCTGAGATCATGACCTGAGCCGAAGGCAGCAGCTTAACCCACTGAGCCACCCAGGTGCCCCAAACAAGGAACAGTTTTAATCAAGTAAGCAGCATATATTTCTAATTGCATTCACTTTGCTGTTTATGAACCACATAATAGAATTGTTAAATCTTATGCAAGATTTACTCATGCATCCATATATGGACATTTCTAGTCTTAAACATTTTAACATGCACAATGGAATAACCCACTTGGTACCAAATACGATGGCTGGAGATGTTATTATAAGATTGAGAAGATGATTTATCTGCAAAATAAATTAGGAAATTATTGTTTGGGATTAGAAAATGTATTCTAGACTTCAGATCACACAGTAACTATGTTGACTACGTGTGATGTCTGAAGCTCTGTGTCAGGTGCTGACACAGCAAATATAACTGAGTATATATCAATAAATAATATAATTAATAATAATAATTTGTTAGTACTGCAGGGGATAAACTTGAAGTTCTCTTTGGGTACTTTGGGAGTGGAAGAAAACATATTTCCTAGCTTTATCTGGAACTAAAGGCTTCTGAGTAGAGGTTTTCTGAGGAGGTGGATCCCAACGAACTTCTTCCTTCCCTCTTCCTCCCTCCCTCCCTTCCCTTTTTCTCTTTTTCTTTTCTTTTCCTTACTTTTCTTTTCTTTTCAATTCATCCAAATACATAGATACCTGTTTCCAAATTACAGCTGGGAAATAAGAGAAAGAAAAAAAAAAAACTTAAGGGTGGGAGGAAAGGGAGAAAGGCTAATTGCTTTTTTAGAAAATGAAAAAAATAAATATTTGTAAAGTAGAGTTAGAAATACACAGTTCCGGGTGATTTCTGAGAGTCTGTGGTAGGGTCTAGCCTTAGTGTGGTTTTTCAAGGATATCACATGAGAGGTATGTCTTGGTTCCTTGTAAATGTGGTAATATTTACAGGAATTTAAGGTATCTTTCTGAGCAATTTATGGAGGAAAGGATGGTGCAAAAAAATGTATCTTTAATAGAACATGGAATACATGAGTTCTGGATATTGAGGATAATAGCCAACATTCTGGGAGACAAGTTATGTTAAAGTCAAGCTTTGAGAAAATTAAATAATAAATCCTAAGAAGCTGATTTAGGAAATGAATAAATAAAAAAAAAAAAAAGAGGAAGCTGATTTAGGTGTGCCTATAAGGAAGTTTTTCCAGAATATTAAAACAAATATAGATATTTCTTCTATCATATTTAGTGAATATATAGCAATTGCCTAGGAGCACTTCACAGAGTCATCAAGAAAGCTCATATCATTTTTGTTTTTATGAGGCTCAGATTCTAGGGTGCTGGTAAGGATGTCCTACTAGTAGATATTAAAAGTAGCCTTATAATGCCAGCATCAAATTATTTGAATAAGTGGATTTCGAATGACGTGCATAAAATCAAAAGATACAAAGTAAAATGGACTCTAGTTTTTATCCTTCCATAACCTTGAACTGTAGGATTAAAGGAAAGCTATTTCTGTGTGCTTCAGCTATTATATAGATAAAATGAAGGAAATACACAACTTTCAGATAATCTTTAGTTCATTTTGCCTTTTATATTTCTAATTGTCTGTGTATACAAAAATACACATGGTATTATGACTCCATGTAAAAACTTTTATAATTATGTGAAAATAATGAAGTTGCTAGGATTTCTTTCACACATACCATGTGCTAGACTCTGTAATATTTTATTTATTCATTCCAACAGTCTGATGAATTAAGTACCATTAGGTACTAAAAAAGAAAAAGAGGTATGTAAGTTAAGTAATAAGTAAATGCCTCTGCTCTTGGGTCATAGACAAGACGAGGGTGAAAAAGAAGCATTCTGTTTATACTAAAACTATCATGCTAGTTTGGATATCTTTACAAGTATCTATGTATCTATATTTCTCATGTATATGATGGTTAGATTGGAAGTGCAGATGACCCTTGCCTCTAAGGTATCCATTATGCTAAGGAAGGAGGGAGGGAGGCAACAAGATATGATATATGATTTGTTAATTTACATCTTCATTCAAGCTCCATGAAGAAGCATGCGTAACACTATCCGACTAAGTGTGGGGGAGCTAGTGTCAACAGAAGGGTTGAATTTTGAGCTGGTTTGTACAATAATTGGAAGTTTACTTAAAGCAAATGAAACAACCTAAGGAAAAATATTATAAATCAAGAGGACAGCTTGTAAAAAGACAAGGACTACAGGAATGAGCCAGACACATTTGGAGAAGAACAAGTATTTAACTATGTAAGGATCCTTATGGGAGCATTCTAGGAGATTTGATGATAAAGGTCAGCAGACATAATTATTTAAAGCATGGCCTTCAATAGCCTTCTAAAGGATTTTGAGCAATGAAGTGACAAAATCAAGATTACATATTAATAAGAAAAATTATAAAGAAATAAAAAATAATTTCAGGGATATATTGATTATAGAAACCACAGGATTGCATGACTGATTCAATACAAAAGGCATAGGAGGTGAGGGCGAGAAAGGAGATAAAGGTTATTCCTAGAATTTTTAAATGTATTTTTAGATAAAAATTGACTTACTAAGTTAATTTATTTTTAAATAAATCTTTCTGTCTTTATTTTAGTCCCACATTTTGTTCAATTTGTAAAAGCTAATTTTTTAAGTAAAAATATTCTTCAAGTTCAGAAAATCTCTTTTTAATTTTATATAAGAAAGTTGGAAAATTATCCATTCTTACTCTGTGCATATCTAGGTTCAAACAAGAAAAGGTAAGTTATGGTTGAAATGACATCATAAAATACACAAATTATCACTAAGTTTTTGAAAGGGGTGTGAGCTTATTGATAAAAGTAAAAAAAAAAAAATCTACAGATAAAATAAAATTTAAAGTGAGGTCTTTTAAATAGAATTTATAACCATGCATTTAATGTGAACTGTCTTTTAAAAGGGCTTCTGAGAATCTAGGTGGAAATAGAAGTGCTTAATCTATATTTCATTTCTCTGACCTTAAATTTACAGAAGAACCCTTAACATTCTAGCAACAGTGTGGTGATTGCCTTTGAGTTTCTTATTCAGATAAATTTAAAGTCTTATCTGGTTAACTCTCCATTACCCATGCTAATGTAGGATTAAAGTTGATAATGCAAATGGTGCATACACACACACACACACACACACACACACACACACACACTCATATTCTATTCAGGAAGAATTTAACATCCATTCTTAATCTATTAGAGATTTCTTCGGAGAGTATATAAGCTACACCACTGCACTGCTTCCTTTACTTTGAATTCCAGTTTTGGCACATATTCAAGTTTTTAAGTTTAAGTTTTAAGTTTTTTAATGCATGCTTTAGTATATATGATTGAGTACAGTATACTGTTAACAAAGGGACTATGTGTCATATTAACCTTTGATTTTATCTCTATAGCTAATAGACTAAATTAATTGCTTTTCACCAAATCTGGTTTCCTAATTATACCACTATAGAAAATATTGCAAGCATAAAGTGTATCTTAAAGTATTTTATAATACATTGAAAAATATAACTAGCATATGAAACTGACAAATTAATGAATACTAGTTTTATTATTATTATTAAAATGAAGCTAGGAAAGAATGATTCAAGATAAAGGAAAATATTAAGAAAATAACACTGTATATAATTTAGCAATTATATACAGACTAAGGTTAACCAGACTGATATTTCATCTTTAAAGTTAATATATTATTTATAAATTGAAAGCAATATTTTTTTATAAACAGTACCCAGATAAAAGAGGAAAAAAAAAAACAATAGTTTTTCTGCAAAAATGGAATTAATGGTGGCAACTTTTTCCATTTGACAGTAACTTACATTAAAGAGAAGGTCAGTATCCAAATTGATCAACATGGATGTCATGAACCAATTAGATATTAAACCCGAGAATGTGGTTGGATTTAGAAATTTCCCTTTGGTCTCAAAATCTCTACTTTTTCTAAGTACATAGAAAAATGTGCATGACAAAACCTTTAAAGCACTTTAAACCTAATGGAGACAGAACTTGTTAAATAGCATGTCAATTTTATAGTCCAGGTATACAACAACAAAAGGATCGTTAATATTTTATCATAACATCTACTCATATGAACCAATGAGCCAGAAGTAGCCCAAACAAGTTTTTGGACTTGAATTGGTGCCAAAGAAAGCTTAGGGAAAGCAGTAGCTGAGTAATATCGTGAGGACAGTTCAGAAATGGGAAAAAAGCGAGAGTGTAGTGAAGTCAGCAACAATGCTTGGAAGACTATTGCAATGATCTAGGATAAGGGGGAAAAGGAGCCAAAAATATCAGTGGCAAGGACAATAGAGAGTAAAGAGGTAGGATTGATAGTACCTCATGCCCATTGACTGTAAAAGGTAAGAGGGAGGAAAAGATTAACTCCCAGATTCCTGATTTAGAACTGGATCAATGGTGGTTCATCTTCACTGACTTAATGAAAAAGAAGATAAGAAAAAGGTTTAGGTTAGTGATTGTTAACTGGGATGATTTGTCTCAGGGGATGTTTGACAATATCTGGAGACATTTTTGGTTGTCATAGCTAAGGCAGAGTGGTACTGACATCTTTAAAAGGAGCCAAGGATGCTGCTAAATATCTTACAGTGCAGTCCTGTCTCCCAACCTCACAACAAGGAATTGCTAGCTCAAAATATCCCCAAGAGGTTCAGAAATACTGGCATATAGTAAGAAAAAAAAATCATTTAAGTTTTGGACATTGTGGCAGGCAGAATAATCATCCCATAAATATCCTAGATCTAAGTCCCTATACCTATAAATAAGTTATTTTCCATGGCAAAAGGGACATTGCAGATGTAAGTAAATTAAGGATCCTGAAATGAGGGCATTTATATTGGACTACCTAGGTGAATCCAATGTAATTGCAAGGACCTTTCTTTTCAAAGAAAAAAACATGACAACAGAAGCAGAGGTCAGGGAATGAGAGAGAGATTTAAAATGTTATACCGCTGGCTTTGAGGATCAAAGGAGGGGCCATAAGCAAAGAAATGTGGGGAGCTTCCAGAAACAGGAAAGAATGTGGAAATAAGATTCTACCCTAGAACCTCGAGAAATATGCTGGCACCTTGATTTTATGCTCGGTAAGACCCATTTTAGCCTTCTTATATCTAGAATTGTAAGATTTAATAGAATATATGTATATACACATATATACATGTGTGTATTTAATAGAATATATGTATATACACATATATACGTGTGTGTATTCATATTTAATAGAACATATGTATATACACATATATATGTATGTATATATACACATATATGTGTATATATACATATATATACACATATATACCTATGTTAGTAATACATACTAATATATGTATTATATATACATATACATATATAATAAACATATATAATAATATATAATAAACATATATATGCATATTATATATGCATATATACATATATAATAAACATATATATACATATATACATATATAATAAACCACTGTGTGTGACATTTTGTTAAACAGTAGTGAGAAACTAATATAGAAATGCTGAGTTTATATTTATTGCACACTAAGTAGAGATATCTAGTGATGAAAAAGGGAAAACTTGACCAGCATTTTTGTTTAGAGGTCCCCAATATATAGTGATGAAGCTAAACACATCAATAATGTCTTCCTCATGAATAATGTGCAAGTTGAAAAGAAAATAGGATCAAGTGGGAGTCCTGGAAATATCCACAATGAATGTGAGGTAAGGGAGGATCTTGTGAAAAGGTCTAGAGAGAGGGAGATATGCTGATGAGAGGTTGAAGAGGGAGGTACTTTGGCAGCAAAGGAGGAGAGAAGTCCAAATAGTAAGCAGTAACAAATAATAGCAAGCGTGCCTAAAAGTAAAATCAGGATTGAAAAGGGTTTGTTGAATTTGGCAGGTAATCACTTGTGTTCTTCAAAGCAATTTCAGTGGCATTATCAAGGAGAGAGAACATGCAACAGTGGTTCAAAGGTGCACTAGTAGAGACAAAGACTGTTTCACCTTTAAGGAATATGAGAAAAGAAATACTCGATAGAAACATGGGGTTACCTGCATATTTATGTGCCTGTGTTTATGTGCCAAAAGTCTCTTTTTTTTTATGTTGAATTAGCCAGCATATAGTACATTATTAGTTATTGATGTAGTGTTCAATGGTTCATTAGTTGCAAATAACTCCCAGTGCTCATCACCACAGGTGCCCTCCTTAATACACATCACCTGGTTAGCCCATCCCCCACACCTCTCTTCCTCTCCCTCTGTAACCCTGTTTGGTTCCCAGAGTCCAGAGTCTCTCTGATTTCTTCCCATTCAGTTTTCCCTCCCTACCCCTGTGGTCCTCCATGATATTCCTTGTGTTCCACATACGAGTGAAACCATATGATAATTGTCTTTCTCTGCTCGATTTATCTTACTTAGCAAAATCCCCTCCAGTTCCATCCATGTTGATGCAAATGGTGGGTATTCATCCTTTCTGATGGCTTCCTTGAGTTTTTGAGATAAGAGAACTTTGGATATGTTGAGGGTAAAGAGAGAGAAGTCAAATATGTGAAAAAGGGGAAGGAACAAATAGAAAGTCCCATAAATGTGAGTGAAATTAAGTGGAAGGGGCACCTCTATGCTGAAATGTAAAGGAAGAGTGGAAACATGAGTATAAATTGAAAGTGTTTTATAAATGGGTAGGGGACCAAGAAGTTCTGGAAATTTCTGACTGGATGTGGACATTCTCTTGTATACCTGGAGTCAGGTATTCTGAGATAAATTTATGCTAAGATGGGGGAAGTGGTGATGGGTGGCACCCCTGGAAGAGAAGCTTCAGATTGGCTTGTCTAAAAATGAGCTTGTTAAGTAGTAATGCTTCAGAGTTTTAGAGAGCTGGCTTCATGCAAAGTCGTTTGGGTGAAAATATATGGTTATCTGTCCAAATGGGCTACATACAAACTGGTATGAAGCAGGTTTTCAGGTAAAACAAACTAGAAGAGACAGTTTTAAAAATATAGAGGATAGTAGAATGAGTTTCTATGGGAGTGTGAAGCTGGTTCAGTGGAAATAAACAAAATAAGTGAGGAAGATCAGATTTAGTTATTATATGCTTTTGCAGTCTTACATTGAAGTTTGTATAAAACTTTATTCATACAGAATTAGTTTATATATATATTTTTTTTTTTGCTTAGAGTTTAGGGTATGTATGAGTTTAATAAAGTCAAAATGACTTATATACCTTTATTGGTCACATGGTCACCCCTTAAAGAAAATGGCCCAAGGTCAGTTAGAGAATATTGAATCACACTTTCATTAAGCCTGCAATAATTAGAATTAATAGAATTTTCTGAACGAAATAAAGGTTATGCCAAGGATTTGCTGACTGAGCTGCAACTTTATTGCCATGGATTAGACATAAAAATGACCTTAAGTAATTTTCCTGATAATTATGTGCTGGTACACAAGCTTTTAAATTACTTTACAGAAATACTTACCTAGATAACATGCTGATATCTTTAAAAACTGTTTATTATTTCAGTATTCTTTATCACTAAGAAAAATAAAAAGATTATGGCTAACATCAAACTAGAATATGCATATGTATACATATTTTTGATGCAACTCATTAAAATCAAGAGAAGTATTTATGCAATTTACTTCACAATAGTTGCCTAGCAACCTTCAGGAAATCAATAGCTTATTTAACAAAGTCTCTGTAACTCCCTTTTTTTTTTTTTTTTCTTAGCCTACCCTACTTTAGTTTGAGGTTGTCATTCATCATTTCAGGCTCTAACTAGATGCAATACTAAAATTTGGAGGGAATGAGAAACAAATGAGTTTTTCTAATACGCAAATAAAGCATTATTAAACCTAAAACCATAACAAATGCACTGCGAATTAGCATATTTGAATTAAAATAAAATGCATTTCTAGACATAAGCCAATGGGTATAACTGGTTATTAAACTTGTCAGATGACTTAACAATTATATGCATTTGACAGGACTCTCATAACATGTGTTGATGAATAACTTTGTATGATCTTTATGATGAAACGCTGGCAACTAGATGGACTTCATGTTCAAAAAAACACACTATTTCCTCATTTACTCAGAAAAATATTATATAAACAATGCGCATTACATGCATCTAAAGTAGAAAGTAAGTCACTAGGAATCTCACCATTTTCCCATATATCTTGGATACCTTTATAGGATCATCACCATCGATATTATTATCAAAATAGCTCACTTTTTAAAGAAAGTTACTATGTATCAGGCTCTTATAAACACTTTTTATATTGTAATTCACGAAATCTCTAGGAGTAACTCTAATGCCAATTTCACAAATGGGTGTAGTAAGATACAGAGAAGTTAAATAATGACATTGTTACACATGGTAAAGCCAGGCTATAAGGTGGGTCAGAATCCTCCTTTGGATTTAGCTCCTGCAGTTTTTTCTAGAAGTTTACTTCTTACAGTATATATTTTTAAAAAGCAATAGGTAATACATTTGTTGTTTATAGCATGCTATACACAGTTATAAATGATTGCATGTAGTGAGATTTTCCATCTTCATGAAAAATGTATGAGTAGCTTCTATAATATTTTACAGATAAGGAGACTATAACACAGCTAGTGATTAAATCATACACCCAATAATGTGAAGAGTCAGAATTTGAATTAAACTCAATGGGGCTTCAGTATCTGAGGATACAGTTGAAATAGAGGATGATCCTGTAAGTCATCCCTCCATAAATTTAATTCCTAACCTGGGAAACAGACAACTATAAACTAAATATACACATCCGTGCATGTATGAGTATGTTCATATGTATATGTAATAGAGATTGAGAGATTCTCAATTAAGAGACTGAGAATAGCAGGGAGGTGGGGAAACTTCTTTAGAGGGCTCATGGGAATAGAATTCTCTCAAAATTGATGTTTCACATGAGATCTGAAATTCAAGAAACTAACCGGTGTTGAGTAGAGAGCATTCCCAGTAGAGAAACCAGCTCGTACTGTGAAATACGTTAGTGTATTCTGAAAATTTTGAAAAGTACATGCTTCCCACTGACAAACAGGGAACATCATTCAGCCATCTCTTTTTTGGTTGAATTGGTCTAATCAGACGAGGCTTGACAAAATTCAAGATGTTTCAACCACAGTAATTTGATTCCACCATTTTAATTGTAGTGTTTTGAGTATATCATCTGTTCAGACCCTTTAACTCTATTCTAACACAGAAATAAACAAAAGTGATCAAATATTTAATTTATGAAGAAAGAGCATGCAATTGACAATTCAATGTACATTGCCATATGTGTCATTTAACTAAAATGTGTCTTACTGAGTGCTTTCCATGACTCCAGACATTGTTAGAGGCATGGGCAGTATATCAATGAGTTAAATAGTAAGAAATTCCTGTCATCAGGAAGTTTATAATTTCTCAGAACATTTATATTTGTTAGAAATTACTCAGGCATGGGGTACCAGGGTGGCTCAGTTGATTAAGTGTCCAGCTCTTGATTTCTGGGTGGCTACATTGGTTGAGCACCCAACTCTGAGTTTTGGCTCAGGTCCTGGTCTTGTGATTCTAGGATCAAGCCCCACATTGGGCTCTGTGCTCAGGATTCAGTCTGTTTTGGATACTCTTTCCCTTTCCCTCCTGCTCACTATCTCTCTTTCTCTCAAATAAGTAAGTAAGTAAGTAAATAAATTTTATATATATATATATAAAATTTATTTACTTACATATATATATATATATATATATATATATTTTCATATATATATATGAAAAGAGAAAAAACAAGGAGAGGAAGAAGAGAAAGTAGAAGAAAAAGCCAACTTCATTTTGTGGGAAAGGCTACAATTATTAAAATTTGATATAAGGAAAAAAAAGAAATGATCTTTCAAACTTTTTTCTAATATTGACAGAGAAAAAGGTCAGAGAAAAAAGTGATTTATGGAAAATAAGTGAAGAAATTTTTATTGTGATTTATGGAAAACTGTGATTTATGGAAAATAAGTGAAGAAATTTTTATTCTCTTATTTGATATTCTCTGGGAGAATTAATTTTCACAAAATCAAGTTTTGACCTAATGGTGATATGATTAAATGCCTTTCATTTATTAACAAATACTCACATTATCCTTGAAGTTAAAATTACAGATATATGTTGTGGGCTCGATCTACTGTTTCTCATACCTTTTCTCCAGCATTTTGCTCTGAACATATCACTTTGATGTCGTATCTAGATAACAGCTTTGGGGATGTCTTATTTGTAATTGTCTCCACACATTATTTTAAAAGGTTTCCATGACACTTCAGTTTCCACGTCCAGTCCTATAGCTTAGGAAAAAAGAAAAAGAAAAGCAATTTTAAGGTTTCCAAGTAAATAAAATTTTCACAGCAGGTAAAATTTAATCATATAGTTTGTTAGAAAATATATTTTTTTTTAGTTTGCCTCTGCTTAATTTTCTGAACTTTAAGTCAAAAGTTAGTTTAACTTGAAGACATTTTTTTAAAAAGCCTTTAAAATTTTTAACAGTCTTATACCTTATAACCTTTTTTCTTTTCTCTTTTTTTAATTGAAGTATAGTTGACATACGATTTTACATTAGTTTCATAAAGGAAGTCTTTTTGTAAATTCACAAATGTTTGGAGAAATGTGGTTTCATTTTCTTTTTTTTCTTCAGCAACCAGTAGGAAGTTATTCTCTTACCAAGTTTCAGAAATGCCCATGTCAAAATCAGTAGGAACACAGCTTTCCCCGCTAGATCCTATACCTATTACTATTAGGTATATGAAATAATGTATAAATATTTTACCACTTGTTCTTTTTTTTCCATTTTATTTTATTTTATTTTTCAGTGTTCCAAAATTCATTGTTTATGCACCACACCCAGTGCTCCATGCAATACGTGCCCTTCTTAATACCCACCACCAAGCTCACCCAACCTCCACTCCCCTCCCCTCCAAAATCCTCAGTTGGTTTCTCAGAGATCACTTGTTCTTTTCCACTTTAGGATACGTGATAAGCAGTGATAGAACTATTGTACAATCTTAAGAGAAGAGAAATGTAGAGTTCTTTAAAATCAATGGTGGAAATTTTTTGTTGAATGTTAGAAACAATATGGAAGAAGAGAGCAAAGTACATAGACAAGCTCCAAACTGAAATTCAGTTATACAGATTTATACTATTCCAAAACTGTGTACTTCAGGTATGATCAGAATAGGAATATATATAACTCTGATTCAAAGGGGTCAATCCCATGAACATTGCAATCTATTTCTTTAATTTCATTGTAAATAATATGGCATGTAACTTAAAGAAGGTGTTTCTGACAGTTTTATATTATGCTTTCAGAACAAAAATTACAGCTCTCTGAAAACTTTCTTTTTTTATAAAAGCAGTGTAAAGCTTCAGGTATTGCTGCTATCCACTGACACTTTCATAAAAGAAAGAGAAACTTGTTTCTGTGACAATGTCCCTACTACGTTTATTTTTTGGTGTTAATTGTAAGCCTGAGTGGAATTTTCAGTTAACTTCATTTTTTTTCTAGGCCAAAATACTATAATTCTATTCTATCAAGCTGAGATTTTAAGATAATCTTTCTTCTACATTCTAGCCTTTATGCTTTCAAATATTATCAAAATAAAGGTTTGTTTTATTTGATTGCTTGCAGGAAAAAGCCACACTGTTTCTGAAATCCTGAATAAACATTTAGAAACATATGGTAATTGAAAAAGTCATAATCTGGTACTATAGTAACAGCCTGTTTATACAAGAGGATTTTTGTGATTTGAATATTGCTTGTCATCTAATCTGGCAAGAAGTTGTAATATCAAATATGTGCTTTATTTAGAGAGACACAGCCTGTGGTTATGTAAAATTACTGAAACTATATTGAACTATAGTGTAAGTTTGAGTTGAAATAAATATTTTGTGATATGACTTCTACTTGAGGTTATTGAAGTTATCTTTTCCTATTAATAATTTAAAAATTATAATGTATTATCCAACTGCTACTGCATCTATTTTAAGAAAATGGATTTATATTTAATAAGTTTTATAATGCAGTCTTCCTGTCAATAAGTTGTGTTACTCTCTGGGCAAGTGTATAAATCATCATTTATAAATCAATTTATATTTTAATATGCCAGAGGGTAGTTATTGAAAGGAAAACTGTGATGAATAGATTTGTAAATTAAATGATCATTACCTAATTTATTCCTTTGGATCCAGAGAGAGACATTTTTTTGTGTTTTTTTTTTTTGTTTTTTTAAAAAGATTTTATTTATTTATTTGACAGGATAGAGAGATCACAAGTAGTGAGAGAGGCAGGCAGAGAGAGAGGAGGAAGCAGGCTCCCCCCTGAGCAGAGAGCCCGATGCAGGGCTCGATCCCAGGACCCTGGGATCATGTCCTGAGCTGAAGGCAGAGGTTTTAACCCACTGAGCCACCCAAGCACCCCAAGAAATGTTTGCATTTCAAAGCCCACTTTACATCTAGAATTTTTTGGAGGCTCACTTGAAAGAATTAAAAGACTAAAAGTGAGATTAAATAAGTTAACAATGATCATAAAACAACCACTATTAAAAATTTTCAAAGGTTGTATGGTGAATATAAAAGTAGAAACTGATAATATTGCAGTGTGAATATAATAGTTGGTTACCTACCACAGCTATCACTCATTAATAAGGTAAAACATTTACAAGTTTCAGGAAGTAAACATTTGTCTTTGTCTCCTTTTGATGCTATGCTAAGCCTTTTATTTCTTATTCATAGAAAGCTGTGCCCTGCTCAAAGTACATTGATTTGACTGACCAAGTAAAGCTCTATTTAATGGACAATGTTCTAAATATATGTATACTGTACTTAGTTATAGCAAAAATGTGTTGCACGTATCAGAGACAAAGCAATTTTTAGTTAGACCCTGTGCTCAAGCACACTAATTGACCACTAACCAAAATGTTTGCATAGGGGATGTACTATAATTAACAAACTCCTTTGGCTATAGAATAGTTTCTACTTCTCAATCACTACCTAACTAAAACAAACTTTCAGAAACATAAAATAATTTTTATGGAAATGAACTATACAGTTTATAGGAAAATAAAGGTCCAAGTAACTCCACCAAGAACATATATAAACATAATAAATTTTATAAATTTATATTAAAATATGACTGAATAGATGAAACATTTTTGAGTAATTGTACATGTCTTCAAACCAGTGATCAGACTTTGGTCACCTGCCATGGAGATAATTGGAGGTCTTCTCAAGACCTCCAATCCAGGCATATGATTATATCTGGCATATGTGAAATTAGGATTATTTGGATAAAAACACAATTCAGACCATGTTTTAAAACTACATACTAGAAAATTTCTCCTCTGAGTTTAAGCTTGCCCATCTGATTGGTTTAGCCAATGAGGCAATCACCAATAATGATGCTGGTAGAGGTTGAAAGTGATTATGTAATGGGTCTTGCTTTCTTGCTGCACTTGGAAATCTGATACCATATGAACAGACCTGAGCCAGCTTGATGGAAAGTCCAAGGAAAGAAGGACCAAGGCACTGTGTTTAACAGTTGGGCAACTGCCAATCAGTGAGAGAGGCTCTTTTAGACTATATAGATCCAGTCAAGCCACCAGTGAATGATAGACATCAACTAAGTCAACTGCAACCCATAGAACTGTCAAAAATAATAAAGGTTGCTTTTTTAAGTAAGACACTGGATTTGGTATTGAGATAACTGATAGATAATAACTAATAACTAATATTAGTTACTATACTTACATCAGTTATTATACTGATAGTATAATTCTTAGATGTAATACATCCTGGCAATGTTACCTTAGACAAATTACTGACATCTTCTGACACTTAGTTTCCTAATCTATAAAATAGAAACGTTAAAAATTATCTTCAAACTTTTGTATCTAAATTAATTGCTATAAGATGGATAAAGTTCTTAGTACCATGTCAGCAAATAGTATGTGCATTATATAATTCCATTACCTTTATTTTGAAAATCCTATAAATTGAATAACATGTCTTAAGAAAGAAAAGCAAAACAAGCTAAGGAAAATGTTTAAATGTTTTGGTATCCCTGAGGATTAATCAGAGATGCTTCAAGCTTATAAAAGGGCATAAACTTGAAACATGTTGATGTAACCCCCACCTTGGAAAAAAAAACTTATAAAACTAAAGCTCTATATATTTATTATGCTATTAACATGAATATTGGAGAATTGCTATGCTATTAATATAGCAGGTGTTTAAAATCAATGTCATGAAATTTTTCTTTGTTATTGCAGCTTTTGAGCTGTCCTGGATATAAGTGTATAGAAAATTTACTCAATAGCTTTCTTGTTAAGATAAACAAAATCCATTCAGTTTAATTATCTCATTGTCTAATCCAAAATGAACAAAGTAAAATTTCTTCAACTAGAAGTAGGGATTGACCAAAGAAAACATAAACATAATTTCCCAGTTAGACTTAGAAAAAATCATATGAGGTCATTTTTTGGTCAAAATTATGGAGAAAAAATCACAAGAGGATAAAAAACTGTATTTGACTCTATAAAATCATAAAGTATGTTTTTTTAAATTTAAAAGTGAAGCTCAGGCTGGGAAACATAGTTTCAATAAATAAACAAATTTATTAACTGGCCAAATATTTATGACATGCTGACCCTCTGTCCCTTATAATAATAGTAAAAAAGAACCCAGTGAAAAGTAAGACAAACAGGAGTTTATAGAGAAGCACTCACTCACTTCATTCATTCATTGTACACATTTATTTTGTCTATAAAATGTCAGGCACTATTCTAGTTTCTAGACATTTAATGGTAAAGAAAAAAAAAAAAAACATGGTCACTACTCTCAAAGAACTATGGGAGGAAAAGATCTATGTTAAATAATAAAACACACAAAAATAAATGTCACAGTCTTTTAAATAGTATGAAAGAAAATAGAGATTATTAAATGGCCAATATCGAAAATAAAATGTGGTAATGCAAGGACAACTTTATGGGAATGGAAAAAAGGAACACTGAACATATTTTGGGGGATGGAGAATAAGAGTGATGTTCAAAAAAAGGTTAATTTTTAGCAGAAAATGAGGCATCCAGTAGAGTATGCCTGCAGGAAAACTCAGGTTAATGGTGAAAAACTAAAATTTGGTTAATACTGTTAGGTTGTCTCATTGTATACAGAGAGTTTATCATTATTCTAAGAAAATTTCCATCAGCTTGTGTGAACCTCTTGAATGGAAATTAGATCTGCCTATACTCTTAACTACTGTATTCTTGGACTGGAAGAAAGTCACGGTATTAATTCAGTAGAGTTATTCTTGCTCTTAAGTCAACACAAACAAAAACTACTGTCATCAGGATCTATTACTCACAGAGTTATTGGCATCACTTCCCAGCCCAGAGAGCATTGCAGTAGTGCCATGTGCCAATAATTTACTCGCTCATGCTTGTAGTAAGAAAGGTAATTTTAAGAAAGATGTAGTAAGGACAGCATTTTGGCTGTCTCAAAAGGCAGTATCTACACAGTTCTGACTGTGTTTTTCAGTCTAGTTTTTCTACATTCTAATTGATCCTCAATCTTTAGTGTGCATTTGAATTGTATGGTGTGCTTATTAAAAACATATTTATGAGCCCCAGTTTCATATTTTGTATGTCTAAGGTGTGTTCCACCAGTTTATATCCATAACAGATACCCTGGTGATGCTTGTCCAAAGGTAACAGTTTGAGAATATTGTCCTAGTTAGTGAAAATTCCTCTCAAGCACTCCCAAAGGTTTAAATGTTGTGTTTCGATTAAAGACTGTTGATTCTTTTTATCTGCATTATAGGGAATATTTCAATAAAAATTAGGATGGTATACAAAGTGACACTACCTGACACAAACTTAAACCAGAAGTGAGTATAAACATAATATTTGCCTGAAAGGCCATAGTGATTTGACTATATAGAGCTGAAGATGGCATAAAGCTTATGGAGGGAGAGAAGACCTGGATAGGGAATGAATTAATGTTGGCATCCACTGTTGAAACACATTTTTAAATCATTTCAAATAAGTGCCTTTCAAAGGCGATCATTAAGTTACCATCACTTATAATAGTTATAGACAAAGTGACATAGAGCTTAAATATATGATTTGACTACTGAGTTTATATAAGTGTATAGTTTCTTTGGGTTTAAGTTATAACAAATTTGCAAAACAGACGAGCAATTTATTGATGTACTTTAGTACTTTAATTTTAATTTGTCACTTCCAGCTGTTTTAATTTTTCACTTTCAGCTGCTTATTTTATAAGTTGCAGATACAGTAACGTTTACATATGGACTGTTTCAGTTTAAATCAATAGTACTAAAGTCAATGCCTTTTTTTCTTTGGAAACCATTTTGAACTTTTTAATCAGTTTTTGAACTCTTGCTTAATCCACCTCTAGTATTTACCAGTCATCAATATCTTCAATTGATTGTAGTACACAAATTATGTGATACTCTAAATTCTGGCTGACTTCCATAGATGTAGTCTAGTTTTATATGAACTTATTTTGATGTTCAAAGCATATTTATTCTAGCTAAATTGCATTTTATAATGTTCCCGTTGGAGACTTTTGGGACATATTTTTTTCCCATACTATATTGCTTTGTCTCCCTATTGAAAACAATATGAAGGATTGGAGAAGTTTAGTATATTTTATCTTCAAATATCTTATATCAATTTTTTCTTATATTTGTGCTCTTTTAATTTATACCTTTAATGGAATTATGGATAACTTCAATGAAAAATGCCTTAGAAATCAAGTTCATGGGAGCCTTTGTGTATCAATCTGGAAATTTTAGCTTGAGTCTTTATGGTGAAGATAGATGAAGTAAAAATATGACTACTTAAATATTTTAGATGCCTCTTCCTACCCTAGTCTACTTCTAAATAGATTTATTATCTAGCTATTGCTGCCTCAGAAATTACCTTAAAGTTTAGTGGCCTAAAAAAAAAATAAAAATAAACATCATTTCACTGTTTCTCAGGGTCATGCATTCAAGAATAGTTTATCTAGGTAGTTCTAGACAAGAATTTCTCATAAGAGTTCAGTCAAGATATTGACTATGGCTGGAGTCCTATGAAAGCTTAACCTGGACTGGTATGTCTGCTTCCAACATGGTTCACTCGCTTATCTGTGAAGTTAATGCTAGCTGTTGGCAGGAAACCTCAATTTCTCACCGTATTGACATTTCCTTAGGGCAGCCGGCTTTCCTCAGAACAAGTAGTCTGACAGAAGCCACAGAGGAAGCCACAGTGACTTTAAAGCACCACAATCTGTTTTTCCTAGAATATCCAGTTAGTTGCACAGGTCACTTCTATTCAGTGTGAGAGAAGACTGCATAGGAAATGAGTAATGGGGGGCAAAAAAGGTGGAAGACCATTTGGGGAGAGTAGTTACCATAGATTATAAGCAAAACTCTAGAAAGTTATCTTGTTTATCCTAATTTTGTGGGCAACAGCTAGGATATTACAAACTCATGTAATCCCGTGATTTTAATTGTTTCTGTTTAGAATGGAGATAGCTTTTTATGCTTACCTTCTTCTTTCCCCACAACAGTATATCCAAGAACTATTGGATTATGGTTTTAGATGTGTATATTATTATACACAACTAAAATTTACTTATTTCATGTCCTTTTCCTCTTCAGCCTTTTTTTATTGGTCCGGCAATATTTTGTTAGGCCAATATATTTGGTCACATGTTAGTAAATCCTAACACACACAAACACACAAGCCTTTTGGAAGAAATTATTTTTATTGCCGCTATTTCAGATTTATGAAAGAAGGAGAAGGGAGATATCTGAGGATCTATAGGGATTCAGTGAGCCATAAATATCACCATAGGGATGTTGATTCAGCTCAATTGGTTGGGTATATAAGAGCCATAAAATTCATGGGGAACTCCACGTTTCCATATTTCCCATCAGAAAGTATTCCTTCCTCTTGGGGCTAATAATTATATTGCTTTTTCTAAGTAAATTCTATCCACAACTATGGATTCAACTATCTTCTGTATGCTATATTGATTCGCAGTCTATATTTCTTGGCCAGGTCTGTCTCTTAAGCTTCCAATCGAATTTTTACCTGCTAATTGGATAGCATGATGTACTGAAAATAGAAGGCAATTTGAAGCTAGACTGACACGGATTTAAGTACTGGCTTTGTAACTGTATTAGCTTTGTGGCATTAGGCATATTACCTAATAATTTTGAGTCTCACGTTTGTATTCGTATAATGATAATCATATTCTCTTCCCAGCAAGTCTTTTATGAAGATTACAGACAATAATGTATGGCAATAGTTATCAAGGAGGGATGCTTTTTCACATAGAAGACATCTGCAGTGCCTAGAAATGTTTTTGTTGTTGTTTTGTTGTCCCAATGGAGGGATGGTACTAGTTTCTGGTGCTTAGGGGTTAGGGATATTACTAAATATCCTCTAATGCACAAGATCACGTTCCACAATGTGACAGTTAATATTATGTGTCATCATTACTGACCCATGGGGTGCCTAGATATTTGATAAAACTTTATGCTAGGTATTTCTGCAAGGGTGTTTGGAGTGAGATTAACATTTAAATTGGTAGACTTAGTAAAGCAGATCACTCTTCTTAACGTGGGTAGGCTTCATCCAATCAGGAGAAGACCTGAAGAGAACAGAAAAACTCCTTGAATAGAATTCTTTCTGTTGGACTGCCTTCGAACTGGAGCGCCATCTTTTTCCTGCCTTTGGACTCAAGCTAAAACATTGGCTCTTCCTGGGTATCATCATGTATTTTTATTCTAATAAAATTTTATGTTACAGAATAGGGGAAAATAATGGTTTTAGAATATACAAAAATATAAATAAAAATGAAATAATGAGGTAATTTATAAATTTTTCTCCACTTTGAGTATCCATTCTCTAAAATGGGTATGAAATTTTTTATCAATAAAGGAAAATATTTAAGACCCTAGTATAGCTTCTGGTGATCTCAGATTTCATAACTCTTTACCCAGCCCACAGAAGAATATATATATATATATATATATGTATATATATATATATATATATATTTAATTTTATTTATTTATTTGACAGAGAGTGAGAGAGAGCACAAGCAGGCAGAGCAGCAGGCAGAGGGAGAAGCAGGCACCTTGCCAAGCAAGGAGCCGGACATGGGGTTCGATCCCAGGACCCTGGGACCATGACCCGAGCCGAAGGCGGTTGCCTAACCAACTGAGCCACCCAGGCACCCCCACAGAAGATATATTTAAGGTCATTTGGCACAATTGGGAGTTCCAGTACCTCCATGTCAATGCCATGAGAGGTCCCCTGGACTATGGTGACTGGTGTCCAGCGCTCACAATTCTCAAAACAATTCATGCAGCCATTCTTTTCCTAGACTTCTGGCATCTCAAGCATAATGTATTTCAGAAATTTCAGATTTCCTCCTGGAATTTCCAATTCCTCTTTTCTCCTTAATTCTGGAAAACCAAAAACCTCCTGGCTATCTAAACAGTACTTTTGCCCATCCCCTAATCATACCATCTCATATGCTTCCTCATCTCAGACTTAAAATTAAGACTGTCTTAAAATGAGGTTTTCAAAAACAAAGGTTTTGATCTTCCAATGCTTACCTTTAACTATTTTATGTATTTATATAAATACTTCCAAGAATATCAGTCTCAAGAATAAAGAAGTTATTTACCTTTATTCCCCATATTAAGGTCAGTAGAAATGCAAGAATCCAGTTAGAAATGATCCATGTCCTCACTGGGCATGCAAAATGGAAATCAAGCACCATTATTACATTTATTTTTTCACTCTATTTCCTATTTTTTAATTGACAAAATATTTTATTGCTAATATCCTGATAATTATTTTCAATATACTGTGTATTATTTTCTATTAAAGAAACATTTATTTTCATAACTATGTTAACAAATGTTAAGAAAGCCTTAACTGTTGGGCACCTGGGTGGCTCAGTGGGTTAAGCCGCTGCCTTTGGCTCAGGTCATGATCTCAGGGTCCTGGGATCGAGTCCCGCATCGGGCTCTCTGCTTGGCGGGGAGCCTGCTTCCTCCTCTCTCTCTCTGCCTGCCTCTATGCCTCTATGCCTACTTGTGATCTCTGTCAAATAAATAAATAAAATCTTTAAATAAAAAAAAAAAAAAGAAAGCCTTAACTGTTGATTCGCTTCTATCCTGTATTTACTGTCTTTTAGTTTTTCATTTCAATTTTACTTGCACAAAAGAGCTCATGGATGGTCTGTTTTCTATAAATTTGTCTGTAAATGGCAGCTCTACTGAGTAGAAAATTATTAAATTGCAATCTTTTTTTCTGGTAACTTTCTAGAAATCGTCCTATTGGCCTCAGCTAGATTTTTGCTTTCCTCTGGGTAACCTGTTTTTCACTGGCTGTTTAAAGGAGGGTTTTTTCGTTTATTGACAATCTTTAGTATACATGTTGCATCACTTCTTTTATTCATGTTTCATCATTTCTTAATTTTAATATACAATGAATCCTCTTAACTGAGACTCATTTTTTGAGTACTTATTTTGTTATCATATCTTATAAAATATTATTTTTTTTCTTCCAAATTATGTGTTAAGAGCCCATCTGTGAAGAGGTCACTGTGCTTCCACTAAGGATCCTTGTTTTAAGAGGAACACATGACACTTCCAAAGTTTCGACCTAAGCTCCATGTCCTTTAGGAATTTGAGAATTCATTTTAGGTATATATTGCATATTGTAACATTGGTGTCTGTTGTAGTATCCAGCAACATGTTCTCTTCTTTCTTTGTGCAACAGTGTCTTCACTGAAAGGCAGCATAGGGAGTCTAAAAGTGTACATTCTTAATATGAAGAATAAATTAAACATCAGCAGTGAGTATATGTTGCCATTGTAATGAGATGATGTATACTTAATACAGATGGTCCTTTTAATGTAGTCATAGAATATTTGCATTTTGCGAATTTGCATGCATTGTACTCATTTTTTTAGGGTTCAAATATTTACTTGCAGTTAATATATTAAATAAATAATATTTTTATTAAAAGTATGACTTCATAGGTGTTTCACCAAAGAAAAATCCTAGAAAAAGATAAAGAAAACACTAAAAAACACTCAATACAAATATCTAAAATAATTTTATATGCATTTTGTTAACATATGTAATATGATTATATTTTACACCTTTCTTTTGAATCCAAACTTTGATTTAAATGAATGTTTAAAGGAATGCAATTGCTAATGAAACTCATTTTTCTCAAGGATAGAGGAAAAAAATGTAATAATCCCAAATGTAAATTCACAAAGGAATAACTATATGTATGTATTTGCATTTTGGGTCCCTTATTAGTGATTTTAGTGGAACACTTCAAAAGGATTAATTGCTTTGGTTTGCACAAGCTTTTTATTTATCATCATTAAAAGGCCTGTTGAAGGAGGATTTTTATGATATAATGTATCACTTATTAAAATTTTCTTTTTGGCAAGACAACAAAAAAAGTATCTTAGATGTTATGCTGTCTAATTACACATCTTAAATCTAACAATTATTTCCAATTTGTTGGTCCTAAGTCATGAGGATGAAGAAGTTGAGTAAATCCCATACCCACAAAAGTGTGACCTATACCCACAGAAAATGAACAAAGGATTTCAAAAATTTCAGTATATAATATGTTGGTGCATATGATGAAAATCACACATGAGACTGCATTACCCTTTTCTGAAGGAAGATTTTGATAAATTATGAACAAATATAGTCCCTTTCTCTAAATTACTTCATAATTAAAAATTATAAAATAATAATTATATTGCATGGAGGTTAATATTGGTTAAACTTTCATAATGTTGCATGTTGGTTTTATTGAGTTAAAATAGGTCATCCCATTTTATGCATAAAGTACATGGGTCATTGACAAATGATATTAGTTTAAATAAACATCTTAAAGATGTTTCCAAGACAACATAATTACTATAATATAAATAATTAGACTGAAAATATATTTTCTCGAAATTATGCATTCAAAAAGTTCCTCATTTGGTGTTTACTTTATCTTCACAAATGTCTTTTTAATTCAGTGTGAACATATAATATTAAGAATTTGTTCTGCATATATCTTTTATTTATTTATTTTTAAGATTTATTTATTTATTTTGAGAGAGAGAAAAGGTATGCAGTGGGGAAGGGGCAGAGGAAGAGAATCTCCTGCAGACTCCTTCCTGAGCACAGAGCCTGAGTGGGGCTCCATCTCAGGTCCCTGAGATCATTACCCAAGCCTAAACCAAGAGTCCAACACTCAGTCAACTGAACCACCCAGATGCCCCTATTCCTCATAAATCTTTTTTGAGTTACTTTTTCAGTATGAGAAGTTATTTGAATGGTCATATTCAGGCTAGGAATCAGGGAAGCCTAGCTTATGTTATTTCTAAACATAAAGCAGAATAGAAAGCTGTATGGGAAGAGCAAGAAAAACATTTGAGATTTTAAAATTAATACTAAAACGTGGGCAGGATAAGTAGAAGTGGAAAATAAGTGGGAATTATAATTACATCTATTGTAAATCAGAATCCATTGAACTTTAAATTTGTAAGACTGATTTGTGAGGGCAAAATAGACAGCATCTGAAGACATGGGTACTCGCTGAGCTCTGCCATTTATTTGTTCTAGAATCATTAGCAGATCATTCTCAGCCATTTTAAAGGAAATAATAAAATCTACTTCACACAAATATGATAAGGGTTAAATGAGGTAACATATATTTAATAAGATGTTCATCTAGTTTATTATAGATACTCAGTGACTGCTAAGAGAATCTGAGAATTGAAAACCACCACTTGAAGTTGGAGAAACTAGAATTCTTCAGAGAGTGGTACAAGAAATCCAAAAAATATATTCCGAGAAATAACTTCAGAACAGTGCAGGTGACTGTTTCTTCATGGCATGGGCTGCATTTTGAATAGTGAGGCCATTATTGGAAAGTTGGTTGCAAAAATGTTGGGTGACATTAGACTGTAAGATCCTCAAGGTCCCCCACAGTCCTGAGAGTCGATGGTTTATAGAAATGTTGGTCTGACTATTTTCAGATAAACATTTCATTCTACCAGAGAGGAGCAATAGAGCACAATGTCTAAACACTGGGGCTCTGGAATACAAACTGACTATGTTCACATTCTGATACAGTCCCTTCATGATCGTATGACTTTATATTAATAATTATACATTATATTAACAATAAATGAGTTTGTTTTCAATTGTATGAAAAATCTATGACCCAGCCAAGGTTTAGCTTTCTTATTCAATAGATGGTGATAATAATCACTATTTCAAATGGCCAATGTGAAGATAAAATGAAATAGAGTGCCTTAAATGTAGTAAATGATCTCCATAATTATCAGTGTTTTATCAGCTTGGTGGAACTTTTTCTAAAGGAAAAGCTAACTCTATCTAAATCCCTATGTTAGAAACAAGAAATCAGGGCGCCTGGGTGGCTCAGTGGGTTAAGCCGCTGCCTTCGGCTCAGGTCATGAGGGTCTCAGGGTCCTGGGATCGAGGCCCACATCGGGCTCTCTGCTCAGCAGGGAGCCTGCTTCCTCCTCTCTCTCTCCGTCTGCCTCTCTGCCTACTTGTGATCTCTGTCTGTCAAATAAAAATAAATAAAATCTTAAAAAAAAAAAGAAACAAGAAATCAATGCATAGAAATATATGACTATTGAAACGATAACACAAGATCAATAAGTTGTTTGTAAAAAAATAATACGTAAAATGTTGTTCAGATTAAACACCAAATAGTTGTCCAGGGACAGACAGCCTTTGTGATGCAGCCTTATCAGAGTCATGCTCAATGTCTAGGTATCAAATCCATACCAATGTCTAAATTTACACATATATAAATAGCTGTGCTACTAATGTAACAAACGTTTTGTGGATGGGTCATCTATAACTTATTAAGGAGTCATATGACTGAATCTACAGTTGTACAATAAATCTGCAATCATTACTGCTAGTTATTGCAGCTCCATTTTCCTAAATATAGTTGGTAGCTTCTTTTTTCTCTTAGGCTCATCTAAAATATGGGAATTTTGGTCACTTAGTCTAATTGATTTAAAAATACCTTATTTCTAAGATAAAGAACCCATAAAAATAACTCTGGTATCTTGACTGACATTATTTTTAAAAAGAAGATCAAGTATTAAGAATGTTTATTTAAATCTGCTATTCACCAATGAGATGATCCCATAGGATCAGATAATCCATTAATCAATCTGTAAATCCAGTTGTTCAAGTTCCTTTAACTAGAATGCCCATGTACTATAAATTTCAAGTGTATCAGAAAATGTGTTCTTTCTCTTAATTTTAAAGTTTCAAACTATACCAAAGGCAGTTAAGAATAAAACTCATAATAAAATATTGAAATAAATACTCGATTTTAGAAATAATGAAAATAAAAAAATGAAATTAGGTGAATAAAAAAGTATTTCCCCTGTTGTGCTACCTAAAGGGAGAAAGCTTAAACAAACAAGCAAACAAAAAAATCCCTTCTGTCCCAAATTCTACAAATCCACAACAAACAAAAAACCCCTTCTGTCCTAAGTTCAACAAATCTACAACTGAATGAGTAAAAATCAAAGAAAAGAGACTTAACTGCAAAATCTTAACACTGGAGAATTTTGAAAGTTGAATTTTAAACCTGTAGTTGGTTGTCTTCATTGTCTTGACTGTGAATGAAGGAAAGGGCAATCAGTAAATAGTGTATCCTTTTACCAAGTATGGCATTAATGACCACAGGCAATACCTAGCATCACACTGGGAAGCAAATTGGTAGTCATTGGAGACTGCTGTGCTTTGGTGTGATATTCCCTAAGGCTAAAACCAATCAGCAGCCAGGCTATTCTGTACCCCATGAAGCCTCCGAGTGGTTTCCAGGGGTAACCTCTTTGAGAACACATTTGAATAATCTAATTTGGAGTTTTAAAAGTGGGGAAAATGATGGGAAGATCACATGCTAACTGGCACAATTCCTTAAGCTGCAGTAGAAGGGCTCTTATATCTGTCATAGTTTATGATGCACTTTAAAAAAATAAAACCAATGTTGCATAAGTATTTGATGGAACACAAATACAAAATTCATTTCCAGTGCTCTGCTCTTTTCTCTAAAGATGAGTTTACATTTTTCCTGAATATTTTTAAAGGTCACCTTTTCTTTTGAAATATGGAGGGGGCTCTTTTTGTTGATCACTATTAAACAGATTTCAGAAATTAAAAGACTGACAACTTTATAAATCTTCATGTATTAATTATGTGTAGGAGTTGACTGTTTCTATTTCTGTAAGAAATATTTATGGAATACATATTAGGTGCTACTTATTATGCCTAAAGGTCTTATCCCTCATAGAGTGCATATTTTTTTCCAAAGAATTGAAAAGGAAGTTATGTTGAAACCTTTAACAAAGCAGTATTTCTTCTTTCAGAGAATACCTAGAGACAGTGTCCTTGAAAGGGGAAAAATAAGCCAAATGTTTATGTTGTGTGAACCTGTTTGGACTATTAAATTGCCTATTGAAAGATGAATACTTTTTTTAATTAATATAAGTCTAAATAAATGCTTTGGAAGGAAGACTACCACATAAATTTAAACATTTAACCTTCTAGAAAAGTAAAATTTGGGGAACTAAAGGGTACAACAAATAAGGTATCCTTTAGTTCACTGAGCACCTGAGTCAGTGTTCCTTTGAACAGCATACTATTCATCCCTAGAAAATATATTTATTCCTAAGAAATATATATCTTTGGTTCATCATTAATGAATAGGAACTTGGCCAATGGAACATTTACTAGAGCAGAGGTGGGACTACAACAGTAGTCTGTTCAGATCCCGAGATTTATGAGGGGCTATCAAAACTGGACAATACAGAAAAATCTAGATTATTAGGTAAAAGTGAGTGTTGGCTAGTAATACTAGGGATTGAAAGAGTAAAGATTTTAGGACAGATCTCTAGTCATAAAAATAATAGATCAAGCACAGTAGTGACCAATTCTAAAGGAAAGGATTATTTCAATTAGGCAGCTATGATACTCAGTAAGTATTACAACAACAGGGCTAGCTCTACTTTGTGTATTGTGTACAAAGAGAAAACTAAAACAAATATATATGGCCTTTAATTTAGAAAAATCTTCCCTAGAAGCATACAAAAAGAACCAAATTACTGGCCCTAGGAGGCACAGTGGAGGAATGATTGTGGACAGTTAAACAAATGTGAATTAGGACTGAGGTGTCATTTAAGAGAAAATTGTCAGTGCAGCTGATTTGATCTCAAAGTAGTAAATCATGTCCTGAAATCTTTTCTTAAGGAAAAAATGATTTTCACTAGCACGTCTGAGTGTATGGAATTGTGGATTAAACAGGCAAGGGACTAGTTCCCACCTAGCATATTTACATTACCTGCAGTGTCCTGGAGGCAAAGAGAAAGTTGACTGTTCACACTGGTGCTCCTTCCTACTCTAGTAATGGTGTGGTCTTCAAGTACAGCAAATTGCTTTCTATCCAAAAATTTTAAAATGGCACTTATCGCCAAGGTAGACTGTACATAAACTTCATGAGGGGAGACATTGTTCATCAAGAGCGTAATCCAAATTTGAGAAAGGTATTCTATGGAGACAAGTGCAAGCTGGTGTATTTAATGCAGATGCCCCTTTGAATCATGACCAAGGTTAGATAACCAGAGGAGGAAGAGAAGGAAAACAATTTGTTTGCTACCCTAACACCTCTCTCTTTGTCTCTATCAAACTGGAGGAGAGTTTTGTCTTTTACTTTGAACTTCCTTTTAGTATTAATTAAGGTTGCTCACATTGCTTTGATGTGATAGCTTCCATTATCAACTGTCAAAAGCTGATTACCAGAATCATAAGTTAATAATGAGTTAAATGAGTAGTGAAAATGAAACTAAATACATGAATAAATAGTCTGAAGCATGTGCCAAAGTCTTAAATCATTGGGAGTATTTCAGAGACCAGGGGTGGGTGATGTATGATTATATTTCTCTAATAATGACAGACTTAAAATTCCAACATAATACTTGTGTTTTGTTTCATTTTTATGTGAGTTTAAATTATTGGTGAAATTCATTTTCTAACAGTCATTAACAAAATGAAAAATATTTAATACCAACAGAATGCACCATAAAATCATTTTATTTCCAGCACACTTTCTAAGCCAGTGAGAAATTATATTTTAATACTTTGCATTCTTATACTGAGAAACAAACAGAAGATATCTTTAAATCTATCTACTGAACATTTATATTTCCTAGAAAGGCAAAATTACATATAATATTACGTTATGAAAAACTTAAAAGATATAAAATTTCTTATTTTTGAGAAACAGCTTGAGATTGCAAGTACAATAAAGCCACCTCTGTTTTAAATTAATGGTCATTCTGTTGGCCATGGATTCTTTACTGTAACATAATTGCCTGATATACAATGATAATCTTGCTTTACTTTTGATCTTATAAAAAGATATAAATTAATTATTCTATTTGCAAATGTTTCAAATGAATTCTTCAGTATTATTTCCCTAGAAATAAGTTAATATTTTATAGAAAATAAAACTATATCATACAGGGCCATGTTATTTTTATTAACTTTAACAACGTTTAATCTATATATGCTCAGATATCACATTTTAAGTAAACGTTGTGATGAGGTTTAACCAGTTTATGAACCAGGGCAACCACCATGATTTAGTTATAAAACTTTTTATCCCACCAAAAAGTTTCCTTATATCCCTTACAGACAATCACTACTTCCTCTCCTGCCTTTGGACCAAGGAAGCATCTATTTACATTCATCCTAGATTACATTTGTCTTTTCTAAAATGTTCTATAAGCTGGAATCCTTCAGTAGGTTCAGCTGTATTTTTTTTACAAGTGGATATCTAATGGCTCCAGTGCTATTTATTAAAAAGATTATTCTATTCCCCATTGAATTATTGTGGCACCCTAATAAAAAAAATTGATTGTAACTTTAAAGGTTTATACTTGGAATTTCAATTATATTTCATTGATCCATATGTCTATCCCAATGCAAACACCACATCATCTTGATAATTGCATTTCTCCGGTTAGTTTTGAAATCACATAACATTGAGTCTTCCAACATTGTTATTCTTTCTCAAGACTGTTTTGCCTGATCTGGATCTCTGGTGTTTCTAGGTGAATTTTAGGATCTGCCTGTCAGTTTGTGAGGGAAAAAAAAAAAAAAAAAAAAAAAAAAAAAAAAAACTAGCTAGGGAATTTGATAGGAATTTCTTTAAATCTTCAGATCAACTTGGAGGGTCTTGTCTTTCCAATATTAAGTCTTCTGATTCATGAATGTGAGCTGTCTTTCCATTTATTTGGAGCTTCTTTAACATCTTTCCATGGTATTTTGTAGCTTTTAGTGTACTAGTCTTGCAAAAATTTTTTAAATTTCATTTCTAAGTATTTTAACCTTTTTGGTGCTATTTAATGAATGTTTTCTTATTTTCTTATTTTGGATCCTTCTTTGCTCATGTATAACACATAATTGATTCCTATAAATTAATCTTGTATCTTGACTAATTTTCTGAACTTATTTTTAAGATTCTTATAATTTTAGTGCATTTTGAGTAATTTTATATATACACGATCATGTCTTCTGAAAATAGAGAATAGTTTTACTTCTTTTTCACTCTTGATACCTTTTATTTATTTTATAATTTTTTATTGTGTAATGTTAGTTACCACACAGTATATCATTCATTTTTGATGTAGTGTTCTATGATTCATTGCGTATTAACACCTAGTACCCTTCTTAATACTCATCACTGGGCTCACCCATCCCTCCACCTCCATCCCCTCTAAAACCCTGTTTGATTCCCAGAGTCCATAGTCTTTCTTGGTTTGTCTCCCCCTCTGATTCCCGCCCCCCCTTTCATTTCTCCCTTCTTTCTCCTAATGTGTTTTTTTTTTTGCTTAAAGGACCTAGCTAGAATTTCCAGTATAATGTTTAATAAATGGGGTGTGAGATGATATCCTTAACTTATCCTGATAGTAGAGGGAAAGTGTTCAGTCTTTTAACATGAAGTATGATGTTGTAGTTGGCTATAGACAATATTTATGAGGTTGAAGAAGTTTCCCTTTGTGGAAGGCAGAGTAATATCCCCCAAAGATGTCTACATTCTAATCTCTAAAATTTTTGAATACGTGAATATTTCTTATTTTCTTTCATACCTGCCAGAAGGATTTCCTTTATGTATCTTGTAATGCAGGTCTGCTAGCAATGTATTCTCTCTGTTTCTGCCTACCTGTGATTGTCTTAATTATTCTGTCATGTTTGAAAGATAAGTTTTTGGAGAAGTAGAATTCTTGGTTGATAGCTGAATCTTTCAATGCTTTGACTATATCATCTCACTGCTTTCTAGCTGCTTATGGTTATGATGAACTATCAGCTTTTAATCATATAAAATGTGATCGAATAATGGACCTTCAAAGATGTTCATATCCTAGTATCTTTCCTCCATGAATATGTTAGATTGTATAGGAAGGGGGAATGAAAAATGCAGATTATTTTAAGATTGCTTATCAGCTGACATTGAATTAAATAGATTATCCAGAATTATCAGGGTGGGCCTAATATGTTCATAAAGTTCCTTACCATTAGAAGAGGGAAGCAGAGTGATGCAGAAGCATGAGAATGATTTGAACTAATTTACTGGCTTTGAAGATGTCAGAAAGGAGCCATGACCAGAGGAGGAATGCAGGTAGCCTTTAAAAATTAAAAAAGACAAGGAAACACTTTCTCTTCTTGAGTTTTTAGAAGACATTCAGGCCTTTTGACACCTTGATTTTAGCAAGTGAGATTAATTGAAGATGTCTGACTTCTAAAAACACAAGATAATAGATTTGTGTCAATTTAAACCATTAAGTTTTACCAATTTTTTCTATAACAACAATAGGAAAATAATGTTATGGATCCCTTTATACAGAGACATTTCTATCTGTCTTTGCCTTGAGACCATTTAAATGTAATGAGTCTAGCTCTGAGTCTGTTTGACTTTACTATGAGTTGTTTGAGCTTCTTTAATATGTAGGTAAATGATTTTAAATAAAATTTAATTTTAATTTTATTTTTAATAATTATTTTTATTTATTTTATTATTAAAATAAATTAATAATAATCATAAATCATTTAATTAATAAATTAAATAAATTAATTTTAAATAAAATAATATTTGGGAAGATTTCAGCCGTTATATCTTCAGTTACTCTTTCTGCTTCTTTTCTCCCCACCCTCTTTTTTTCTTTTGAGCTTTCAATTCCTCAGCTGGATGATCTCAATTAACTTCAAGATCACAGATTCTTTTTTCTGTCACTTCAGATATGATCTTGAGCCCGCCTAGTGATTTTTTTTCTATCTCTATTATTGTGCTTTTAAATTATAATTTCTATTTGGTTCTTCTTTATTTATAATTTATATCTTTATTGATATTCTTTAATATGGTGAGATAATAATACCATTCTTTATTAGTATTTAAGCTTAGTTTCCTTTAGTTATTTGAACATATTTTAAATAGTTTATGCAAAATATTTTCTAGTAAGTATAAAGTCTGATTTCCTCAGGGATAATTTCTACTGACTGCTTTTTTTAATGTGAATATGCCGTATTTTCTTGTTTCTATGCATATCTCCTTTTTTTTTAATTTAAAGCTGAACTTTTAAAATAATATAATGTGGCAGCTCTCAGGTATTTCCTCCTTCCCAGGTTTCATTGTTGTTACTATATGTTGTTGTTGTTACTACTGTTTTTGTGGTGGTGGTGGTTGTTGCTGTTTATGTACTTACTGACTTATTGAACTAATTCTGTTAAGTCTGTATTCTTTGTCCTATGTGCCCACAGAAGTCTCTGCTCAGTTAGCATAGTGGCCAGCTAATAATTGGACAGAGATTCCCTTAAATACGCTGAATCGGTAATTCTCGCAAACTTTACTACGGTGCTCTGTGTGTATGTGTTGGCACACACCTTAGTACTTAGGCAGTTGACAGCTCTGCTTAAGTCTTCGATTTTATTTGCACTGCCTGCTTGTCATGTAATAACAGTTTTCATAGGATTTGGTTTTTGGAGACTTCAAACCCTTTAAGATCTCTCCAGTGACTGCCAGGCTATTGCTTTTGTGGTTGTTTTTCAAATCTACTGTGAAGCTGGAGAGAGGGGAATGGAAATAGCTTAAATTAAAATGCCACAGTGCTCACCTGTTCTACCAATATTCTGCTACTTTTTTTTTTGAGTAAAAAACTCCAAGAATCTGGTTCATTTTCAGGATTCTGAAAAAGTTGGTTTTTACCTTTTTTTCAGTATTAACATTGCTGCCATAAAGGAGCAAATATTTGGAGGTCCTTATTCTACCATTCCCACTAACACCACTCCAGGTTCATTTTCTTTTTTTTTTTTTTTTTCTTCATAAAGATAGTCAGTTGTTCTAGCATTATTTGTTCAAAAAACTATTCTTTTTTTCTACTACTGAGCACTTTGGTTTAAAATCACTTGATTGGGGCACCTGGGTGGCTCAGTGGGTTAAGCATCTACCTTTGGCTCAGGTCATGGTTTCAGGGTCCTGGGATCGAGCCCTTCATCGGGCTCTCTGCTCAGTGGAGAGTCTGCTTCCCCCTCTCTCTCCACCTGCCTCTCTGCCTACTTGTGATCTCTTTCTCTGTGTCAAATAAATAAATAAAATCTTAAAAAAAAACACAAAATCACTTGGTTATGTATATGGGACTTTATGTGTGGGGTCTTTACTTTGTCCCATAAATCTGTATCCTAATCCCAATACCACACTGACCCAGGATTCTTGTGCTTTCTGCCAGCATCTCATAACTGTGGCAGGCTAGCTAGTTAGCTTACAACTAGGGACAATTTTCAGACCGTTTATAGTTCATGACATAAAGAAGTCAATCTGAGCACATTACCTGGGTGTCTTCTTTGCATAAGACCTACCTTTACTCTTATATTTAACATGATTTTAAATCATATGGTATGAATCAGTAGTAACTACTTGTTGTTACTTGCCATATTTGAAATCCAAATACTTCTAAATGGCTATCTTGTTATTTTTTTAAATAAAATAGTTACTATTTATTTCTCATTTTTATAGTCAAACTTATTCCATAAGTATTACAATTTTAATGAGTTATTAAGGATATGGAAATACAGTTTTGTATACTATCACTTTAGTTGACTTCTGTAAGTTAATTTTGTGTTGAGAGAAATAAGAATAAACATCAACAATTAGCATACAGAGCATTATATGACATATGTTTTAAGTTTTAGCATCCCCAGTCAGCTAAGTCAATTTTTAAGGAGGAATGTTTTAGTTGTTTTGCCCAAAGAATTAGTCATCTATTGGCATAATCATGCTGCATAAGAGACAACCTGAAACTTCCTATGACTTTCAAAAACAAAGATTTATTTATCACACACTTATTTGTAAGTACAGTGGGAACTCCCTCACCTAAGGGTTTAGATGGGCTTAACACAAAACCATGGGTAGAGGTTTGCTTCCTGTATCTCTCATCTTCTCTGGACAAGTGACAAGCCATATAATGTCTTACTCATGGTAAATTACAGAAAATTATAGAACAAGCCCAAGCAACCACTCATCTCATCTTAAACCTTGGGTTGCCTCTCAAAATCTAAAATCCCATTAGGTAAAGCAAGTCAAATGTCTAAGCCTCAAATCAAAGCATTTAAAAGTATTAAAAAAAAAAAAAAGTACTCTTTACCTAGGATGAAGTCAAAGAAACATCATGTATCAAAGCTCAGTGTTTATGATCTGGGAAATATATCCTTACCATGGAGATGTGTGGCATGGGGCTAAGGGGTGGACATTAACTGAACAATAATAGGTCAGAATCTGTACTTGTTTTGTCAGGCAAAGTTTTACTGAATCAGATAGTATTCCCACCAAAACTCAGGAGGATTATTTAATCTCAGTATTTTATAAAAAAGCAGAAAGGGTTTTGTTGAAAGTAAATGTAAATATGTAATTTGCTGTAATAGTAACTTTAAAAAGAGAACTTTCTTTTAAAGATTTTATTTATGTATTATGTATGCATTTATTTATTTGACAGAGAGAGAGCACAAGCAGGGGGAACAGCAGAGGAAGAAGCATACTCCCCGCTGAGCAGGAAGCCTGATTCAGGGCTTAGTCCCAGGACCCTGGGATCATGACCTGAGCCGAAGGCAGCTGCTTAACTGACTGAGCCACCTAGGAGCCCCATAAAAAGAGAACTTGTAATGTAGCAGACATTGTGCATTGGCCACCCCAAAACCAAGACTGTTCCATTTCTTTGTATTCTTCTAATCCATCTCTCAAGCTTCCTTTTTTTTTTTTTTTTTTAAACAGGAAGTCTATATTATATAGTACTGACCCATTTTGGAATAATAGCTATTAAAAAACACAAGAAAGCTTTACCTTTTTTTTTTTTTTTTCAACCAGGACATTGTAAACTGAATGCGTGGGGTGCATGAATGGCTCAGATGGTTAGGCATCTGCCTTCCGCTCAGGTCATGTTCTCTGGGTCCTGGGATCAAGCCCCAAATCTGGCTCCTGGCTCAGCAGGGAGCCTGCTTTTCCCTCTGCCTCCCCCTCTGCTTACTTGCTCTCCCTCCCTCTCTCTCAAATGAATAAATAAAATCTTAAAATGCAAATAGAAAGAAATAAAGCTGGATGTTAATGATATTTTGGAGCTACTGGACTATAATTCTATACATAAGAACTGTATATATCTGTATATATCTGTGTGGCTAAACTATTGGAAATTGGGCTTTGTATCATTTGTAGGCTAATATAGTTGTATGTAGTAAACTACAAGTTAAAATCAGAGTACTTTTATTATAAATATCAAATTATCTTCAATAAATAATTGGTGTTAGGATGGTTGTACTAGTATCTACTTCTTTTTCCTAAGTGATCATTATAAAATTCTCTAATGTTTTAATTCTTCAGTTTTAGCTGATTCTGGTCTGAGAGTCACAATATATGTATTTCAATCAGATCCCCTTTCAGAAATTCTCAATCTCTGCCAATAATTGCTTGTCTTCTTTCATCTTCAAGTCTTTAAAAATAATATTTATATGCACACTTAGTTTTTTCCTAATGCCAAATGGTACCATAATATGATGTCTAATGAGTTCTCTAGAAGTACACTGAACATAGACATTTTATAGCACTTAATGAGTTTGAGCTGAAGAGGCTCTTTAGCAGTGTCAGCTTACAGTAAATGTTTTTAATTTTTTTAAATTTGAGTATAGTTGATGTATAATGTTACATTAACTTCAGTTGTACAACAGAGTGATTCAACTTTACACATTATGGTATGATCACCAGAATGAAACAGAGAAAAACTGTAATTTACCTATATTTTCCTTTAGGGTATCATTTTATTTGCTTCTAGCATGTAACAGTACATTCCTTTTGACAGGGAGAGTGACTCCATTTAAGGTGTGACTTGTAAATGAATTCCCATTGAATTACCACATAACAACTGTGATGGACACTGCTAGTTATCACATACAACCCTCTTTCTAGAACAGTAAACATCCTGATCCTTTGCTGGGTACATGATCATTAACAATGAAGATTATATCTATTAAAATTCCTTAAAGTTAGGTGTCCCTGGGTGATTTATATCTGTCAGTATTTAGGGCCAATTGATTTGTCAAACATCCTGGATAATGTCAGGACACCTGGTTGGTTCAGTTGGTAGAGCATGTGACCTTGATCTCAGAGTGGTGAGTTAGATCCCCATGTTGGGTGTGGAGCCTACTTAAAACAAAATGAAACAAAACCAAATAATAATGTCTTGGTTATGTCATTGACAAGAAGTGACCATGGCATTTTCATTTTTCTTTTTCTTTCTTCTTTTTGGTTACAGTCTGGAGTTAATGAGCAAAGCCCTCCCCACCCGGCATCATTTGTATGAGAGTTTCTCCCTAGGAATAAGAAAAGAAAAAGCTGGAAAGGGTCTGAGTCTGGAAAGACATTAGGCTGTCTTACTACATCTGAATTATATACATGTGAAACTTAACATGGTAGAGAAATTCATTTCTTCCCTGCATAATTCAAGGTTATCTTTAGGACATACAGATGAACCTATGTTATAGTTAGGGCAAAGACCTTTACTGATCTTCCTTAACATTATTAAAAATGTCATAGCTACAAAATTTACGAGGTATGTTTCTTCACTTAACATCCCTTACTGCTGTTACAGATATCCTGTGGAAAATAAAATAAAATAAAAGGTGTTTTCAGTTAAAGAAAAGTAGTGTTTCTGGAAAGATGGCACTGTACTAGCTCTGGTTTATATGAGAACAGAATTTCGGGTAGACCTGAGATCTGGTGTTACTTAACATTTCCTAATCACCTTTAGACATTGGATGTTAAATTTAACCTGGTGTATGTAGTTTTCTTGGTAATGTGTTGGGGCTTTATTTACCATTGTCTGCATTGACAAAAGGTAATGTTGTGAAAGCTCTAGTATGTACAAACCATCTTACATAATTTATTATGACTTGTATTTTTATGCATTGAGCCAGAAGGCAAACATTTAGCCAGAATTTTGTTTCTCTAAACAAATGAGAGTAGCCATGGGCAATTAGTATTCTTTAAGGACCCAGAATTCATTTCTCTAAGAATTTGACATAAACCCTGTTCCCATTCAAGCATTATCAGTGGTAGATGCTTCACCCATAGTGAGGACTAGAAAGCTAATTGGGGCATATATTGAATTGCTTTATGTCCACTCTTCTGTGTATTTATATAAAGATAAGACATGATGTCCTTTTATTAATAAAATTAGACTATTCCTCTGTGTATGTATTATCCTTCTATTAACACCCCATACTGTAGAGAAAAGTGACGTATCCTAATAATTAAAGGATTGTACTCTGAACTTAGATTGTATTTTTATACAGGCTTCACCACATATAAGCCTTGTGAAAAAGTCCACTGTCCTTAGACTGCAGTTTAACTTTTATTGCTAAAACAAGAAAGTGTTTGTATCTCTTTCAGGATTATTTTGAGGATTAAATTAGTATGTGACATATATATGTTACAGTAAGCACTACATGTGTCAGCTATTATCACTATTATTGTCATCATTATTTTATTTTTATTATTATATTACTCCTTTTAAAGGTTGATTGATTGATTGATGAGAGAGAGACAGTGGGAGTGGGGAGAGGGGGTGAGGGAGAAAGGGAGGGAGAGACTCTTTTAAGCATTCTCTGCACTCACACAGGACTTTATCTCAAGACCCTGAGGCCATAACTTGAGCCAAAAACTAAGTTTGATGCTCAACTGAGCCACCTAGGCGCCACTTATCACTCATTTTACCAACACATAGTTTGAAAGTGTCAGAAAATTCAAGCTACCTTCATTCATCAGTTGATTGACTAATTCATTCATTCATTCATTCATTCAACTTTTATTTATTAAAAGCCAAACCACACACTATTTGTTGTTCAGGAAGCTGGGAGTAGAACAGTGAACAAAGTCATATAAGATATGACAAGAAGTAGTAAGAACTATGAAATAAATGAGGAGATATAAATTGAGAATGGGGGACTTTTTAAATAGGATTGTTAAGAAAGTCCACTATGAGTTGATAGTATGTAAGTAGAAGATTGAAAGGAACAAAGGAACAGTGCATGGGTGTGTTCATGGAAAGAATATTCCCACTCTTTTGGGAAGAGTGACAATTATTCTATATCCTCACTAGGCACTAGGTGTTATTTTTAATTTTAGCAATTCTGAAAATGTTAGTGGTATTTCTTTGTGACTTAAATTTGATTGACCATATAGCTAATGAATATGAGCAACTTTTTCATTCTTATTGGCCATTTGGGTAGTCTAGATTTGAAGTACATTTTCACATTTCTTCCCTCTTTTGAATTATTTATACTTTTTTTACTAATTAGGAGTTTTTTAGATATGAATACTTTGTTGAATATATATATTGGAAATATCTCTTCCCCCTCTGTGGATTTTTTATAATAAACCTCAGTTTTTTAGAACAGTTTTATGTCTACTGGAAAATTGAGCAGAATCTATAAAATTCCCATTATACCTGTCCCTGCACTAAATGCAGTTTTTCCTATTGACTAATATGTATATTTGTGTTCTATATTTGTCATAACTGATTAATTAATATTGATACACTATTAATTAGTGTTCATAGTTTACATTAGGGTTCACTCTGTGTTGTAAAGTTCTGTGGATTTTGTCAAATGCAGCATGTCATGAATCCATCGTTATAATTTCATACTGAATAGTTTCACTGCCCTAAAAATACCCTGTGTTCCACCTATTGGTTATTTCATTTCCCAAGCTCTTGGCAACCCCTGGTATTTTATTGTCTCCATAGTCTGGCCTTTCCTAGGAGGTCATATAGTTGAAATCAGACACTGTGTTGCCTTCCCATACTGGCTTCTTTCACTTAGCAATCTGCATTTAAGATTCCTCTTGGTCTGTGGCTTAGTAGGTCATTTCCTTTTATTGAATAATATTCCATCTCAATAATATTCCATATTCATCAAATGATAAACCGTTTGTGTATCCATTTCTAAATTAAAAGATACCTTCTATGGATTTTCAATCTTTTAATGGTGTCTTTGAGCAATCTTAATTTTAATTATCTCCAGTTTGTCAATCTTTTCCTATATAATTACTGTGTTTTGATTTCTTTTTTTATCTATTTTTTAATTTATTTAAAAAAATTTAAATTAACATGTGATGTATTATTAGCCCCAGGGGTACAGGTCTGTGAATCGTCAGGCTTACTGTATTTGAGTTTCTAATTATGGCTTTCCACTAATCCCAAAATTCTAGAATTTTTCTCTCTCTTTTTAAAAAGCTTTCACACACCATATACCTGGGATTTATGTTTGTATGTAGGATGATGTAGAGATCAAGATTTGTTTTCCATGTAAATACACAGTTAAAGAAGCTCTATTATTGAAGACATGATTCTTTCCACTGTACTTTCCCACTGTACTGATGCTTTTTCATAAATCTGGTGAAAGCTATACCTGTTACAGAACTCTCTTCAACATAATTTACAATACAAATATCCATCACAAAATAGTCTTGAAAAGCTCTATGGAGAATTGTCTTTCAACTTAAAAATCATTTTCTCTTTCCTGATGTTATAGGGAAAGTATTGAGTAGTTCACATGAAGTATGATGCTTGCTAAAAGTTTTGTTTCTAAATAGACTTTTCTATGTTAAGAAAGTACCTTCTATTTCTAATCTGTTCAGGTTTTTTAAAAAGCATTTTGTTGCAACAGAGATTTGAAATTTATCAACGGAATTTTCTTCATATATTATAATTATTCTATTGAGTTTCTCTTTTATTCTTTTAATGTGATTATTACTATGACTGATTTTTCAAAGGATAAACTAGATTTGAATTCCAGGAATAAAACCCAATTTGAGTATGACCTATTATTGGTTTTATATTTTGTTCTGTGCAATTTGTTAATATTTGTTTGAGGTTTTTATGTTTATATACATGCAAGATATTGGCCTAAGATTTTCAACTTGTAATGACTATTTGTTTTTAATAAATAGTTTATATTAGTATCATTATAAGAAATAAACTGCTTATCCTATCTTCTTCATATCTTGAAGTGTTTACATGAAATTGATAGGTTATTCCTTCCTCAAATGTTTGAGAAGATAAACTGTAAAGTAACTTAGACTTGGAGTTTACATTGTGGAATGATTTTAATTTAAATATATATATTTAAATATATAAAGGTCTAATGATATATTCTTCATATTCTTGTGCCAGTTTTATTATGTTTTTTAAATGATTTTTCCATTTCATGTAAAATTTAAATTATTGCCTTTTTAAATAATCTCATCAATTTATGCTGTAGAGTATTTATTTACATGCTCTCTTCATTACTGATTTTGATTATCTGTTCTCTTTGCTCCATCTTGCTAGGAATTTATTAATTATATAAATAAGTCCAATAGAATCTTCATTATTACCTTGCTTCTACGTTTTTGTTTTTAATTTATTTTGTCATTCTTGGAAGGCATTTATACACACACATACACACACACACACACAGACACTTAAGGCTGTAAATGTGCCTCCAAACTTTAGATATACTCTGTAAGTTTTGACATGTTGGTAAAAAAACAGAATGATTTCTATTTGGTCTCTAGACCCACCCTCAGAGAAATTGGCAAGTCATTGAAGGAGAAAGAGGAAAGTGCCCCACTCACTTCTGTGTATTTCTCTTCTTTCTGTGACCCTGGAGTCTTCATTCCTGGATGAAGATTTGCTTTGGTGCATTCAAACCAATTTATTTATTTATTTATTTATTTATTTATTTTATTTATTTTTTTTTAAAGATTTTATTTATTTATCTGACAGAGAGAGATGACAAGCAGGCAGAGAGGCAGGCAGAGAGAGAGGAGGAAGCAGGCTCCCTGCTGAGCAGAGAGCCTGATTTGGGGCTCGATCCCAGGACACTGGGATCATGACCTGAGCTGAAGACAGTGGCTTAACCCACTGAGCCACCCAGGCGTCCCGCATTCAAACCAATTTAAAAGTATTTTTATTTCACTTCCCTGTTTGTTCATGGGAGAGGGCTTTTCTTAAAGTTTTTACTTAAATTTCAGTTAGTTCACATACAGTATAATACTAGTTTCAGGTGTACAATTTTGTGATTCGGCATTTCCATACATCACCTTGTGCTCATCACAAGTGCCCTCCTTAATCCCATCACCTATTTCACCCACCTCTCACCTACCTCCCTTCTGGTAACCATCAGTTTGCTCTCTATAGTTGAGTGTGTTTCTTGGTTTATCTCTCTTTCTTATTTTTTCTCCTGTACTCATTTTTTAAGATCTTTTATTCTATTTTATTTAGTTATTTGACAGAGAGAGAGAGAGTGAAAGAGCATAACAGCAGGAATGAGAGAAGGAGAATCTGATTCCCCATTGAGCAGGGAGCCCAATGCAGAACTTGAACCTAGGACCTGGGGATCATGACCTGAGCCAAAGGCAGACACTCAATCACCTGAGCCACCCTTTTGTTTTGCCTCTTAAATTCCACATATGAGTGAAATCATACATTATCTGTCTTTCTCTGACATATTTCACTTAGCATAATGTTCTTTAGCTCCACCCATGTCATTGCAAATGGCAAGATTTCATTTTTTTAGCTAAATAATATTCCATTCTCTCTTTATATATATAAGTATATATAATATATAAATATGTAATATTTAATATATAAATATATGCATGTATTCATATTCACATCTTCTTTATCCATTCACCAATTAATGGACATTTGGGCTAGTTCCATGATTTGTCTATTGTAGATAATGGTGCTATAAATCTTGAGGTGCATGTATCCCTTTGAATTGTTATTTTTGTATTCTTTAAATAAATACCTAGTAGTAGTGCAGATGCTAGATTGTTGTGTAGTTCTATTATTAATTGTCTGAGGAAACTCCATACTGTTTTCCAGAGTGGCTGCACCAGTTTGCATTCCCACAACAGTATAAGAGGGTCCTCCATTCTCCATAGCATTGCCAACACCTGTTTGTTCTTGTGTTGTTGACTTTAGCCATTCTGACAGGTATGAGGTGATATCTCATTGTAGTTTGGATTTGTGATATTGAGCATCTTTGATGTATCTGTTGGCCATCTGGATGTCTTCTTTGGAAAAATCTTTATCCATATCTCCTGCCCCTTTTTAATTGAATTATTCATTTTTGGAGTGTTGAGTTTTATAATTGTTTTTTATATATTTTAGATTTAACCCTTTATTGCATATGCCATTTGCAAAGATCTTGGAGAAGGTAATTTAAGCTAAGCTACTGCATCATAGTCGAAACAGAAATTCTGATTTCTGGCTACTTTGTGAAAATGTATTATGCTAGGAGTAGAAAAATGAGAAGTATTAGGAGACTGTTATACTAACCTAGACAAAAATATGAAAGTAGTATTGATTGGTTACTTGGGTAGCATGGTAACAAATGGTTAGTTTGTTGTATTTTTCCAAATAAGTCTGACAGTATAATCCAAAGCATTAAAGGTGGAGGTTGGGTGGGAGAGAATTGAGAATTGAGAATGATGGCTCCCTGTATTTTTTCCTTAAGAACAAGATAGATTATTTTGTTCTCACCTAGGCTCAGTCTGAGATAGATTCTCCCACCATAGGGGTATGTCTATAAATTTCTTTATTTCCTATGTTGAAATACATACAAACACACACACACACACACACACACACACACGATTAGACTGACTGCCTATCCTGAGACAATCACCATCATCAAGGATGGTCATTAGTCTCAACCAGTATGTATATAATAGGAACAGGTGGAAAGACATATCCCAAAGAAGGTCATGGTGGTATACTAAGAAAAAGGAATGGATTCTTATAAATAAAATGTGGTGGGAGAGTCTATTATAATGATGAATAAAATGTTCATAAGAAGAGGTTGGATTAAAGATTATTCAAAAATAGAAAAGGATTTGATACTTACTTTGTAGGGAATTTAATGAGAAAAAAATTTTTTTAAAAACTTGGTGTTGATGAGAGGGCCCATTTTCTGAGGTAGAGAATTTGTATGGAACTGAAGAAGATGAAGGTGAAAAATGAACATCACCATGCTGATTAGAAATAATGGGCCACAATTAGGTTAAACTATGAAAAGATACTTTGTGAAGAGAGCATGCACTTTTACAGAAAAAATATAATGACTTGAACCATGTGCATTCTGGAAGCTTTATGAAGTTGTCTGGTGTTAAGAGGATGGGCCCAGCTTACTCTAGGAGTATCCTAAAACTTTCATGTCTTATGGATTCTAATGTTACTATCTAGAAATGAAAGTATTCCTTATGTTTGATAGCATGAGATCAGAGTTTATTTTTTACAAGGACAGATTTGATTAAATTTTTTTTGTGCACTAGAATTAAATATGATAAACCACTCTATCAATGAAAATAATAAAAGTAACCACTTTCTTCTTTTAAACATGATTCAGTTACTTTGGTGTAAAACATTGATAAAGGCAATTTTTGTATTCAGTTTCTCCTTTCCTACTCAAAGCATCAAAAACGTAGCATTAATTTTGAAATGACATGGTCTCTAAAAGGCTAATTTATTAATGCTTAATTCTTTGGGTTTTCTTAGTAGCAACTTGGTTTTGCTAATGACATCAATAATGCAGGAAGAAATTAAGTAATTTAAAATCAATTATAAGGAAGTGCACATTTTGAATTCAAAATAATTGTAATCAACTAAATCCTCAGCAATTATCACCATCTCTATTTATTAGAAATATTTGAATTTTGATAATGCCTGATATTGAGGAAGCTGTGTAATATGTGTTTAAATTTTTAATACCTCTTCACCTTTGATTTTAGACTGCAAATGGAAGAGATAAGGTTTGATTATTTTTTTCCTTTTGAGAATAAACCTACTGATATCTACTCTCAAATTAGATCTGGCTGCTAAGGGTATTTTAAAAGTTTCATCAATGTGATTTCATAAGAGACTCATATGGTAGCAGGTACATTTCCTACCATGAACTACAGTGCTTACACAAATACTCTAATTACATGATTCATAAAATATTTAAAAGCCTTGAATGATGAAAGTTTTTAAGTGACTAAATGGTGACCTCAATTACACTGAACCATTTAGCTAAAGACATGTTTTTCCATAATCAATGTTAATCTTTAAATAGAACTTCATGTATTTCCAAATATTTATTTTCTGATTTTCTACATAATCAGGTTTTATTAACAATTTTTCAAACCTGAAAACAGAACATGAAAAACAAAAACAAATGTATCACACTTTCAGAGGTATTTTTTTAAAATCCTAAAACAATCTTATTATTTTATTGTCACTTAATTTTAGGCATTGACACCCATACTTCTCTATCATGTACCTTTCTCTAAAAAAAAAAAAAAAATGAGAAAATGAATCTCAATATTTTCCCCCACCAGAGCTCGTTTCTTTCAGATAGAATGCCAGTGATTAGTCTAATTATTTTTTATTATATACATTGGTTTATTGCATGGCATATAAGATACTTACTAGGCTAGATTTATGCATTAGGTAGGAAACTTTTGCATAACAATTGGGCTTGACTATCTGAAGGATGAAGCAAATCAAAATTTTCTTCTTGTTCATGTTCTGTAGTTAGCAGAAGAGCCACTCGGGACACAGGGTTCTTCCCACTTTTGCCTTCACCATTCCATAAGTCTCCTTGTCAGATGCATCCAGCCAAAAGAGGGAACCATTGGGAAGTTTTCAAGAATTTATGAAAGTGGGTCATGTAATCTTTGGGATGCAGCAAAAGCTATTATATTTTCTTGTTGGATAATCTCCTTTGTTATAATACAGTGCCCTTCATCTCTTTGGTTTAAAATCTGTTTGTCTGGGGGTGCCTGAGTGGCTCAGTTGGTTAAGCAACTGCCTTCCACTTAGGTCATGACCCTAGAGTCCTGGGATTGAGTCCCACATTGAGCTGCCTGCTCAGCGAGGAGTCTGCTTCTCCCTCTGACCCTCTCCCCTCTCATGCGCTCTCTCTCACTTTCATTCTCTCTCAAGTAAATAAATACAATCTTTAAAAAAATCTGTTTGATATAAGTATGGCTACTCCAGCTTTCTTTTGACATCCATTAGCATGAAAAATGTTTCTCCAGCCCCTCACTTTAAATCTGCAGGTATCTTTAGGTCTGAAATGAGTCTGTTGTGGTCAGCATATAAAAGGGTCTTTGTTTATGTATTTGTTTATCCATTCTGACATTCTGAATCTTTTGATTGGGGCATTTAGATCATTTACATTCAGAGTGATTATTGATAGATATGAATTTAATGCCATTGTATTACTTGTTAAGTCATTGTTCCTGGAGATTTCTTCTGTTCCTTTCCAGTTTTTGTCACTTTTTGTCACTTTGGATTTTCTTTCCCACTCAAAAAGTTGTCTTTAACATTTTTTGCAGGGCTGGTTCAGTGGTCACAAGCTCCTTTAGTTTTTGTTTGTCTGGGAAACTGTCTCTTCTTTTATTCTGAATGTAGCCTTGCTGAATACAGTATTCTTCGCTGGAGATTTTTCTCATTAAGCATGTTGAATATATCATGCCACTTTCTTCTGGCCTGTTAAGTTTCTGAGAGGTCTGCTGCTAACCTTATTTTTCTTCCCTTGCAAATTAGGGACTCCTTTCATCTTGCTACTTTGAGGATTTTTTCTTTATCATAGTATTTTGCAAATTTACTACAATCTACCTTGGTGTTAGCCTGTATGTGTTGATTTTGATGGGAGATCTCTATGCCTCATGGATCTGGATGTCTGTTTCCTTCCCCAGATTAGGGAAGTTTTCATCTGTAATTTCCTCTTTTTTGTTTTTCTGGGACTCCTATGATACAGATGTTATTATGTTTGGTGAAGACGCTGAGTTCCCTAAGTCTACTGTTGTGATCCAAGGTTTTTCTTTCCCTCTTTTTTTAAGCTTCATTATTTCCCATAATTGTATCTTCCACATCACTTATTGATTCCTCGGATTCTATCACCCTGGTGGTCATTATATCCAGTCCGTTTTGGATCTTGGTTATTACATTTTTCATTTCGGCCTGATTGACTTTAAAACTGTTTTATTTCCGTGATAATAGTATCCCTGATGTCTTTTATGCTTTTCTCAAGCCCAGGTAGTATCCTTATGATTGTTGCAGTTAAATCAAGAACAAGCATATTACTTATATCTGTTTCAACTAGATCTTTGTCTGTGGCCTTTTCTTGTTCTTTCTTTTGGGATGAATTCTTGAATCTTGGCATTTTGGCTAGGTCTTTGTCTTCTTCTCTGGGAAAGCCTTTTATGTTTCCTATTCCTGAGAGTAATGACTTTATGAATAAAAGGTCATATAATGTCCAGGGCCTGGTGCTTCATGAAATTTCTCTGGTGTATACTGGTTGCACTCTGCTGCTGTGCTATGGCCACTCTATCCCTTAGGTCAGTCCTCTGCAGGGATTTACCTTGCCTGCAGTGGGGAGTGTTTGGACCTTGGCCAGAGTGTGTTGAGTTTAACAAGGCATACTCTGCTCTGCTTGTTGAAAGACTGATGCTATTTCCACTAGAACTAAAGCTTTGCATAACTCTATGGTCGGTAGGCATGGTACATGTGGGGAGGGGTAGAGGTTGTGCTGTGCTTCTGGAGGGGGGGCCTGCTGAGCTGGTTCTTATGCATACTTGTCTGAGGAAAGTGGTACACAGGTACATCAGAACACAGGTTGTTGGGGCTTGGTGTAAACAGATTAGGCAGACATTGTTTGCACTGTGCTATTTACTGAAGTTGGTTGGTTTATATTGAGGGACAGGGGAGGGCAATTGTGTCAGCCAGATTCTTTGTCCTTAGAGAAGGAAACTCATAGTTGCTGCTGTCAGAGAATGCCTCCCAGAAGCACTAACAAATTCCCCTCCCACATCCCAGACATTTTTCAGATTGCTGCTTTCACACTCTTTGGGTTGTTTGCCTGCCTATAGCAGTGCAGTGCATTTTGGGTTCTATTCCAACCAGTTCAGCTGAGTTTTAAAATTCCAAACTTTAGGGACCCAGAGTGGTGTATACCTGTGCTGGTCTTCTGGGGGAAGGTCTGGCTGTACTGGAATTGACTCAGGTTGACCCAGAAGGGCAGTTACGTGCGCACACACACGCGCACACACGCGCACACACACACACACACACACACACACAAAGGAGGTGGAATTTGGAGCAAAGCACACTAAACAGCCAGTATCTGGGTTAGCTTCCCTCAGTGGGTGTCTCTGTCCCTATGCCGGGGAACAGGGGAGAGAAATGCCACCTGCCTGCTCTTTTGTCCACAGAGGCAATGCCACCTCTTTCAGATACACTCCAAGAAGAGCAGTCTCTCCTAGTGCATCTTATGGGATCCTCAGATCATGCCATCTGCTCCTGGGTTAACTACCTGCCTTCTCCACAAAAGCACTGCAGAGCCCTCATGGCTCAATATCAGTCATGCCACAAACTTCTAAAACTCAAGTCTTTAAGCCCCACTGGTCTCAAAAAATCATGAAAATCAGCCTTCCTCATTTTCCTAGTCAATGGCATTGAGGAATTGTTCTCCTTGTGTGATCACCTGTGCATTCCTCTCCTCTCTCATCTTTCTCTGTGACCAGGGATCCCCCACCTCCACAGCACCTGTGATCTATTTCTCCCCCATACCACATCTCTGCAACTCCTACCTTCTGCAATGTGGTCCCTTCTCTTGCTCTAGTTGTACAGTTTGTTCTGTCACTCCTCAGGTAGATTTCTTGGATATTCAGAATGATTTGATATTTTTCTAGCTGTGTTCAAGTAAAGAGGCAAGCCTATGGTCCTCCTTATAGTTTGCCATCTTAGCTTCTCTCCCATTTAGTAGTACTTTAGATCTATGTTCTTTTAATTTTGATCTCTTTAAAAAGTTAAATAAATAAAGTTCAAATAATACAATGACTCTTAGAACTAATGATCTGCATTAGCATATAAATACAGTATCTTAAATCTATAATAATTATTTCATTTAAAATAAAAAGCAACAGTTGACTGCATTTTTCTGTTAGTTTTCCGTTAGTTAGTTGTCCGTTCAATCTATTAAAAACTTACCAAAATTCTGTTACAATTGTGTGATAACAGAGCTTTCATTGTTAGTACATGGACCTATTTAAGATAATTTTAATTACCAAATGAGAATAGGAAGAAATATTCTTAGTTCCACATACTATCCTGGGACGTTAAAAACTTATCTTGTATTTAATGTTTGAAGAACTTATGTTTTAATAAAATTCTAAGCAATGGGTCTTCAGTGATTATGTTAGTCATTTACGCATTTTCTTCAATGATACTGAAAACTACTTGCCATATACATTTATAGACATGTAGTGTATCTTATTTACTTTTCTGGTAGATAGCATAGTGGCTGCCACATCCAAGGCCTTTACTATATGCATTTGCTGAATGAATGGATGGATGGATGGAACATTTTGTGCATATAGCCTATACATTGATTTCAGAGTGCTGTGACACATATTTAATTTAGGTCATCTGTTCTTTAATATATGTTACTCAATCTTGGTCCTATCCTTGCTTTTTCAAGGGAAAACATAAGGGAAAATTTGCTTTGGTGCAATGAGTAGGCAGAAAAGACTTTTGAGAGAGCATAAGATTCTCAAGAATGCCAGGACTTTATGGTGGGACAACATTGAATGTAACTTAAAGTGTTTACATGTTATGCTTGAAGACATATTAAAGATAGGATTAGACGCTTTTAAGAATGCTTTTAAAAAGAAATATCTGAAGTTAGTTGAACAACAAGAATGAGGGCAATGTTCTGGGCAAGAGAACAGTGTGAGCAAAGGTCCCTTGAAAGAAAATCAGGGATGGAAAATAAAAGTTACGTCATTGTGGCTACCATTTTGTTACGGAACCCCTCTGTCTCATCAATTCCATATCAACTGCTACCATGAAAAGCTTCCAACAATTATATTTTATCCTCTCATTTTTCTTTTCATTCAGTCATTCATTCATTCAACATATAGTGAACATCTTCTATCTAGATACTATATAAATTACTGGGGAGTACAATGACAGTAAAAAACAATCCTCAATCTTATAAGGAAAGCAAAAGTAAATAACCAATTAAAATGAAAACCTTTACCTTAAAAGTGCTGTGGGAATATGTGTAAATGAGTTGCTAATTGTTCTTAAACGAGAAGAAAATTTGAGAGAGGCTTTTCAGAAGAAATCGAGTTTAAGCCAAATCTTAAAAGAAGAATGGGTATAACAGGCAAATGAGGAAGTGGAGTAGAATGGCTTTTAAAGTGTTGTAAACAGCCTGTTTAAGGAATACTGATGTGGTGTGTTTATGAAGCTATGGTAGCTGGTGTGTTTTATAATCATAGAGTGCATGGCAGTGAGAAGTGAGTTGAGGAGATCAGACAGGACCACATGCAGACAGTGAATTTTATTCTGTATTCAGGAAAAGGCTATTTAGAATTTTAAGCAGAAAAATAAATTGATTTAATTTACATTTCATAAAAATCACTCTTACGATTCTGTGGAGAATGGCAGGAGAGGCATGGGTGAATAAGAATGAAACCAAGTAGAAGATTTTCAGTCTCTGCCAAGGGACTGAGGTCCCTAAATTAAGGAAGTTCCATATAAAAACAGAGGAGTGGATTGATTCAGAAAATAATAGAATCACTGTCTAAACTGCAAATAAGTCCCTGTTGTCTAACAAATAAAATATATTTCCCTTACCTTTACACTCGAAACCCTTCATTGTTTTCTCTCAATGCATCATTCTAGCTAAACTATACTTCTAATGATACTTGGGCTCCATGAAATCATTTGCTCTTTCCTTTAGGAATCTTGATTTTTTTTTTTTCTGTTTAGGAAATGGACACCACACATTAATCAAATTGCACTTTTAACAGTAAATACTTTTTAGAATAAAATATTCTTTTTTTAAAAATTTTTATTTTTTATAAACATATATTTTTATCCCCAGGGGTACAGGTCTGTGAATCACCAGGTTTACACACTTCACAGCACTCACCAAAGCACATACCCTCCCCAATGTCCATAATCCCACCCCCTTCTCCCAAACCCCCCCCCCCCCAGCAACCCTCAGTTTGTTTTGTGAGATTAAGAGTCACTTATGGTTTGTCTCCCTCTCAATCCCATCTTGTTTCATTTATTCTTCTCCTACCCACTTAAGCCCCCATGTTGCATCACCACTTCCTCATATCAGAGAGATCATATGATAGTTGTCTTTCTCTGCTTGACTTATTTCGCTAAGTATGATACGCTCTAGTTCCATCCATGTTGTCGCAAATAGCTAGATTTCATTTCTTTTGATGGTTGCATAGTATTCCATCGTGTATATATACCAAATCTTCTTGATCCATTCATCTGTTGATGGACATCTAGGTTCTTTCCATAGTTTGGCTATTGTGGACATTGCTGCTATAAACATTCGGGTGCACGTGCCCCTTTGGATCACTATGTTTGTATCTTTAGGGTAAATACCCAATAGTGCAATTGCTGGGTCATAGGGCAGTTCTATTTTCAACATTTTGAGGAACCTCCATGCTGTTTTCCAGAGTGGCTGCACCAGCTTGCATTCCCACCAACAGTGTAGGAGGGTTCCCCTTTCTCCGCATCCTCGCCAGCATCTGTCATTTCCTGACTTGTTGATTTTAGCCATTCTGACTGGTGTGAGGTGATATCTCATTGTGGTTTTGATTTGTATTTCCCTGGTGCCGAGTGATATGGAGCACTTTTTCATGTGTCTGTTGGCCATCTGTAGAATAAAATATTCTTTATTAAATGATAGCCTCTATTAAGGAGAAATCAAATCCAATATTTTTGATCCTGTTCACTCACAGTAAACAGAATGTCCTGAATTTTTTTTTGTCAATATATGTGCGAATAGGTGCATAAATGAAATATTAGTATTATGCCTAGTATTTGTTTTCTTTTGAAATTCCAAAGCAAGAGTAATTAGCAAAATTGAATGAAGCACCAAAAATATACATCCTTTGGTAAATAAATTGGAAAATTTATAAATTCTATGGGAAAACCAAAATAATGAACTTTATCATATGTGATTATGACTTCACTAGACCTCTTTATGAAACTCTGCCATCTTTGCAACTCCATCAGTAAAAAGCAATTGACTTTAAGGATTGAAAAAACTTACTTCTGAAAATCTAATCTCTTGTAAATAAGGAAATTTTGAAAATTCTGTATTTGCAAATAATATATTTTTACCTCAATGCTTTCTTAAAAATAATAAAGTTTAGAATTCTTTTGAACAAATATATAAATCATGAAGGTAGAAAATATAATTGCTTTCATAATCGTGTAAATTCCAATCTTTTGACAATTTTATCACCTTTTATGAGCTTATGCTCATTCCAAGAATTTATTTGTGGCTGAAAACATAGATTCATCCACTTTGTCAAATTGATTATTATAGAAAAATGTTATGATTGCCTGCTGAGAATTTAAGACTAATATGATAGCATCATTCAGAATTTCTCTTTAAAGGTAACTTCACTGGAATGTGATAACATCTATAAATTTTACCACTCAAACATATTTACAGAAATGTAGCTAATTATATTTTTATATAAAATCAGAATAGTGTTCTAATGCTTATATGAAATAGAAATATCCTTGTTAAATCTAGTAATGCCCTAGGAAAACTTTGGTAGTGAAAGTACAACTTATTTTGATTTATTCTTCTCTCTAAAAGGAAAGATATGTGGGTGTGTAAGTGCATATGCGCGCGTGTGTGTGTGTGTGTGTGTGTGTATGTGTAGTGGAAAAAGTTAAAAAATATAAGTAATAAAAATAAGGAATTTGGTCCATAATCTAGAAACTATTGCTATTAAGTATATTTTCATATATGCTCTGTTAGTATTCTTTATTTATTATGTATTTTTAAAAATGTATTATATCTACATATCATGTTTTAAATATTTGTACTTAAAATTACACTGTCTTTTCAAATGATTAAATATTCTTCTTCAAATTCATTTTAAGAATGATATTTTTATACTATTATACTATTTCATATATGTGTCATAATATACTTGATTTTATCCATGCTGCTGGACATGTAGTATGCTTCCAATTCTTTGTGCATAACTATGTTTATGCAGTGCTACTGATCTACAGATTTTTGCCTCTCCAGATTGTGCATCTTTTTGGCATTTTCTTTTAATATGAACTGTAGAAATGGAAATGCTATTCCAAAGCAAAATGTACACACATATATTACTATCAATCTATTTTGATTAATTGCTGAAGAAGGGTTGTACCAATGTACAATCTTGCCAACAGGGCTTGAGAGCAATAACTTCCCTCACTTCACCACTAAGTTTGTAACTTTAAAGCAATCTTTGCCAATTCAGTTGGTACTGGTTATTAATAAGTTCAGAACACAATTATTCCTGACTCCCATAGGACCCTGTTATCCAAGTTAAAAAAAAAAAAAAAAAAAAAAAAGATCTGTACACTTTCACCAAGATAGTTGTAAAAAGGAAATTAACTAAATGTAAATATTTCTCATATAAAGCATTAAAATTTATAACATCTTTAACATAAAATTTATTTATTTATTTATTTATTTATATTTTATTAAGTTCAGTTAGTCACCATGTAGCACAACATTAGTTTTTTATGTAGTTCAATGATTCGTTAGTTGCGTATAACACCCAGTGCTCATCACAACACATGCCATCTTTAATACCCATCCCCTGGATACCCCTTCCCCCCACCCCCTTCCCTTTGAAACCCTCAGTTGATTCCTGGAGTCAGTAGTCTCTCATGGTTTGTCTTCTTCTCTGATTTCCCTCTTCTTCAGTTTTCCCTCCTCTCCTCTGTGGTCTTCTGTGCTATTCCTTATGTTCCACATATGAATGAAATCATATGGTAATTGTCTTTCTCTGCTTGACTTATTTCACTTAGCATAATCCTCTCCAGTTCTATCCACGTCAATGCAAATGGTGGGTATTCATCCTTTCTGGTGGCTGAGTAATATTCCATTTTATATATGTACCACACCTTCTTTATCCATTCATCTGTTGAAGGACATCTTGGCTCCTTCCACAGTTTGGCTATTGTGGACATTGTTGCTATGAACATTGGGGTGCATGAGCCACTTCCTTTCATTACATCTGTATCTTTGGGGTAAATACCTAGTAATACAATTGCTGAGTCATAGGGCAGCTATAGTTTTAACTTCTTGAGGAACCTCCATACTGTTTTCCAAAGTGGCTGTATCAGCTTGTATTCCCACCAATAGGGTAAAAGTGTTCCCCTTTCCCCACATCCTTGCCAACATTTGTTGTTCCTGCCTTGTTAATTTTTGCCATCCTAACTGGTGTAAGGTGGTATCTCATTGTGGTTTTGATTTGAATTTCCCTGATGGCTGGTGATGTTGAACATTTTTTCATGTGTCCTTCAGCCATTTGTCTTCTTTGGAGAAGTGTCTGTTCATGTCTTCTGCTATTTATTGGCTGGATTATTTGTTTTTTGGGTGTTGAATTTGAGAAGTTCTTTATAGATCTTGGATACCAGCTCTTTATCTGATATGTCATTTGCAACTATCTTCTCCCATTTTGTGGGTGGGCTCTTAGTTTTATTGATTATTTCCTTTACTGTGCAGAAGCTTTTTATCTTGATGAAGTCCCAAAAGTTCATTTTTGCTTTTGTTTCTCTTGTCATTGGAGATGTATTTTGAAAGATGTTGTTGTGGCCGATGTCAAAAAGATTATTGCTTACGTTCTTCTCAAGAATTTTGATAGATTCCTGTCTCACATTGAGATCTTTCATCCATTTAGAGTTTATCTTTGTGTATGGTGAAAGAGAATGATCAAGTTTCATTTTTCTATACATAGCTGTCCAATTTTCCCAGCACCATTTATTAAAGAGACTGTCTTCTTTCCACTGGATATTTTTTCCTGTGTTGTTGAAGATTATTTGACCATAGAGTGCAAGGTTCATATTTGGACTCTCTACTCTGTTCCATTGGTCTGTGTGTGTTTTTGTGCCAGTACCATGCTGTCTTCATAATCACACCTTTGTAGTAAAGCTTGAAATCAGGTAATGTGCTGCCCCCAGCTTTTTCTTTTTTAGCATTTACTTAACAATTCAGGGTCTTTTCTGGTTCCATACAAATTTTAGGATTGTTTGTTCCGGCTCTTTGAAAAATGCCAGTTGTATTTTAATAAGGATTTCATTGAAAGTGTAGATTATTCTAGGCATCATAGACATTTTAACAATGTTTATTCTTCCAGTCCATGAACATGGAAGGTTTTTCCATATTTTTGTTTCTTCCTCAATTTCTTTCATAAGTATTTTGTAGTTTCTGGAGTATAGATACTTTACCTCTTTGGTTAAGCTTATTTCTAGGTATCTTACAGTTTTTGGTGCTATCGTAAATGGAATTGATTGCTTAATTTCTCTTTCTATAGTTACATTGTTAGTGTATAAAAAAAGCAACTGATTTCTGTGCATTGATTTTGTATCCTGCCACATTGCTGAATTGCTATATAAGTTCTATGAATTTGGGGGCGGAGTCTTTTGGGTTTTCCACAGAAAGTATCATGTTATCTGTGGAGAGAGTTTGATTTCTTCTTTGCCAATATGAATGCCTTTTATTTCTTTTTGTTGTCTAATTGCTGATGCTAGAACTTCTAGTACTATGTTGAACAATAATGGTGAGAGTGTGCTTCTTACCTTATGGGAAAAGCTCTTAGCTTTTTCCCATTGAGAATATTTGCCATGGGCCTTTCATAGTTGGTTTTTGATACTAAGGAATATTCCTTCTATGCCTACACTGTGAAGAGTTTTATCAGGAAAGGATGCTGTATTTTGTCAAATGCTTTTTCTGCATCAGTTGAGAGGATTATATGTTTCTTGTCTTTTATTAATGTGCTCTATCACGTTGTTGATTTGTGAGAGTATCTTTGAGGTCCATCTGGTCCAATATGTCATTCAAAGTTTTTGTTTCTTTTTTAGTCTTCTGTTTAGATGATCTGTCCATTTCTGAGAGTGGTGTGTTGAGGTCTCCTACTATTAATGTATAATTATCAATTTACTTAACAGTTGGCTAATAAAGTTGGCTGCTCCCATGTTGGGGACACAGATATTTACAATTGTTAGATTTTCTTGTTGGATAGACCCTATAAGTATGATATAGTGTCCCTCTACATCTCTTACTACTGTCTTTTGTTTAAAATCTATTTTTTCTGGTATGAGAATTGCTACCTCTGCTTTCTTTTGAGGTCTGTTGGCATGAAAAATTGTTCTCCATTCCCTCACTATCAATCTGAAGGTGTCTTTGGGTTCAAAATTAATCTCTTGTAGACATCATATGGATGGATATTGTCTTTTTATCCAGTCTGAAATCCTGTGTGGTTTCATGTGCTCATTGAGGCCATTCATGTTATAGGTGTGAAAAAGTACCAAAAAAGCTACTATGAAATATATAATTTGATATGTTTAACATCTAGTTGAAATAAGAAAAAGGTAAAAAGAAAAAACATAGAAACAGCATAGAGAAAGAATAAAGAGAAAAAGAGTTGTATCTAAAAATTAAACAAACTGTGAGGCAATGCCTTGAGTTCAATATACTGTTTTCTCCTGGTGTTGGGCTTTTACAGTTATATGGGGACCATAGGGTTGTCATCCTCTTGTTCTTCCAGCTTGTCTTCTGGAGGAGTGGTCTTGCCATACTGTTTAGGCAGAGTTGCCCTATCCCCGTCAGGGGACTGGGCTCAGTGGAAGCTGGTATTTTGATCTTTTGTTCTGTAGTGGCTTTCCATACCTCTTCTGTGGTATGGAAAGTTGTGGCAAAATGGCCGCACCCAAACTTCTGGCCCAGAGCGAGAAATCTCAGTCTGTTATCTTCACTTAACCCTCCAAGACACACAGTCTCCTTTTCTGTTGCTGAAAACCACAGCCTCCCACAGTTCATGCCCACAGTGACTCAGTGGTTGTCCCAGGTCCCAAGGTGTGTCCCTGCCCTTCGTGCTTCTAAAACCATGAGTGGCTTCAGACTTGTAGGGGCTTGTGTGCACGGGTACACCTACAGCTCCTGGATCCTGCCTGGGTGCTGCTCTAAAGCCCTTTCCAGGCCACTAACCCCTGCAAAGTTTTTGCCTATCCCCAGAGCAGGACACTTTTGTGCTCTGGTGTTATATCATTTTTCAGGTGCCCCTTTATGGAGGCTCCCTCCCCTTTCTGTTTATCTTTCAGTATCTCACCACAGATTCACAACTGTGCCCTTCCTATCTAGTGACAAGCAGTGTTTTTCTGCTTGTAGAGATCCAGATATATATTCTTACATCTCAGCCTGATTTCATGGGGGTTCAGAATGGTTTGATGGATATCCAGCTAAATTCAGGGGACCAGTTGAAATGGGGTCCCCTACTCCTCTGCCATCTTGCTTCTCTCCTTATAACATTTGAAACAGTAGATAATTATTAGGTTAACATTTACTTTGAAACCCAGATATCTTATATACAGTCTCTTTGGGGTCTGTTATATTATCTATGTTTATGTTTTATTTTGTAATGTTGTATTCCATTGAAAGATTTCATTTCTCACATTCTAACCTTCTCACAATATGAGGTGGCTTCAAGGTGGCTGGATATTTTGGGATGTGTGAAAGAGTCCATATGGGATTAAGGAAAAACAAAGTGTATGTTTTCAAATTTAGAAGGATTTTTAAAAGCAAAACAAGAACAAGTTCTTGTTTTCTAGGAAGAGAGCATCAGTAACAGCAAAAAACAAACAAACAAACAAACACCTATTGTGTATTAATTATTGCATTGAGGTGAAGGGACATAATGAATTATAATAATGTTTATTTTGTATGTTGTGGATCTCTAAAATGAACATGTGGATTTTATAATTTAATTCTTAACAACAACTATAGGTGGGATATAATTATGAGTTTTATTCCCAGGTCAGAAACCTCTGGCTGAAAAATTACATTTTATTTGATGCAATTCATGAAGTAAGTTACTCTCTGACCAAGGATTTAACCCCTAAGTCTTAACTGAAGTCTAATTCATAGGGCTAGAAGGAGGCCTTTCAGGGGTTGTCCTGAAATAACCTTCAGAGGTTGTCCTGAAATTATATATATATATATATATATATATATATATATATATATATATATAATTTTCTGAAATATGTTGCATCTGATTGATTGTGCCAACCCTGTCCAATAAAAATATGTTGCATGCTACATTTGTAATTTGATATTTTCTGGTTAGATCACCTTTAAAAAAGTAATGGCAAGTATGTGGAGAAATTGGAACACTTGCACCCTGTTGGTGGGAATGCAGACTGGCACAGCTGCTATGGAAAGGAATATGGACATTCTAAAAATTTAAAATTAGAATCCAAATTTTAGGGGCGCCTGGGTGGCTCAGTGGGTTAAGCCGCTGCCTTCGGCTCAGGTCATGATCTCAGGGTCCTGGGATCAAGTCCCACATCCGGCTCTCTGCTCAGCAGGGAGCCTGCTTCCTCCTCTCTCTCTGCCTGCCTCTCTGCCTAATTGTGATCTCTGTCTGTCAAATAAATAAATAAAATCTTTAAAAAAAAAAAAGAATCCAAATTTTGGATATTTGTGCAATAGATTGAAATCAGGGACTTGAAGAGATATTAGCAGTATTGTCATCTGTTGCATTACCATACACTAATTATTAAGCAGCAGAAAGAGAGATTAAGGAAAAAATTCCAAACAAATTCCATTTACAAATCCTCTAAAAATAATAAAATACCTCGGAACAAACCTCACCAAAGAAGTGAAAGACCTGTAATCTGAAAACTATAAAGCACTGATGAAAGAAATTGAAGATGACACATTAACCAAAACATGGAAACAACCTTAATAGTCATTAGCAGAGAAATATATAAAGAAACTGTGGTATACTGATACAAAGAAATACTGTTGAATTTTTGAAAACAAAGGAAATTCTATAATATGTGAGAACATGAATATGTTCTTCATAATATTAAACTGAATGAAATAAACCAGTCCTTCTTGTCCCAAAGAGGACAAATACAACATGATTCTACTTATATGAATGAGGTATCTAAACAGATTCATAGAATCAGAGTGAAAGATTCTTACCATGGGAGGTAGAAATAGGGAGCTATAATTAACAGGCTTAAAATTTCAGTCAAGCAAGATGAATTCACTTTAGAGATTTACTATACAGCTTTGTTCCTAAAGTGAACAATAATATATTATTAAAATTTTGTTGAGAGTAGGTTTCATATTAAGTGTTCTTGCCATAATTTAAAAAAAAGTTTGAAAACAATTATTTTACTGGAAACCACAGACTTCTTCAGTAATTAATGTCAAAATACAATTTATATTATCTTGAGCCAGATACACTGTGAAGCAGCAGTTCTATTTATTCACTTCCACAAAATAGATTTGAAAAAGAGCATCGTTATTATGTTAGTGAATGAGGTGATCCAAGAGCACATTGCTTCACCTGAAATGCACATTATTCTTTTATCTTCAAGAAACTTAAGGCCCTTGAAAATTGTGTATACATACTCATATTATACTGAAACATCTGGAATATGTTTATAATGATCAAGGACCTTAAATATCTCAAAGCTAGGAAAATAGTGTGTATTTTAGTTGAGGACACAAACACACACACAAAATAAATGGCTATCCTTTTAAATTGCCAGGCTATGTTTCTCACACTTTAGAATGTTTCAGAATCTTATTTTACATAAAATAAAAATACAATTGTGAGTTTCTCCTAAAAATCTTACGTGTGGGAATGATTCAGATTAGCATTGGTTTTAAATTTCATTATAAAACTAACTGCTAAGTTATATGTAAAAGACAGTCATCCAATATATTATGTACTGATGTAAAACTGACCAACTGATAAATTAATTTAGGTTCTTTTCTTTTTCTAAGGTTATTGGTAATAATAAGTAGGTATTAAAAATATTGTGATGTTTAGTTTTCATTCAGAGTTATCTCCAACGCATGATTTTTCTATTCCCTTTTTTGCAAGTTGGGTTTTGGGGATGCTTCCATACTGTAAATTTCATTTTGAGATTTAATCATACCAACTATTGCAGTTTGACACAGATAACTTTTTTTTCCTGTTTTATTAAGAAATAATTGACTGGCAGGCATACCGTGGAGATATTGGGTTTTGTGTTAGGTAACTTCAATAAAGCAAATATCACAATAAAATAAGTCAAGTTAGTTTTTTGGTTTTCAAGTTCATAAAAAGCTATATTTATACTATACTGTAGTTTTTTTTTTTTTAATTTATTTTTTATTTTCAGCATAACAGTATTCATTATTTTTCACCACACCCAGTGCTCCATGCAATTCGTGCCCTTTATAATACCCACCACCTAGTACCCCAACCTCCCACCCCCCACCCCTTCAAAACCCTCAGATTGTTTTTCAGAGTCCATAGTCTCTCATGGTTCACCTCCCCTTCCAATTTCCCCCAACTCCCTTCTCCTCTCTAACTCCCCATGTCCTCCATACTATACTGTAGTTTTAAAAATATGCCATAGTGTTATATCTTTAAAAAAATAAACAATATACATGTCTTAATTTAAAAAAATACCTTATTGCTAAAAATGCTAACCATCATCTGGGCTTTCTATCATGCATTATCTTTTTGCCAGAAAAGTGTCTTACCTCAGTTTTAATGGCTCCTGACTGATCAGGGTGGTGTTTCCTGAAAGTTGGGGTGTCTTTGGCAGTTTATTAAAATAAAACAATAATGTTTTACACAAAGATTGACTTTTATTTTCATAAGTAATTTTTCTGTAGCATATGGTACAGGTTGATAACATTCTACCCATAGGAAAGCTTGTTTCAAAATCAAAGACAATCCTCTCAACCCCTTCTCCTGCTTTGTCAACTAAGTTTATGTAATATTCTAATTATTTTGCTGTCATTTCAACAATCTACACAGCATCTTCACCGGAGTCAATTCTGTCTCCAGAAACCACTTTCTTTGCTCATCCATAAGAAGCAATTCTTCATCCATTAAAGATTTTACATGAGATTTCAGCAATTCAGTCACATCTTCAGGCCTTCTTCTAAATTTAGGTAGTGAAAAAAATTTGAAATATTGTGAAAATTACCAAAATGTGACACATAAACATGAAGTGAACAAAGATTTTTGGAAAAATGGTGCCTGCCAATAGACTTGCTCAATGCAGGGTTGCCACAAACTTTCAAATTGTAAAAAACATGGTATCTGAAAAGTGAATAAAATAAATTATAATAAAATGAAACAAGGTATGCTTTCTATCATTGTATAAGTTTAAGACATACAGCACTAGAGTTTGATTTAAACTTAATGTGAATAAATATCATAGTAAGTTCAGCTAACATCCATCTTCTCATATAGATGCAATTGAAAGAAAAGAAAAAAAAAAGCCAGCAGAATAAAATAAAGAAAAATTTGTGATGAGAACTGTTAGGATTACTCTGTCAATAACTTTCCTATATATTATACAACAGTGGCAGCTGTAGTCATCACACTAAACATTACATCCCTAGTCCTTATTTATCTTATTACTTGAAGTTTGTACCTTTGGGCCACCTTCCTCTAATTCCCCCCCGCCATCATCTGCCTCTCATAACCACAAAGCTGATCTCTATTTTTATGATTTTGAATTTTTTTAAATTTGGTTTTGTTTAGGTTCTAAAGATAAGAGTGATCATACAGAGTAAGAGAATACAGTATATATTTTTTGTCTTACTTAGCATAAAGCCTTCAAGTTCTACCCATGTTGTTGCAAATGGTTGGATTTTTCTGTTTTGTTTTTTTTTTTTAATGGCTAAGAAATATCCATATCTATAACGTATATCTATCATATGTATACATGGTATGTATATATATGTGTGTGTGTGTGTGTGTGTGTGTGTGTGTGTGTGTATATGTTTGTTTGTGTTTCCCTTCCTTACTCTAGGTAAGGGGTTGTTAATTTTGCTTTCAAAGAACCAATTCCTAGTTTTGTTGGTATTTTCTATTGCTTTTCTGTTCTCTATTTCATTTATTTATGTTCTAACCTTTATTATTTCCTTTCTTCTGCTAACTTTGGCTCAGTTTTTGTTTTTCTAGTTCCTTAAAGTGTGTCAGGCTGTTTGTTTATGATCTTTCTTGCTTCTTAATGTAGATGTTTATTGTTGTGAACTTCCCTCTTAGAGTTGCTTTTGCTGCATTCCACAAGTTCTGATATTGTGATTCTATTTTTGTTTGTTTTAAGAATTTTTTTAATTTCCCCATTTGTTTCTTCTATGATCCTTTGGTTGTTCAGGAGATTCTTATTTAATTTCCATGTTTTGTGAATTTTCCTGTTTTCCTATTGTTAATTGATTTCTAGTTTCATGCCATTGTTGTCAGAGAAGATACTTGGTATGATTTCCATCCTCCTGAATTTGCTAAAACATGTCTTGTGGCTCAACACATGGTCTATCCTAGAAAATATTCCATGTATGTTTGAGAAGAATGTGTATTCTGCTGTTGTTGAGTAGAATGTTCTCTATATGTCTGTTAAGTCCAGTTGTTCTTTAGTGTTATGCAAATCCACCATTTTCTTATTCTCTGCTTGAATGATCTGTCCATTGCTAAGAGTATTAGTTAAGAGTATTAGTTAAGAATATTAGTGTCTCCAACTATTATTATAGAAATGTTTATTCCTCCTTTTAGATCTATTAGTTTTTGCTTTATTTATTTAGGTGCTCCAGTGTTGGTCTGAAAATATTTATAGTTGTGATATATTCCAGGTGTATTGACCACTCTATCATTATGTAATGATTTTGTTTCTTTTTACCATTTTTGGTTTAAATTCTGCTTTGTCTTCTATGACTATAGCTACCCCTGTCTTTTTTTGTGGTTGTTGTTACCATTTGGTTAAAATGTCTTTTTTTTTATAATTTTTTATTTTTTATAAACATATATTTTTATCCCCAGGGGTACAGGTCTGCGAATCACCAGGTTTACACACTTCACAGCACTCACCAAAGCACATACCCTCCCCAATGTCCATAATCCCACCCCCTTCTCCCAACCTCCCTCCCCCCAGCAACCCTCAGTTTGTCACTTATGGTTTGTCTCCCTCCCAATTCCATCTTGTTTCATTGATTCTTCTTCTACTTAAGCCCCCATGTTGCATCACCACTTCCTCATATCAGGGAGATCATATGATAGTTGTCTTTCTCTGCTTGACTTATTTCGCTAAGCATGATACGCGAAATAGAAAAGGGGAACCCTCGTTTTGTTTCTTAAATCTGTTTTGTTTCTTGGGGCACCTGAGTGGCTCAGTGGGTTAAAGCCTCTGCCTTCGGCTCAGATCATGATCCCAGGGTCCTGGGATTGAGCCCGGCATCGGGCTCTCTGTTCATCGGGGAGCCTGCTTCCTCCTCTCTCTCTCTGCCTGCCTCTCTGCCTACTGGTAATCTCTGTCAAATAAATAAATAAAATCTTTTAAAAAATTGTTTTGTTTCTCAAATTTGTTTTGTTTTGTTTCTTAAATTCTACATATGGGTGAAATCATATGGTATTTGTCTTTCTCGGGCTGACTTATTTTGCTTAGCATTATATACGGTAGCTCTATCCATGTTGTTGCAAATGGCATGATTTCATCTTTTTTAATGGCTGAATAATATTCCCTTATATATATCATGTATGTGTATATGTTTTCATACACACAATGTATATATATTCAAAAATATATATTACATATATAATATAAATATGTGTTTATTATATCTTCTTTATCCAATCATCAGTTGATGGATACTTGGGCTGCTTCCATAATTTGGCTCTTGTAAATTATACTGCAATAAACATGGGGTACATATATTGCTTTGAATTAGTATTTTGTATTTTGGGAGTAAATACCCAGCAGTGTGATTCTTAGATTGCATAGTTCTATTCCTAACTGAGGAAACTTCATATGTTTTCCAGAGTCACTACACCAGTTTGCTTTCCTACCAACAGTACACAGGGTTCTTTTTTTTGTTCCCATATCCTTGACAATACTTGTTTTTTTCCGTGTTCTTTCTTTCTTTCTTTCTTTTTTTTTTTTTTAGCCTTTCTGACAGATGTGAGGTGATATCTCATTGTAGTTTTGATTTGTATTTTCCTGATGATGACTGATAATAAATGAATTCAGTAATGTTTCAGGATACAAAATCAATGTACAGAATCTGTTGGATTTCGATAGACTAATAATGAAGAAGTAGAAAGAGAGATTAATGAAACAGTTCCAAACAAATTCCATTTACAATTACAGTAAAAATAATAAAAGACTTCGGAATAAACCTAACCAAAGAGGTAAAAGACCTGTACTCTGAAAACCATAAAACACTGATGTAAGAAATTGAAGATGGCAAAAAGAAATGGAACCCATTCTTATGGGTTAGAAAAACAAATACTATTAAATGTCTATACTACTCAGAATTGGGGGTTTCAGAATTCCAGTCTTCAGATTATATTATAATGCTGTAATAATCAAAATAGTATGGTTCTGGCACAAAATAGATCAATGGAATAGAATAAAAAGTCCAGAAATAAACCCACAATTATATGGTCAATTAATGTTCAACAAAGGAGAAAATAATATGCAATGGAAAAATGATAGTCTCTTCAACAAATGATGTTAGAATTGGACAACTTCTTATAAAATAATCAAACTGGACCTCTTTCTTAAACCAAAAATAAACTCGATATGGATTAAAGACCTAAATGTGAGGCCAGAAACTATAAAAATCCTAGAAGAGAGCACAGGCAGCAATTCCTCTGATATTGGCTACAGCAACATTTTTCTACATAGGTCTTCTGAGGCAAGAGAAATAAAACAAAAATTAGCCATTTTTTTATAAGTACATCAAAGTAAGTACCTCAAAATAAAAAGCTTCTGCACAGAAAAGGAAATAATCAACAAAACTAAAAAGCAACCTACAGAATGGGTGAAGATATTTGCAACTGACATGTCCAATATAGGGTTAATAGTGAAAATATATAAAGAACTGCTATGAATCAACACTATAAAACAATCCAACTAAAAAATGGGCAAAAGACATGAACAGATGTTTCTCCACAGATATACAGATGGTCAACATACACATGAATAGATGCACAACATTGCTTATCTTATTCTTTTGTATAAGTACTACAGGATTCTCCCTTGTGCTTACCATGAGGCTTATGTAAAATATTGTAAACTTACAACACCCAAATTTAAACTGATAACAACTTAACTATAATAGAATTCATAATTTTACCCTATTTCTCCTTCCCCTTACACTTTATTTCTCACATTATAGATTGTTACTGTTACATTTTATATGTGTTTTATATTGTGTATCTAATAACAGTTTATTATACTTATTGTTATTTTTAATACATTGGCAATTTTAAAATTTTTAAACTAATTATAAGTGAATTATGGATGACTATTACCATATTGCAAACTCTAACTATGATTGTATATTTGCTATTTTCAGTGAAATTTATACTATTATTTTGTTTTTATGATGCTTATTAGTGTATAATTTCTTATAAGGCAAGTCTGTTGGTAAATAAAATCTTTCAGCTTTTGTTCATTCAGTTAAGTCTATATCCATCTTTCATTTCTGCAAAGCAGTTTCACCAGATATAGAATTCGTGGCTGACACTTGTTTTCTTTCAGTAGTATGACTATGTCATCCCATTCTCTCCTAAAGTTTATGTTGAGAAATATGCTAGTAGTCTTATGGGGGGGCTCCCCTGTATATAACTTCTCTCTTTTCTCTTGATACTCTTAAAGCTTTTTCTTTGTCTTTGACTTTTAACAGCTTAATTATAATGTTAGTCATACATTCTAATTTTGGTATAGCCCTAAATTATATTATAATTTTGGTGTAGCTCTTTTAGTGTGGCCCTATATGAATCCAATCTTTTCAGGTCTTTCGTATCTCATCAATCTGGATTTTCATTTCTTTCTTCAGATTTGGAAAGTTTAATCCTCTTTATTTAAATATACTTTCTGTTCTTTTTGTCTTGTTCAAAAATTCCCATAATGTGACTATTGTTTCATTTCATTGTGTCTAATAATTCCCATAGACATTCTTTTTCCTTTTTTAAAATTATTTCCTAGATTGATTATTTCTAATGTTCTGTTCTGTTGGTCACTAATTCTTTCTTATGCATAGTCTACTACTTTTGAAACTATTGAATTCTTCAGGTCAGTTATAGTATTTTTCAACTCTGGTATTTTTTGTTTATTTTGTTTTGTTTTTTAATTGTTCCTATTTATTTGTCAAATTTCTCATTTTATCCATGCACTGTTTTTCTAGTTTTGTTTTCTGTGTTTTCTTATAGTCCACTTCCTTAAGAGGATGATTCTAAATTATTTCTCTGACAGTTTATATATCTCCATTTCTTTAGTATCAGTTATTGGAGCTTTATTAATTTCCTTTGATGGTGTCATATTTACCTGATTTTTAAAATCTAAACATTAGTGTTTCTGCATTTACATAACTGATCCTCTTTTAGATTTCATAGGCTTGCTTGGGAGAGACCATTCTTCCCCAGTCAGTTCAGTTTAGCTGTTTAGATATGTTTCTGGTAATGCTCTTCATTAAGCAGGGCCTGCTATTATGGTCTATTTTTGGTGAAGCAGCCCTTTGAGGTCTAAAGATGGAGATGGGGGTCCCATTGTCTGAGAACAATTGGATAGGACTGCTAGCTTATTTTCTACCCAAGTCAGGATGTAGGATAGATTGTGCATTTGCCTGAATTCTCTAGTCAGGCTTACTAGATGGTTGGGGATGAGGCCTATATTCAGTAGTAGATGGGGCTATGAATTAGGTCTTCTAGCAGGACTGGACCTAAGGTTTGTACAGCTCACTGTTAGGAGTTTGAAGGTCAGAGTCAGAGTCAGTATTTTAGGTCAGAGTGTGTACTGAATTCTCTGGTCAGGTGAGACCACCAGTTTTTCTCTGCAGAAGAATGATATCAGGGGCCATGCACTCTGATCAAATGTCACTGTATATAGTGCTGCTAAATGGAATATCCAGCTTCCCACATGCTCTGGTTAGGTTACTTGTCTGGACAAGCTAACGGACATATTCAGCACAGAGGGGGGTATGAATTCAATTTCCTGATTAGGCCAAATAGGAGAAGTAGCTCTAAAGCCTGTAAAACTCTTTGTTGTCTTAACTCAAGCTTTCCTATACCCCAAGTTCCTTGACTGAACAGGGCCACTGACTTTTTTTCCTGCAAGTATTGGTTCTTCCAGCCCACCTCTTTGTTCAAATGCTGTTGGGCTGCCTAGCTTTCAAGAGTTTTCTCCAGATCTTCTGATCAGATGAGGTGAGAAGACAATACACAGTTGGTAAGAAAGTGATTCAGCTCCTTCCCTGGGTGTGATTAAAGTGGACTCTAAAGCCAAAGTTCAACAGCATGACTCTTGTGAAGCCCAGTGGACACTGCAGTGTACTCCTGTGGAGAAGAAGGGTAGGTAGTCAGGTTGGGGATGCAGGAGGAGAGATCTAAGGATCCCCTGGGATGCACTGAGAGAGACAGTTCCCCCTTCTTGGAATAAGTCTGGTAAAGATGGCACTGCATTTCTGGGGACAAAAGAGCCAGTGAGCACCATTTCCCTCCCCTGTCCCTCAGCATAAACTAACTTCAGTAAGCAGTGTAGTGCCAACAGTAGTGCCCTAAACTACTCACATTAAACCCTGCCGCCTGCACTCTGCTGGTGCTGCTTTTCCCTGGCAAGTGTTCCTGAGAACTGGAGCAGTGGGCCTGGAAGACCATCACAAATCCCCCCACATGCACTGTGTCTGATGAACATAGAGTTCTGTAAAGCATCTGCTCTCTCAGAAATAGCATCATGTCACTTGTAGCAAGCAGATAAGAGCACACCTAGTCAAAATTCACCACATTCTGGCCAAGGTCCAAACACTTCTCATTACAGGCAAGAAGAAAGTCAGCAAAGGAGTTCCTGAGGGAAACAGCAACCAAATCACAGCAGCAGAGTGCACAAACACACCACAGACACATCCTGCAGCACCAGGATCTTGGTATATTCACTCTTCTTCATAAAGCCATTTCTTTCAGGAACTGGAAATGTAACAAGCTTTCCTAACATAGAGGAGAAGACAAAGTCCGATGCAAAATGCCAAGATGGAAGAATACATCCCAAAATAAAGAATAAGAAAAGGTCATGACCAGGATTTAATAAAAAACGGGTATAAGTAATATGCCTGATCTGAAATTTAAAGCAATAATTCCAAGGATACCACCTGGATTTAGAAAATCATAGAAGACACAAGGAGATCCCTCACCGCGGAGATAAAATACCTATAAAAAGTAGACCAAAATAAAAATTGCTATAACTTAAGTTGCAAAACCAACTGAATCTAATGACCACAAGGATGGAAGAAGCAGAGAAATAAAAAGTGATATAAAAGTTAAATTATAGAACATCCTGAAGCTGATAAGAAGAGGGAATGAAAAATATTGGATCACACGAATGTAGACTTATGAACTCATCAACTTCATAAAATGTAATAACATTTGTATCATAGGAGTTCCAGAAGAACAGAGGGGAGAGTTGGCAGAAGGATTATTGAAGAAATTATAGCTAACATCCTTAATCTGGGGGAGGAAACAGACATCTAGACCCAGGAATCACAGAGATCTCCCATCAATTGAATAAAAGCAGGCTAACACCAAGATATGTTATATTGGAATTTGCAAAATATAGAGATGAAGAAAAAAGATACTAGAAGCTGCAAAAGAGTTCCCTAACTTCCAAGGGAAGACAAATAGGATAGCAGCAGACCTCTCTACAGAAACTTGGCAAGCCAGAAGAAAGTAGCATGATATATTCAATGTACTAAATGGGATGAATATGGAACCAAGAATATTCTATCCAGCAAGGCTGTCATTTAGAATAGGAGGAGAAATAATGAGTTTTCCAGACAAATAAAAACTAAAGGAGCTTGTGACCACCAAATCAGCCCAGCAAAAAATATCAAAGGGGACTTTTGAATGGGAGAGAAAGACCAAAAGTCACAAAAACTAGAAATGGAACAATGAGTTAACAAATAATACAATAACATTAAATTCATATATATCAATAATCACTCTGAATGTAAACGACATAGATGCCCCCCATCAAAAGACGCAGGATGTCAGAATGGATTAAAAAAACAAGACCCATCTATATACTGACAGCAGACTCATTTTAGACCTAAAGACACATGCAGATTTAAACTGAAGGGCTAGAGAAATATTTTTCATGCTAATAGACATCAAAAGAAAGCTGGAATAGCCACTCTTATATCAGACAAACTAGATTTTAAACCAAAGACTGTAACAGATGATTAAGAGTACTATATCATAACAAAGGGGTATATCCAACAAGAAAATCCAACAATTGTAAATGTTTATGCCCTCAATGTAGGATTACCCAAATATATAAACCAACTAACAAACAAAAAGGATCTCATTGATAATAATACAAGAATAATAGGAGATTTTAAAACCACACCTAGATCAATGGACAGATCATCTAGGCAGAAAACCAACAAAGAAATAATGGCTTTGAATGACATACTGGACCAGATGGACTTATTCAGGACATTTTATCCTAAAGCAGCAGAATACACATTATTTTTGAGAGCACCTGGAACATTCTCCAGAATAGATCACATACTGCGTTACAAATCAGGTTTCAACAAGTACAAAAAGATTGAGACAATGCTATGTGTATTTTCCAAATACAATGCTATGAACCTTGAAGTCAACCATAAGAAAATTTTTGGAAATACAACAAATACATGGATTTTAAACAATATCCTACTAAAGAATGAATGGGTCAACCAGGAAATTAAAGGATAAATTTAAAAAGTACATGGAAATAAATGAAAATGAAAGCACAGCATTCCGAATCCTTTGGAATACAGCAAAGGTGCTTGTAAAGACAGAAGTAGATAGCAGTGCAGGCCTACCTCAAGAAGAAAGAAAAATCTCAAATAAGCAACCTCACTTTACACCTAATGGAGCTACAAAAAAACTAACAAATGAAACCTAAAGCCAGCAGAAGAAGAAAAGTAATAAAGTTTAGAGCAGAGACAAATGATATAGAAACAAACAAACAAAAAAGCCAGTAGAATAGATAAATGAAACTAGGAGTTGTTTCTTCAGAAGAATAATATTGATAAACCCCTAGATAGACTTATCAAAGAAAAAAGATAAAAGATCCAAATAAATAAAATCAAGAATAAGAGAGAAAAGATCCCACCAACACCATAGTAATATAAACAATTGAAAGCTAATATTATGAAAAATTATATGCTAACAAATTGAGAAATCTGGAAAAAATGGTAAATTCCTAGAAACATATAAGCCACCAAAAGTGAAGCAGGAAGAAATAGATTTGAACAGACAGATAATCAGTTAAGAAATTGAATCAGTAATCAAAAATCTTCCAACAAAAGTCCGGGGCCAGATGGCTTCCCAGGGGAGTTCTACCAAACATTTAAAGAAGAATTAATAAATATTCTTTTCGGGTACCTGGGTGGCTCAGTTGGTTAAGCGACTGCCTTCAGCTCAGGTCATGATCCCAGAATCCTGGGATCGAGTCCCACATCAGGCTCCCTGCTTCTTGGAGAGTCTGCTTCTCCCTCTGACTTTTTCCCCTCTCATGCTCTCTTTCACTGTCTCTCTCTCAAATAAATAAATAAAATCTTAAAAAAATAAAAAATAAAAAAATAAAAATAAAATAAATATTCTTTTCAAACTGCTTCAAAAAAAGAAATGGAAAAAAGATTGCCAAACTCTTTCTAGGAGACCAACTTTATCTTGATTCTAAGACCAAAGACCCCACTAAGAAAAAGAACTACAGTCCGACATTCCTGATGAAGATGGATGCAAAAATTTTCTACAAAATACTCAGCAAATTGAATCCTACAGTACATTTAAAGAATTACTCACCATGATCAAGTGGGATTTATTCCTGGGCTACAAGGGTGGTTCAATATTCACAAATCAACTAATGTGACATACCATATTAATAAAACAAAGAATAAAAACTTCATGATTCTCTCAAAAGATGCAGAAAAAGCACTTGACAAAATACACCATCCATTTTTGATCAAAATCCCTCAACAAAGTAGTGATAGAGGAATATATCTCTACATAATAAGGCCATATATGAAAGAACCACAGCTAATAACCTCAATGGGGGGAACCTCGTGATTTTCTTCTATGGTCAGGAATAGGATAGAGATGTCTAATCTCACCACTTATTCAACATGATACTGGGAGTTCTAGCCTCAGCAATCAGATAACAAAAAGAAATAAAAGGCATTCTAATCATTAAGGAAGAAGTCAAGCTTTCTCTATTTGCAGAAGACATGATACTCTATGTAGAAAACTAGAAAGACATCACCAAAAAGTTACTAGAACTGAGACATGAATCCACTAAAGTCTCAGGAGACAAAATCAATGTACATAATTTCATTGCATTTCTATACACCAGTAATGAAGCAGCAGAAACAAACAAACAAACAAACAAACAAGGAATTGATCTCTTTAACAATTGTACCAAAAATTGTAAGATACCTAGGAATAAACTTAATCAAAGAGATTAAAGATCCGTACTCTGAAAAGTATAAAACACTGACAAAAGAAATTGAAGAGGATGCAAAGAAATAGAAAAACATTCCATGCTCATGGGTTGTAAGAACAAGCATTGTTAAAAAGTCTATACTACCCAAAACCAATCTGCACATTTAAGGCAATCCCTATTAAAATTCCACGAGCATATTTCACAGAACTAGAACAAATAATCCTAAAATTTGTATGGAATCCAAAAAGACCCAGGATAGCCAAAGCAATCTTGAAAAAGTAAAGCAAAGCTGGAAGCATCACAACTCTGGACTTCAAGCTATATTATAAAGCTGCAGTGATCAAGACAGTATAGTAATGGGACACAAGACACATAGATTAATGGAACAGTATAAGAAACCCAGAAATGGGCCCACAACTATATGATCAACTAATAGTCAACAAAACAGGAAGAATATCCAAAGCAAAAAAGAGAGTCTCTTCAACAAATAGTATTGGGAAAACTGGACAGCAATAAGCAAAAGAAAGAAACTGACCATTTTCTTAGACCACACACAAAAAATAAATCAAAATGGGTGAAAGACCTAAATGTGAGACCTAAAACTATAAAAATGCTAGGAGAGGGGTGCCTGGATGGCTCAGTGGATTAAAGCCTCTGCCTTCAGTTTGGGTCATGATCTCAGGGTCCTGGGATTGAGCCCCACTGCTTTAGGCTCTCTGCTCAGCTGGGGGCCTGCTTCCTCCTTTCTCCCTGACTGCCTTTCTGCCTACTTGTGATCTTTGTCTGTAAAAAAAATAAATAAAAATCTTTAAAAAAAAAAAAAAGAATGCTTTAAAAATGCTGGGAGAGAATGCAGGCAATAATCTCTTTGACATCAGCTACACATCCTTTTTTCTAGATATATGTCCTGAGGCAAGGGAAACAGAAGCAAAAATAGACTATTGGGACTACATCAAAATAAAAAGCTTCTGCATAGTGAAGGAAACAATCAACAAAACTAAAAGTCAGCCTACTGAATGGGAGAAGATATTTGCAAATGACATGTCCAATATAGGATTAATATCCATAATATATAAAGAACTTACAGAGCTCACCCCCCAAAATAAATCATCCAAATTTTAAAAATGGGCAGAACATAGAACCTGACATTTATCCTAAGAAGACATCCAGTTGCGAACACACACTTTAAAAAAAGTCTCAACATCACTAATCATCAGGAAATGTAAATTAAAACTACAATGAAATATCACCTCACACCTGTCAGTATAACTAAAACCAAACACTAGAAACCAGTGCTAAGGATATGTAGAAAAAAGAACCCTCTTGCAATAATAAAAAGAACCCTTTGCAATACCACTAATAAGAATCCCTCTTATTAGTGGGATTGCAAACTGGTGCAGCCACTGTGGAAAACAGTTTGGAGGCGCCTTAAGAACATACTGTCTATAAAAAACATGTTTTATAATGCTAAGTATCTTAGCAATTGTGTGACCAGAGATAAGTTGAAGTAAATGCATACTTTTTATGGAATATATAGATTCTCACAACCATTCCCCCTTTTCCTGAAAATTTTTCCAAATTAATGTCTAGCAATTTATTATATATTTTATGTTATCATATGATATATATGTTATACAATATATATTATTATATTATATATTAAATGCATGTATACTTTTTATACATATATATTATATATTTGAAATTACACAGTTATTCCAAAAACTACAGCAGTAATGTTAGACATCAGTTTTCCCCTGGGGATAAAAATATATGTTTATAAAAAATTAAAAATTAAAAAAAAAATAAAGTGATTATCTCAATAAACTAAAAAAAAATATATGTTTATAAAAAATTAAAAATTAAAAAAAAAACCCAAAAAATTATTCTTTGTATATTTTATACTTGAATCTTTCAAGGAATAAATACATTTCTTGCAGTTATAATGTTTCCAGTCCTTTGTACAATTGTGTTTAACTTACCATCACCTATATCCAAATTACATTTAATAATGATTTATGGAATTCATACTATATCCTGGGATTATGCTAAGCACTTTTCAGTTAGTGAATATTTTATTCTCATTTTTTAGTTCAGGAAAATAAATTTTATTAAGATTAAAAAGTTTTCAAATTTTGCACCCCAAGTAAGTGGGAGTATTAGGGGGTTGAAAACAAGCATACTGACTGAGTTAGGCCTTAATTCCCACGTTATACCATTCCTGTTATATAGTTTATTATTTTCAAAATGCACAGTAACATTTATGCCATTTACAGTTAAATTTATGACTTGGAATTTTTATTTTTAACATTCTCTCGGGACATTTGATCAGTTTACATGCATGCACATGAAATTTTCATGCATATATTTTGATTGATGAGTTAGAAATTGAAGAATCTACTTTTTATTTACTTTGTGTTGTGTAGGAATAAACATTTATGAAGTTCATGTCTTAGAAAAGTGCAAAGATACAGGTTAAAAAATGTATGTAATTTTGAATTCAATATTAATGTGACCTATATGCCTCTATAGGTCATATAATTACTATTAAATAATGGGCCTCCATATAAGAAAAAACCTCTGAATAGCCAGAGTGTGAACCTTCTCCAGTAAAATGGAGAGCTTTTGTCATTTATGCAGTTCATAAAATCAGTTTAACCTCCCCAGACATGAGTGTATATTTATAATTTAGATACTTAATTACTTCTAGTCAAGAGGGAGACTGAAACATTTCTGTCCCTGACTTTCTGTTTGCAAAAGAAAGAGATCTCGTTATTATAGTCTATCCTAGAGAGACCTGGAGAGAGAATCAGAAGGGAGTATGAAGGAGAAAAAAAAAATTATTTTTCGAATGTTCCATTGATAGAAATTTCTGATTTCCATTTCACAGTAGATCCTATTATACAAATTCTCCGTAATCGGAAACAGATTTTGTGCACTGTTATGCTTCGAGTATATTTGGTATGAAAAGGCCTATTGTCACATCTGAAATATCTAGCGTTCCCTTCCACTTGTAATTACATGTTAAAGGTATACTTAATCCATTAAACCAGAAAAGAATAAGCATTGCTCTATCTCAGGGAAGCAAATTATCAAGTCTTAATATAGAGTTTAATAATAAGTGATATAGTGAACAGAATTTCTTATCTTTTAAAATAATATCAATAAGTGCTATTCTGTTATTTTAATTAATCTTCCTATCACTGTTTACATACTTTTTCAGCACTCTTGAAGCCAGTAAATGGAAGGTTTTTGTGGTTCTTATGCCAGATTGTGTCCCCTTTCTTATTACAGACTCAAGATTTTTTCTTAGATGTAATATGATCAAAGGCTCTGTATCTGAAATCTTGAAGTTTTTTTTTTCTTTTTCCAGAATTTTTAGATGTGTGTAAACATTCCTTTGCAATAAATAAGTAAATAAATAAAGATACAAAGTATAAGCAATGTTCAAAAATCTACATCAGTCATTTTATACTACCAGGGATCTTTCTGTAAAGATACATCAAAAGCAATACTTGTTTTGTAAGAAATACATAGCATTTTATTATATGGATATTTCTTAGTGTATGTGACATATTCCCTAATGAGGGAAGATTTTTTGCAGGTGGAACTTTAAGTCTTAAAAGTTTAATTTTCTGTCCTAAGTTCATCACAGCTGCAGCCTTTTTAGCTTAATCTTGGAAAGAAACGTTTTCTAAGACACTGGTGTTAAATGAAGTGTCCAGCATTCTTCTAGTCCTAAACCTTTGCCTCATTCCTGATAGTAAGTTAAGGAGCAGTGAGTATTCAGATCACAATATTAGTTTATTCATAGTTTGTCTCTGCCTCTTATCTAGGTATCATCTCAGATTTCTTTGAGACTGGCTTCCATTCCTATTTATTTTAATTTTATTTATTTGAGAGAGAGTGCAAACACGAGCAAGGGAAGTGGTAGAAGGAGAGGGAGAAGCAGACTCCTTGCTGAGCAGGCAGCCCAATGGGAGGCTCGATCCCAGGACTCTAGGGCCATGACCTGAGCCAATGGCAGACACTTAATGACTGACCCACCCTGGCGCCCTCAAAATTACTTCTAATAAAGAATTTGAAATTGTAAAAATCTTAACATTTGTACTAAAATTATTTGTTACAAGGTCCATGTCCTCTAGAATAGAGCATATTAAAATTACTATAATGGAACACTTAGAACTTTTAACCCAGAAAAAAAAATGTGGTCACCATCAGATTTTTTATATATATATACATATATACATGAAATAGTATATATAATGATAGATGAAGAGAAATTAGAGCTTCATTTTTTAATGCAAGATTTCATTAATGACTATAAGCTTTTAATTAAGTTTAATGCCATACTTAGCTAAAGATGAGGCTTGTACAATGTCTGGTCTTAGAAACAACCTTGAACCCAGAAGTAAAAGGTGGAAAGGCATCTGGCCACACATGAAGGTAGTTGCGAAAGATCGTATGCTTCCTTAGGCAGTTGCCTTTAGCTAATGTACTAAAAGTTCTGTATAAACAAAGTTAAGCTCTTCATAGGCCTGATAATCTAGTTTCTAGGGAACCAAAATATCAGTAGTAATAGTTCAAGAGGCCTATAATTGCTGAAGGAAGACTCATAGAAGGGAGCGAAAGTATAAAAGCAGAAGCTCCTGAGGCCATCACTTTATTCCATCCCAGTCCTATAATTAGTTACCCTACTGGGAATACAAGAAAGAAAAAAAAAATCAGAACATTAAACTAACTTTACCAGGAAGTAAAATGTGTCTTGAAAGAATTTCTGCTAGATACAGGTAAAATACCAACAAAACCTGTCAGCACTTAAAAGAATTTAGTATATACCAATATGCAAAATAATGCAAAAAGCTTTATTTTACATTATTTAGATGTTATGTATCAGAAAAATCACTGAGAATTAATCCATGTGCTCCAGAATTTCACAACCTACAGAAATGTTAGTTCTAGTTTCATGTTGTCATAAATCATGGGATTGGTATTAGAAAGGACTCCAGAGATTATGAAAACCAAACTTGTTGATTAGATAAGGAAATAGAGATCCACAAAGACTTTGGCTTTGCCAACCTCTCAGAGTCAGAGATGAAAGAAGAACACCACCTCCTCTTCCAAATCTAGTGGTATTTCCAGAAACCATGCTTTAATTGAAAAATCAGTGCATTTTCTATCTTAGAACACAAATATGCTTTTGGGGTATGGGAATAATTTAAATAGTGTTATTCTTATTACACAGCCCAGGAGTTTTTCCCAAAGTCTTTTTTCTTTTAAAAACAATTATTATATGATAAAGGAACATTAAAAGTTGATTAACTGGGACACCTGCGTGGCTCAGTGGGTTAAGTGTCTGCCTTCAGCTCAGGTCATGGTCTCAGGGTCTTGGGATCAAGTCCTGCATTAGACTCTCTGCTCAGCAGGGAGCCTGCTTCCCCTCCCTCTCTCTGCCTGCTTCTCTGCCTACTTGTGATCTCTGTCAAATAAATAAATAAAATCATTTTTTAAAAGTTCATTAACTGATCTGATTTAATTTCAGAGGAGGAAGTGGTGCGGCATGCTTCATGTCAAACGGTTATATATCTTAAGCATTTTGTCAGTAATGCAAAGCATTCTTAGAATTTTTAAAGGGCTATGAAAAGGGGAGTAATATAACTTAGTACTTACATTTTAGGGGCGCCTAGGTGGCTAAGTGGGTTAAGCCTCTGCCTTTGGCCCAGGTCATGATCTCAGGGTCCTGGAATCGAGTCCCTCGTCAGGCGCTCTGCTCAGCAGGGAGCCTGCTTCCCCTCTCTCTCTGCCTGCCTCTCTGCCTAGTTGTGATCTCTCTCTCTGTCAAATAAATAAATACTTACATTTTAAATTGTATTTTATGTTTTGTATATTTTATACATGTGGGCAAGTATAACAAAATTAATGTAACTAAAAACTAAAATCATATGTTTAACTTAAGATTTCTATTTAGGACTGATTAGCAGAAAAACATAACACAAGATGGTAAATGTGAGCTGCTGTTCCACTGTGTGGGTTAAAAGCCCAGTTATGTCTTTAGGAGATGTAAACTTTATACTGGAGAAAAACTAACCACTCTTGTTTTCACACTTCCCATAGAAGAAGTTTATTATTTGTACACACTGTTTCGTGTTGAGAATTATTTTAGTAATCAACTCCTGCATAACAAAAGATTAGTGGTTCAAATCAGCAACGTTTATTATTCAGGTTCTGTGGGTCGTGGGTGTTGCTTAGCTAGGTTCTCGAGTTCTGATAAGTTTGCAGTCACCCCAAGTCTAGGAAGAAACAGCTAGGAAAAATAGCTTCTAAGCTCATTCACATGGCTATTGGCAGGATTCAGTTCCTTTCTGGTTGTTCTAAGGACACAGTAGCTGATTGTTGGCCAGTTGCTTGCCATGCATGCCTCTCTACAGGGCATTACATAATATGGCAACTTAATTTATCATAGGAAGAAATAGCAGGAGAAAAGAGTGCAGGGCAACAAGATAGAGAATGCTAGCAGGGATAAAGACACAATCTTAATCACAGAAGTGACAGCCTACCACTTTGACCTTATTCTTGTCATTAGAAGCAAATCTCTAGGTCCAGCCTATTCAAGGAGAGGGATTACACAAGGGTGTGAATATCAGGAAACAGCTATCATGGGACCCCATCTCAGAAACTGCTTACTACATGATTAACTGATATCATATATACTTAAAATGTATAGAACTATGACTGAAATGCACCAGGTATATAGTATTTCAGTAGATATATTTTTGGAAGATACCATGTGCTCTCGGCACTGGATGCATCAAGGAAAAAACTAAACAAATCCCCTGCCCACAGAGGAGAAAAAAAAGAGAGACAATGAATGATAAAATAAATAATTAAATTAGAAAGTATGTAAGATGTATATGTTATGGAGACAAGGATATCAGAAGAAACCAAAAAAGATTGTGAGGGTCTGAAGAGAAGATGGAGAATTGGGGATAAGTCATGGTATTAAAAATGTTATTTATTGACAGAGTAAGATTCAAGCAAAGACTTGAGGCATGTGAAGTGGTTAATAAAATGAATGTCTAGAGGAAAAGTATACCAGACAGAGAAAAACTGGGTAAAGCCACTAAGATGGGAACGTGTCTCATCTGTCTGTGAAACATCAAGGAAACCTGTGTTGCAGCATTGAGGAAGGAGAAAAGACTTAGGAGAAACAACAAGCAATGTTTGTGTAACGCATTGCAGGTGATTCAAACGATTTGGACTATTGTTTGAAGTGAAGTGGTAGCAACCACAGGGTTTTGAACAGGGGATTGATATAATACAACTTACATTTTTAATTTTTTTTTTTTTTACTTTTTATTAACATATAATGTATTATTAACCCCGGGGGTACAGGTCTGGGAATCACCAGGTTTACACTACACAGCACTCACCATAGCACATACCTTCCCCAATGTCCATAACACAACCACCCTCTCCCTCCCCCCCTCCCCTGGAAACCCTCAGTTTGTTTTTTGAGATTAGGAGTCTCTTATGGTTTGTCTCCCACCCAATCCCATCTTGTTTCATTTATTCCTTTGCTACCTCCCAAACACCCCATGCTGCCTCTCAGCTTCCTCATATCAGGGAGATCATATGATAATATTCTTTCTCTGATTGACTTATTTTGCTAAGCATAATACCCTCTAGTTCTATCTACGTTGTCACAAATGGCAAGATTTCATTTCTTATGATGGCTGCATAGTACTCCATGTTACATATATCACTTCTTCTTTATCCATTCATCTGTTGTTGGACATCTAGGTTCTTTCCATTGTTTGGTTATTGTGGACATTGCTGCTATAAACATTCAGGTGCACATGCCCCTTCGGATCACTACATTTGTATCTTTAGGGTAAATACCCAGTAGTGTGATTGCTGGGCCATAGGGTAGTTTTATTTTCAACTTTTTGAGGATCCTCCATGCTGTTTTCCAGAGTGCATTCCCATTCCCAGAGTGAATTCCTATTTCCAGAGTGCATTCCAGAGTGCATTACCAGCTTACATTCCCACCAACAGTGTAGGCAGGCTCCCCCTTCTCCACATCCTCGCCAGCATCTGTCATTCCCTGACTTACTAATTTTAGCCATTCTGATTGATGTGAGGTGGTATCTCATTGTAGTTTTGATTTGTATTTCCCTGATGTCAAATGATATAGAGCACTTTTTCATGTGTCTATTGGCCATCTGGATGTCTTCTTTGTAAAAATGTCTGTTCATGTCTTCTGCCAATTTCTTGACTGGATTATTTGTTCTTTGGGCATTGAGTTTCATATGTTCTTTATAGATTTTGGATGCTAGATTTTGTCTGATATGTCATTTGCAAATACCTTCTCCCATTCTGTCAGTTGTCTTTTGGTTTTGTTGACTGTTTCCTTTTCTGTGCAAAAGCTTTTGATCTGATGAGGTCCCAATAGCTCATTTTGCCCTTGCTTCCCTTGCCTTTGTTGATGTTTCTATGGAAAAGTGGTTGTGGCTAAGGTCAAACACCACCTGTGTTCCTCAAGGATTTTGTTGGATTCCTGTCCCACACTGAAGTCTTTCATCCACTTTGAGTCTATTTTTGTGTGTGGTGTAAGGAAATGGTTCAGTTTCATTCTTCTGAATGTGGCTGTCCAATTTTCCCAACACTATTTGTTGAGGAGACTGTTTTTTCCATTGGGCATTCTTTCCTGATTTGTCAAAGATTAGTTGACCACAGAGTTAAGGGTCATTTTCTGGGCTCTCTATTCTGTTCCATTGATCTATGTGTCTGTTTTTGTGCCAGTAGCAGACTGTCTTGATGATTACAGCTTTGTAATAGAGCTTGAGGTCTAGAATTGTGATGGCACCAACCTTGGCTTTCTTTTTCAACATTCCTCTGGCTATCTGGGGTCTTTTCTTGTTCCATATAAATTTTAGGATTATTTGTTCCATTTCTTTGACAAAAAATGGATGGTATTTTGTTAGGGATTGTATTTTTCATGATTGCTTCAATCTCCTTTCTGGTTATGGGTCTGTTCAGGTTTTCTATTTCTTCCTGGTTCAGTTTTGGTAGTTCATATGTCTCCAGGAATGCATCCATTTCTTTCAGATTGTCAGATTTGCTGGCATATGGTTGCTCATAATATGTTCTTATAATTGTTTGTATTTCTTGGGTATTAATTGTCATCTCTTCTCTTTCATTCATGATTTTATTAATTTGGGTCCTTTCTCTTTTCTTTTTGGTAGGTCTAGTCGGGTTTATTAATCTTATTAATTCTTTCAAAGAACCAGCTCCTAGTTTCATTAATTTGTTCTGCTTTTCTTTTGTTTTCTAGTTCATTGACTTCTGCTATGATCTTTATGATTTCTCTTCTCCTGCTGGGTTTAGGCTTTCTTTGCTGTTCTTTCTCCAGATTCTTTAGGTGTAGGGTTAAGTTGTGTATTGGGACCTTTCTTGTTTCTTGAGAAAGGCTTGTATTGATACATACTATCATCTCAGGACTGCCTTTGCTGTGTCACAAAGATTTTGAACAGTTGTGTTTTCATTTTCATTTGTTTCCATATTTTTTTCAATTCTTCTTTAATTTCCTGGTTGACCCATTTATTCTTTATTTAGTAGGATGCTCTTTAGCCTCCATGTATTTGGATTCTTTCTAACTTTCCTCTTGTGATTGAGTTCCACCTTCAAAGCATTGTGGTCTGAAAATATGCAGGGAATGATCCCAATCTTTTGGTACCAGTTGAGACCTGATTTGTGACCCAGGATGTGATCTATTCTGGAGAATGTTCCATGTGCACTAGAGAAGAATGTGTATTCTGTTGCTTTGCGATGGAATGTTCTGAATATACCTGTAAAGTCCATCTGGTCCAGTGTGTCATTTAAAACCTTTATTTCCTTGTTGATCTTTTGCTTGGATGATGTCCATTTCAGTGAGGGTGCTGTTAAAGTGTCCACTATTATTTTATTATTGTGGATGTGTTTCTTTGATTTTGTTCTTGGTTGGTTTATATAATTGGCTGCTCCCATGTTAGGGATATAGATATTTAAAATTGTTAGATCTTCTTGTTGGACAGACCCCTTGAGTATGATATAGTGTCCTTCTTCATCTCTTATTATGGTCTTTGGCTTAAAATCGAATTGATCTGATATAAGGATTGCCACCCCAGCTTTCTTTTGATCTCCGTTAACAAGGTAAATTGTTTTCCACCTCCTCACTTTAAATCTGGAGGTGTTTTGGAGTCTAAAGTGAGTTTCTTGTAGACAGCATATTGATGGATCTTGTTTTTTTAATCCATTCTGATACTCTGGGTCTTTTGATTGGGGCATTTAGCCCATTTACATTCAGGGTAACTACTGAAAGATATGAATTTAGTGCCACTTTATTGCCTGTAAGGTGACTATTACTGTATATTGTTTCTGTTCCTTTCTGGTCTATTACTTTTAGGGTTTCTCTTTGCTTAGAGGACCCCTTTCAATATTTCCTGTAGGGCTGGTATGGTGTATGCAAATTCTTTAATTATTGTTTGTCCTGGAAGCTTTTTATCTTTCCTTCTATTTTCAGTGACAGCTTAGCTGGATATAGTATTCTTGGCTGCATATTTTTTTTCATTTAGTGCTCTGAATATAGCATGCCAGTCCTTTCTGGCCTTCCTGGTCATTGTGGTTAGGTCTGTTACCAATCTAATATTTCTTCCATTATATGCTACAGACCTCTCATCCCAAGCTGCTTTCAGGATTTTCTCTTTGTCACTGAGACCTGCAAATTTTGACAGGATGTGGACTTATTTTTATTGATTTTGAGGGGATCTTCTCTGTGTCTTTAGATTATGATGTTTTTTCCCTTTGCCAAATTAGGGAAATTCTCTGCTATAATTTGCCCCTATATACCTTCTTTCCCTTTTTTCCTTTCTTCTTCTGGGATCCCAACTATTCTAATACTATTTTGTCTTATGGTATTACTTATCTGTTAAATTCTCCCCTCATGGTCCAGTAGTTATTTGTCTCTCTTTGGCTCAGCTTCTTTATTCTCTATCATTTGGTCTTCTATATCACTAATTCTCTTTTCTGCCTCATTTATCCTAGCAGTAAGAGCCTCCATTTTTTATTGCGCCTTATTAATAGCTTTTTTTTTCTTTCAACTTGGTTAATTTTGTTCTTTTATTTCTCCAGAAAGGACTTTTATTTCTCCAGAAGAGGATTCTCTAATATCTTCCATGTCTTTTTCAAGCCCAGCTGGCACCTTGATAATTGTCATTCTGAACTCTAGTTCTGACATATTACCAGTGTCCATATTGATTAGGTCCCTAGCTGTCAGTACTGCCTCTTATTCTTTTTTTTGAGGTGAGGTTATCCACCTTATCATTTTATCCAGATAAGAATAGATGAATGAGAGAAAAATGTCCCCAAAATGAGCAATGCCCCCAGAAAAATATACAGTAACTAAATCAGAAGAGGCCTGAAACTGGGGGGAGGATGATGGGATAAAATAAAGGAGGAAAAAAATTTTTAATCTATATATATATATATATATAAATTTATATATATGTGTATATATACACACATATATATTATTTAATTAATCAATTGAATTATTTAATAATTAATGAATATTTAATAAAAATACAATAAAATATGTATTGTATATTACATATAAAGTACTTACTATTTTAATGCTTTAATAAATATTTAATTATTTAATTATTCAATTAGTCATAAATAATAATATAAATATAAAATTATTTAATGATTTAATTAAGATCATTATTTAATAAATAATTTCAGTACATTAATTTAAAATGTTATATATAATAAATAATAATTTTAGCGATATATATATCACTTCAAAATAATATGTCTTATTCTATATAGAGAGAGAATAATCTCATATTCTCTATATATATATAGAATAAGACAGAGCCACACACTTGATTTTGAGTGTTTTGGTTTGTTAGAAGAAACTGCCTCCCAAAATTTTAAAGAGAGAAAATCTTATATATACATACACACACACATACACACACACACACAAATAAGGGTAAGGACGATGAAGGGATGGAATATGGTTGTAAAGATGAACACTTAAAAAGATTCTAAAAAAGGATTTGATAAGATAGGAAATTTGTTGAAAAAAAGAGAAAAAAAGGAGCAAATGTGATAAGGTTGGAAACTAGAACAAAGCCATGTGCTAGATTTAGAGTATATTTTCTATTAGAAGAAACTGTGTCCCAAAATTTTAAAGTAAGAAAGACCTATATGTATACAGAAAATAAGGTTAAATACAATGAAGGGATAGAATATGAGTATAACAATGAAAATTTTGAAATATTTTTTAAAAAGGTAGTGATAAGATAATATAGTTTAAAAAGGCTAAAATAGCAAAGAGGAAATATTTTAAAAAATAGAGGAAGAAAAAAATTTAAAAACTTTAACTTTGGAAAACTGAAGAATCATGGGGGAAAAAGATATGAATTCTATGTGCTGTATTCCACTAGTTCTGGAGTTCTGTAATTCTCATTGATTGGTGAAGGTGGTCTTGGCTGGATGTTCTTGCTGATCTTCTGGGAAAGGTGCAGTGATTCTCAAATGTCTTTGCCTGAGGTGGAATTGCACTGCCCTTGCCAGGGGCCAGGCTAAGTAATATGCTCAGGTTTGTTCTCCAGAGCTTTTGTTCCCTGAACACTCTCTGTAGAGCTTTGAAGGACAGGAATGAAAATGGCAGCCTCCTAATCTCCAGCTCAGGGCCTCACTCTTCAGTGTGCCCTCAGAGAAAAGCTGTCAATCCTTCCCATTTCCCTGGTCTCTGGCTGCACTCCATGTTCATCTGGTCTGTGACCAAGCATTTCTATCTCTGGCACAGGGCCCCATTTGGAGTCTCGAAACCCAATAAATTCCTCCTGTGCACTTCTGCACCACCCTCCTGGAGGAGGAAGTAGGGGGTCTCCCCAGATCTGCCACTTGTGGGGCCTTTCTAGAAGAGCAGTGGCCCAACTGTGCCTCGGATCATGGCGTAAGGTAACCACAAGCTAAGAACCCCATTCTTGGCTCTGTCCTTGTAGCCGGCTTCCCCACTCTGATACCTGGGAGCTCTGCCACACTCAGACACCCTTACTCTTTTTGTGATCCTGTGAGTCCTGAGTCCACCCTGTCGCAGCAAGGGCTCCACCCTCCAGCTTAACCTCTGAAATGATGTTCTTCAGTTGAGCAGACTTCTACGAGTTCTGATTTTGTGCTCTGCTGCTCTGCTGCTTGCTGAGAGCTGGCCCCTCCTCCCATGCTCTCTCTTCCTGTATATGGCCTCAGATTCACTTCTGTGAGCATCCTACCCTCCAGAAAGTGGTCACTTTTCTGTTCCTAGAATTGCTGCTCTTCTTCTCTTCTATCTCTTGTTGAGTTTGTGGGTGTTTGGAATTGTTTGATAACTCTCTCTCTGAACTCCTGCGACCCAATGATATTTAAGTCTCCTACTCCTCTGCCATCTTGCTCCTCCCCGAGTATATGAATTTTGAGTTAAGGAAATAATTTTTAACTCTGCATATACATTTAAAACATGCCATGGTATAACTAGAAAATAGGAATTAGCACAGCTAGGTCACATGGGGCTTCAAAAAATGATGGGAAATATCATCATCATCAAATAGCTGTATGAATGAATTTGGGAAGAATTACTATGCTTCTAAATCAACTTGAAAAGCCCTAGGCATAGCAAGCCTTGTGGTTTTTTTAAATGTAAATAAAATATATAAAATATATTGATATATTATATGCTATATAGTTAATTCATATGCATATATGAAGATCAGTGAAAATTATACAACTTGGAAACTTATAGAAATCAACAGAAATTATATGAATTTCTAAAGATTTAGTATCATTTAGAAATGAAAGTATTTTTCAGTAGAAAGAGCATCAGACATTAATATAGAAAACCAAGAGTTAAAATTCCTCATGCCCATCATTTACTACCTACTTGACTTATGGTAAATTACCTAACTGCTTTTAGCCTGAATTTCTCACCTATAATGTAGACTTAATGGTAATTCTACTGCCTATCAGAGTTGCTAGATGATCCAATGAAATACTGTGAATATGAAGGCATTTTATATAGTATAATGTATTATGTAAATGAAATGTATTATTGATATCTGAGTAGTAAGCTGAATCTTACATCAAAGTCATAAATTTGTTTGCCAAATGTAAGTGAAATGATATTAGTATTTAATAAATGATTAATTTATTTTCTTTAGATAACTTAGGAATAATATTTATGTGAATTTTAGTTTAGGTTTAATATTTTTATAGATATACTTTTTTAAGAGAATTGAACTAAATAAATAAATAAGTACTTATTTGGAAAAAAGCTGAATATATTTAGATGGTTAGGGTTATTTTGCTCTTGTAAATTTTGAAGATCACATCTAAAGGAGCTTATTTTCATAAACATTTTCTCCAAGAACATCTGCAGAAATTTGAATATACAATCATCGAAATAAAATTTTAGTGCAGATGAATTAGGTATATATTGAGAGTATAGATGGTTATTTGAAACACTGATGTTACAATCAAATATAAGCAGGTGCACATGTTTGAATGATCATGACTTCCATATTCAGTAATTTCAATATAAAATCATTTTAAGAAGTACAGATGCAATTTTCTCTATTCCCAGTGCTTATTCTTTCTTACTTAAATACTGCAAAATGATTCTTTAATGTTTTAAGTAAACAATTTTCCTATAACTTTAGAGAGTTTCATTAGATTAGCAGAAGACTGAGCAGCAGCCCTGAATGATATTCTATGTGGTTAAACTGCCCCATATTCTCCAAATCACCTAGTAAACTTTGCTTGAAATTGTCAATGATGTATCAAGGAAAAAATTATGTAAAGCTGCCTCCCAAGTCATACTGTCTTACAGTATGGTAACACCTGTGAAGAAACAAGATGATGAACAAACTTAAAAAGTGCCCAGAGAGAAGGCTGGCTAAATTAAAGACTCATTAACTCTGTGGTGCTGCTTTCTTAAGTAACAGCAACATTTTTGAAATAGCATAAAGGACTGGATATAGCTAGTGAATCACAAGAAAGATTATAATGTATTGACTTAAATAAAATATTTTTTAGTATGCTTTTTAAAACTTAAAATTTGCAATCTTTTCTACCTAACTGTGTCTGAAGATCTTATTCCCAGTAGACACTGATACAGGAAAAAATTAGCCAAAGAAGGGAGTATTTTACTTAACACAGAGGGGAAGTGTTAAGTTTTACTTAACACAGAAGGGAAGTTTTTTTTTTTTTTTTTAACTATCATTAAGCATCTAATCATTGTATTCTTGCTGTACATGATGAATACTAAGCAAGAAATTAAAACAAAGCAAGATTAATGTTCTTAAGGGAATACTAAAAGTTATAAATGAAGATATTTCAGGTGAATCTAACTTAATTAATAGGTCAGAGAAGATACGCCTAAAAATTGATCTTTAAGTCAGGTCCCAATGGATGAATAGGAGCTTACAAAGAGAAAGACCAAAAACAAAATTAAAGATGTTGTGTACTTGGTGAAAGCAATAGCATTTGGAAAAACCTGGAGGCAAGGGAAATTCCAGATGAATGCCAGGAATTATAGCAAATTGAATAGAACATGGAACTTGTACAAAATATTTCAAAAATATGACAGAAATCATCTACTCCTGGCAAGACAATATACAAGATAACATCTCAAGCAAAATAATAAGACTAAGGTAGAATTTCATTATATGAAAAGGTGTTCTTATTTTTTCAAATGATTGCTCACTTTTGTATTTTTTAAAATTCTTTGACTTTTTAAAGCTATTTTGATGGAAAATATATAGTGAATGTATGAATAATAAGTTAGTGTCTTCTCAGTTGACTATACCTGCAAAAAAGGGCAGAGTTTTTCAGTTGGACTCCAGACCTAACTATATTGCTAACTTGTTGCAAATACCAGAACTGCAGACTTAGATCCTAGAGTCTATGAAAATACTGCAAACCCAGTCACTGCAAACAGAGGTGCTCCAAATGTTCCATATGTTACTATTTTTTATGGTCTCATTCTCTCTACCAAATTGTGATCTTATCTTCAAGGCAGGACCATGTCTCATTCATCTTTATAAGCAACTCAATACTAAGCACTTTGTCTGAGATACTGAAATATCTCAGTAAATATTTGTTGAATGAATGACTTCATTTTTTAAAAAATTCTTACGAGTAAATTCTAACAGTGAATTTCCTCATGTAGAAAAACTATTGCTGAAGACACATTATGTTTAATATATTCCAGAAAGTTACAAGCCCATTTTATAGTGAACCAAACTTCTGTTATATCAAGGAATGCATGCAATATCAGTTATTTTAATGCCCATATTAGTTTAAAGTGAGTCTTTCACCATCTGTTCCGACTCTTAACTGTGAATGCAAAAGAACACATTTCCTTATCACATTTGTAAAATGTAATATATAAATGATTTAAATACAGTTAGATACTCAGGAAGTAATACTGCATGCAGCTGGTATGGGGCTCCCTTATGTTACAAACAGAAATACTATAGGAGAATGCTGGCTTCTTCCTGACACACAGAGTTTCATGCTGTATGACTTTGTGTAATGGCACTGGAAGGTCAAGTTTTTATCATAGCACAAAATTGATTTTCTCTAGTAATACATTTCATTTATATATTATAATTCCTCCCATCCCTATTTAGTTAAACCATCTGTATAGGAGTGCATTTTAATTTCACTAAGAAATTTATGAAATTCTGTGAAGTCCTGAAATAATGAATATTGTGTCCCTATTGGAATTCTGAGGGCACTTCATGAGCCTTATTGATTTTGCTGTGCATTCTTTGCATTGAGACATAAAGGGCCACCAAAAGAATTGTTTATTGAGACCAGTTCAAGTATAGTCATTCATATAATCATTGGCAAGAAGAAATTTTAAAATTTAGCAAACATGCTTAATTTGGGCTACCTACATTGTGGAACTTACTGTAAAAGCAATCACAAAGAAAAATAAAATGTGTACTTACGTACTGTTTGTCATATCTACATCCATTTGTCATAATAAACAGAGAGTGGCTTTGAGATATACTATTATCCAGAGAGCTATATTCATGGAAAAGACATGAAGCATAATAAATACTTAATTTTATATTTTAAAATATATCTTATATTTTAAGAAATGAGAATTGCCAGGAAAAATGTGCCAAGATTTTAAAACTCAATGAGAAGTAATTGTCACTGGAGTATAATTAAGAATTATGCTATTTCTGCCCTGGCCTTGTTAAATATTAACATTTAGTCATTTTTTTTTTTAATGCAAGGAGAAAAGATTTAACACTTTAACTGCTGTGAATTAAACAAGTGACTCTGAAATGCTCTATATACAAAATACATTTCTCAGAGAAGTAAAAAACCTAACAGGCTAGATTTTTACTTCTGAATTAGTTACATATTTATATACTAGCCTTAATGTGCTATTTTCTATTATTAAAGATAAGGCCTGTTCATACAAGCATGTGTGCATACAAACACACACACACACACACACACACACACAATCTTGTAATGTGTAAAAATATCGTAAGACCATAGAGGTAGTTTAGGAAAAAAGTCATAAGAATTCTATAAGAAGAACCACTAAATATTGATTCAAGGTGATTATCACAAGATACTCTTTTCTATTTAACTTTTTAAAATTAACATATAATATATTATTTGCCCTGGGTACAGGTCTGTGAATCATCAGGGTTATACATTTCATAGCACTCAGTGTAGCACATACCCTCCCCAATGTCCATAACCTAACCACACTATCCCTACCCCCCACTCCCCAGCAAACCTCAGTCTGTCTCCTGAAATTAAGAGTTTCTGGATTGTTTCCTTCCTGAGCCCATCTTGTTTCATTTTTTCCTTCCCTATCACCCACAACTGCCCCCCACCGCCTCTCAAATTCCTCTTGTATCAGAGAGATGATATGATAGTTGTCTTTCTCTAATTGACTTATTTTGCTTAGCATAATATACCCTCTAGTGCCATCCACATTGTTGCAAATGGCAAGATTTCATTTCTTTTAATGGCTGCATAGTATTCCAATGTGTGTGTGTTTGTGTGTGTGATATCTTATTTATCCATTCATCTATTGATGGACATCTAGGTTCTTTCCATAGTTTGACTATTGTGGACATTGCTGCTATAAACATTCAGGTGCATGCCCCCCCCTTGCATCACTACATTTTTATCTTTAGGATAAATACCTAGTAGTGAGATTGCTGGGTCATAGGGTAGCTCTATTTTCAACTTTTTGAAGAACCTCCATGCTGTTTTCCAGAGTAGCTGTACCAGCTTGTGTTTTCATCAACAGTGTAGGAGGGTTCCCCTTTCCTGCATCCTCACCAACATCTGTCATTTCCTGACTTGTTAATTTTAGCTATTCTGAGTCTCCCTGGTTCTGCTACTTGTGGGGTCCCTGCTTAAAGAGCAGTGGCCCAACTGTGCCTCACATCTCAGTTTAAAGTAACCCCAAGCTGAGAGCACAATGTTCAGCTCCATCTCTGTAGCCGGATTCCCAGCTCAGATACCTGGTAGGTCTGTTGCACTCAAACACCCCTGCTCTTTTTGTGACTCCGCAGATCCTGAGACCACACTGTCTCCACTAGGGCCCCACCCCTGTTTAGCCTCTGGAGTGACATCCCTCAGTGAGGCAGACTTCTAAAAGCTTTAATGTGCTCTGCTGCCCCACTGTTAATAAGGAGCTGGCCCTTCCCCTGACATTCTATGTTCCCCTCGCTTCAGAGTCACTTCTTTACACATCCTACCTTCCAGAAAGTGGTCGATTTTCTGTTCCTGGAATTATTGCTCTTCTCTTCTATCTCCTATTGAGTTTATAGGTGTTTGGAATGGCTTGATAACTATCTAGCTGAACTCCTGGGATCTAATAATATTTCAGTTTCCTACTCCTATGCCATCTTACCTTCTCCTCTATTTAATTTTTAAACATAACAGTTTATCTACCTCCTACAATGTCAGCATATTTTTGCTCTTCTAGCTTCCATAAATCTAAAAATGTTGATCTGCTGAATTAGGCAGCATAGGCTCAATATAGGGTAGAGTTTACCTGGTCTCCTACTCGGAGTCCTGCCTAGGAGGTGAAAGTATTTAGAGACCAGTTGTATTTCATACAAACTCAGTTGCTTTACTGCTGAAGATGTTTGATGTTTTGATAACTTGAGTTACCAGTTTTCAAAATCAGTACAAGGTCAATATCTCACTAAATAATGAATTGTGAATACCATGAAATATAGGGAGTAAACATTTAAAAATAAGAAGCTACTGAAGATAGGTTTTTCATGTAATACAATAGTGGGTTTAATATATTCTTTATTCAGATAAATTGCTAATCTCTCTGAGCATCAGTTTCTTTTTTTTTTTTGCCTCTGGGGTGCAAGTAGAGGAGAGAAGGAAAGGAGATTTATTTCTGTGGGTGAGACTGTAGATATTTCTTAACTCAAGTTAGATTTACTCAGGCCCACATGTGGAAACACACACACACACACACACACACACAGACTCATCTGCTCTGGCAAACATTGAGGAATACAGGTGGTTCTCATGTGGGGGTTGGTGTCTTCTTCAAACATAATTGGTTCTTGCCAGATTTCACTTTCTGTGACTATATGAGTGAGGACCTTATTTTCTTGTCAGATGTTATCCAGAGACTCTTTCACCTTCTAGAGGTTGCTGCATTTCCTTTCCATGGACGTTTACAACATGGCTTTTTGATTTCTCCAGAAAACCAGCAGAGAGTCTCTCTGACACTTTAAAAGAGCGTCTGATTAAGTCAGACCCACCTAGTATAGTCTCCCTTTTGATTAACTCAAAATCAGCTAATTTGTAACCTAATCACAACAGTGATATTCCTAGCATTGTAGTAGATTCTGCCCATACTCAAGGGAAGGCAATTATATAGTCTGTCACAAATACAGGAGTCTTAGGAGCTATTTTAAAAACTTGTCTATTGCATTAATGATAATAGGAATGCATCCATCAATATTTTTTCTTTAATCTTTTTATCTTATTCTTTTAGAAGTTCTATTTTGGATATGAATTTTAATACACATATTTTATTAACATAGTAACACTTACTTTTTTAAGTAACCAGCATTGGATTTTATTTTTTCCAGTTTTATTGAGATATTATAGACATATAACATTGTATTAGTCCAAAGTGGGCACATAATGATTTGATATATGTGTGTGTGTGTGTAGTGTTGTTTTGCAAGATGATCACCATAGTAAATTTAGTTTACATCCATCACCTCATACAGTTACAACATCTTTTAGTAATATTATTATGATCATAAATATATGCATATTTTGGGATGGGTTTTCAAAATGTCTTTACATTATGCCTCTTCTCTAAGAATTGAACATAGTGCTGAGGTTGTTTTTAGAAAACTAAAAATCAAGTCATTGGAAATAGCATCTAACAACTTACCTCACTCCATTACTATCTCTAAAACTGGAGCCAAAGTCAAATAACCTGGTTTGGGTGTGCATACATTTCCAAAGCATTCTATACATTATAATAAATGTTTTTTTATAAATAGCTCTTACAGAAAGAGAAAAAAATTGTCTGATAGAATTAACAATATTTTGATATAATCACAATTTTTCTACTCTTTACATTTTACCCTATCAGAAAGGACCTTGTAATATTCATTCCATGTGTGTAGATCGTATCTATTTATGGTTTTTCCACACTCTTTTTATGGCTTTCTGGAACTGTGAGGAATAGATTAAATACGCGTGTCATCATCTCCTGTAGTGACAAACATACATTGTGTACCCAGTGGATAATTGTTTTCTTTCTGTTTCTTACCTCCAAATGGAGATTTATGGTTATGTATGTAAGTATTAAGTACAAATACAGTCCAGTAGGATGGTTAAGAGAGATTCAGGATGATGCTCTGTTGTGAACTGGGAAACTGTGGGAATCAGAAATTACCCAGAAAAAGGCCAGTTGTACTTCTGACAGCTTTCAGAGTAGGGATGTCAAGGATTATAATGTCTACTTGGCAATCTAGATACTGATGACCATAAAAATCTGACTGAGGATGTGGAGTATAATAAACACTTAAAATGAGGGATGTATTAGTTTTACAATCTGTAATGATTTTAAGTATTTTTAAAGGTAGTCATACGTGTTCTTCTAAAATGAAACTAAGATAGCTGCTAAGACACTTCAGGTAGCTAATCACACATTGTTTAGCTTTAAAGATAATATTCAACTCAGTGATTTTGTACTTATATTTTGTTTGCTATTGATAGTATTTTTAAATTTTTTTGGTTTTGTATTAACAATTTAAGAAAACTAGCCTATGATTTTCTCACTTTAAATCTTGAACTATAAAAAATTTTTCCATTTAAAAGCAGTCTTTAAAAAAGTAGTTTATGACAATAGATATTCACATGGGTTATTGCAGACTAACATACGTGAAATGAGGAGGAAAGAAAAATCTGTTATTTTATTTATTATTATTGCATTTTTTGTTTTTAACAAGGTTCTGCTAAAGCAATATGTTTTGATTTTCCTGGAGATACCATTATTCTTTTAGTGGATAAAATAGCAATTGCTGGCAGCTACTGCCAGCATCAACTGTAGACTCTATAGACTCTAAAATCTGTGACCAGAAGTCTCTCTTGCTGAATAAATTAACATGCTATTTTCTTTTCCTTTAAAAACTAAGATGACATTTCAGCTTAACTATATTGAAAATAGCTTCCCACATTAAAAAAAAAAAAATCTCCAGCATATATATTCTTTTTATCTTGAACTGAAAGCAAATGGACAGCAACAAACCAGAAATAACATTATCTTTCCACCAGGTTATGGCATGGCTTAGCTGAAATAAATCTATTCATAGTAAAATTAAGCACTTTCATTGAGACAGTGAGAAAAATCTATTATTTTAAATTATCATTTTAATCCTGGCTTTTATGCATTTTTCTGACAGGTCAATAGGATTAAGTATTAATTTGCATGTTGCCTTCCATTAATTCTCTGTGTTATGTGCTTTGCAAAAGAAAGTAATGAAAGTTAAGTAACAAAAATTGATATGCCTTAATTGGGAAAAAAAAATACTACAGCATTGTAACTACTATACCAGTTATGAAGTCTAGTTCTATTCAAAGAAATGATGATATATTAAACTCAATAATTCAAAAGAAAAAATGAAAGATTGAATCTCTTCTAAAATTATAATGCCGTCATGGTTTATCTATTATATACATCCTAGAGCAGTGGATTCTAAAACTGATGACTATAGTAATCACTTAAGTTGACTGAAATAGCAACCTCCTGGATCTCTTTCCCTGCGTATCCAGCTCTGTCATTCTGCAATGGGATCCAGGAATGTAGATTTTGAAAATATTCCCCTGGTGTTTCTCATGAATGTGAATATATTCTAGATATATACACAGATATAGTCCAGATGTACATCTAATATATACATAGCTGATTCAGAAACCAGTATTCTACCTGATATTTGTGAAGTTTCTAACAGAGATCTCTGATAGGACATAAGAGCTAAAACAATACCGGAATCCTATAAGATTTTATATTATGAATTTTTAAAAGATTTTATTTATTTATTTGACAGAGAGAGATCACAAGTAGTCAGAGAGGCAGGCAGAGAGAGAAATGAGGAAGCAGACTCCCTGCTAAGCAGAGAACCCAATGCAGGGCTTGATCCCAGGACCCTGGGATCATGACCTGAGCCAAAGGCTGAGGCTTTAACCCACTGATCCACCCAGGCGCCCCTATATTGTGAATTTTATGGGCATGTTTAGTTTGGTCCACCTAACTTATCTCAAGTGTCACACCACTATCCTTTGTGTATATAAATGTGCTTCCTCCTCCTCAGACTTTCCTTATTAAAAATATTAAAGAGAACTTGGCTAAAATAGACATATCCTGAATCAAAATTTTAAAACAGATTAGACTCTACCCTTGTTTTGTGAATCCCTTAATTTATCAAAATATATTGATTCATCAAAACCCTCTTAAAATCTAGAACTCAAATCATTATTAATTTAGTCATGTCTAAAAAGTATCCTTTCTGGCAAAGTGCTGAATAAAAGAACAATGCCAGACCTAGCCCATAAGGATAAGAACATGCCTGGATATTTGAAAATTAAATATTTTTAATTTAGGAATTAAATATACCACTTAAAAACTAATTTAAATTTGTGAAGTTGTCTTTTTTTTTTGAGAGAGAGAGAGCATGCATAAGCAAGTGCGAGGTGGGGAGGGGCAGAGGAAAAGGGAGAGAATCTTAACCAAGCTTCATGCCCAGCATAGAGTCCAGTACAGGGCTTGATCGTACAACCATGAGATCACGACTTGAGCTGAAATCAAGAGATGGATGCTTAACTGACTGAACCACCCACGTGCCCCAGTTGTCTTCTATTTTTGCCTGCAAGCATGGATATGTGACTTCAGTGGCATATTTTCCACTTTTAAAACTATTTGGTTCTGGAATTTTATTTAGATGCATATTCAGTGTCCTTTCAGAGGCAGGAGTGAGAACCTCTATTGATGCTTATCATGAAGTTCTTTTCCTAAAATATGATTTTCAGAGAATTATGTTTAGAAATACTTCATTGTCCCTATGAGGAAAGAGACTTCTTTCGTGTATTATTTTTCGTTTTTGTATTTTCAAAAGGAGCAAAAGGCTTAAAAATCCTATTTTCCCAGTAAAATAACGTGAAAGAAATAAAACTTTCAGTTATTTAATAAGGAGACATATTCGGTAATAGGAATTGAACTAGGGTCAACCTATTCCAGAGAAACAAAAACTTTCCTGAAATAGACATTCCTCACACAAAGAGTGACTAAATTACTGTATTATTATATACACCACTGGGCTATTGGAAAGACAAGGAATTGTGTTGGGGCATGACTTTGAAGGAAGTCCTCTTCATATGGGGGATAATTTGGTACTGGAATATGGCAGAAATTAATCACTTTTCATTCAAGCACATTTACCACCCTCTCTCATTTTTATTCCCATGTAAAGAATAAGAAGGCAAAATTTAAAGAGCTTAAATAACTTACCCAAACTCTCATCTAAGGCTAGAAAAATGTACAGGTCTCAGTCTTAATAGCTCATATACTGCAATAAGAATTTGAGCTGAATTAAAAGAAAAGAGCTGTCTAGCGCTTAAAAACAAAACCAAGAACTTGACAGTCAAGCAGCGCTAGGAAGCCCACAACTGGGATTCAGGAACTAGTAAGGAAGAGTGACTGGATAGTGCCCCACACTTTGAGTGCAGACCCACTGAGAGATCCACCTAGCATAAAAGCAACAAGAAACAGATCAACCTCAACTGAACTAGGTGATTTGTCCTAATAAATTTCTGTCTTCCATCAATTAAACAAAAATAATTGATCCCACTAGAAAATAGGACCCAAATTATTGAAAACCAAGAGAAAATTAAGCAACAGAATAGACCCACAGGTTATGTAGATATTAGACTTATCAGACACAGACTTTAAAATGATCATAATTAATATATCCAAAAATGAGTAGAATATAATTAATCAATCCGAAAATAGAATAGAATAGAACATTTCAACACAGAACTGTAGTTAAAAGTGTGTGTGTGTGTGTGTGTGTGTGTAATGTGAAAAAAATCCTAAAACTGGAAATTTTGATAACTGAATAAAGAATTCAATAGGTGGGTATAAAGGAAGATTGACATTGCAGAAGAGAGGATTACTGTCTAATCTTTTAAAGCAGATCTATTGAATTAAGCAAAGAATATCTTGAAGAACAAAGACAAAAAAAGATGCTGTCATCTTTACATTTAATTAAAGTCCTAGAAAGAGAGAAGAGCCAGAAGCAAGATTCAAAGAGATACTGACCAATAATTTTTCTAATCTGACAAAAGATATGATACCAATGATTGAAGAAGATGTAAGAATATCAAATGCAAAGAAAGCCTAGGCACTTCATAATAAAACTGCTGAAAACCGAACACAAGAGAAAATCTTTAAAAGTCGCCCAAGGGAAAAGACAATTGTCTCCAAAGGAACTAAATGAGACAGACAAATGACCCACCTTCTTTATATGATCATCAGATATATGAAGAATATGGCACTAAATGTAGTAAAAAAAAAAAAAAGGATAGTTCTTTCGATTTTTGCCAAATATATATGTGTGTGAATACACATGCAAATATCTTCTCTTGCATTATATGTAATTGCAATTGCAATCTCTTGCAGTATATTGCAATATGATTATATTTAGACAGAAATTAATGTGTGTATATACATACACACCAGAAATGGAAAGGAAACTAAAAAGAAAAAGAAAGATACTTGATCACTACTTCACCTAGTATAGAATAATTAACTGAAGGAGGTCTTAGACTCAAAGGTAAAAGATAATACAACAAAACTTCTTGAAGGTAAACATAAACAATATTCATGACTTCATGGTAGACAAATTTATGTTAGCAAATCTCAAAAACATTAACTATAAAGAAAAAAAAAGATAAATAGAACTATACTGGAAGAACTTCTGTTCACTATTAGGAGAGAAAAAAAAATCAAGTGACAGAATGAGAGAATATTTTGACAATTTGAATAAATGCCAGAGAACATTTTCATATGGTGAGGAATTTTTGTCCAAAATACATAAGGAATTCCTACAAATCAGCAAGAAGAGACAACCTAATAAAATATAGCTGCCTAATGAAAAATTAGGTGCTTCACTTAAATAGCCACCTATTATAGGTGCTTCACTTAAGTAGCCACCTAAATAGCCTATACGCTCATGTACAGGGGCCCAGCATCATTCATATTCAGGGAAATGCAGATTAAAACCACGATGAGTACTGGCGGGAAAACAATGTTGGCAAAGAGGTAGAGAAACTAGCAGTCTCACTTACAGTGAATACAGTAAGTTGGAATTGCCACCTTGAAAACTTGGGAATGTCTATTAAAGCAGAACATATGAATATCCTATAATACCTGTAGGCTAAAAAATGTGATTGAAGGTCAAAGTGACACAATGCTTTTTGTTGAGGTGAAATTCACATAACATAAATTAGCTATTTTAAAGTGTACAACTCAGTGATACTTAGCACATAAAGTATTGTACCAATATCACTTTTATATAATTCTAAATCATTTTAATTCTCCCCATATTTATTAAGTAATAAAAGCAAAATAATTATTAATAGCCAAAAGTGTCTCAAGTTTTCTTAATCTGGAATGGATAAATTCAATAGGGTTTAATCATTCTATATAATAGCATACAAAATCAAGTGATCAAGCACAGCTACAGCTGCTATGTGAACAGGAGTACTAAATTTGTATTCAAAATGCTCTGCAAAAGAAGTCAGATATAAAATAATATATAATGTTGTTCCATTATTAAAAATTTAAATAGCAACCCAATTAGTCTCATGGTGACAGAAGTGAGAAGACTGGTTAATGTAGGATGGTGGGGGGAGGAAAGATGCCTGTAGGGACCAGAAGGCAGCCTTTCATGCTCCTGGAAATATTCTGTAATTCAATTTGTTAAAAGACTAGCTCAATAAGGGTGCCTGGGTGGCTCAGTGGGTTAAGCCGCTGCCTTTGGCTCAGGTCATGATCTCAGGGTCCTGGGATCGAGCCCCGCATCGGGCTCTCTGCTCATCAGGGAGCCTGCTTCCTCCTCTCTCTCTCTGCCTGCTTGTGATCCTTCTCTGTCAAATAAATAAATAAAATCTTAAAAAAAAAAAAAAGAATGGCTCAATAAATGTGTTAACTTTGTAAAAATTGATCAAGCTCTATCATTTAAAGTTGTGCACATTAACTTAAATGGGTTTATTCTGCTGCTTTCTGTTATGCTTTTAAATTAAGATGTGTTTGTTCATTTTTTCTACAGCAGTTTTAGGTTCACAGAAAAATTGAGGTGAAGATACAGAAATTTCCCATATAATTCATATGCCCACACATGCATAGACTCTTCCATTATCAATAAGAGTACAACCAATAGAGTTGTACGTTTGTTACAATTGCTAAACCTTCACTAGAAGTCCTTAGTTTATATTGTGGTGCACTCTTGATGTTGTACATTTTTTGGTTTGGACAAATGTATAATGACAAGTAGCCATCATTATGATACTGTACAGAGTATTTTTATTTCCCCCCAAATCCTCCGTGCTTTGCCTATTCATCCTTCCTCCCTTCCCCCAACCATTTATCATTTACTATCTCTATAATTTGGCTATCTCCATGAATTTTCCAGAACAGTCCTGTATCAGATATATATTTTGCAAATATTTTCTCTTAATCCATGGCTTATCTTCTAATTGTCTTGCCATTTCCTTTTACAGAGTAGAATTTCTAATTTTAGTGAAATCCATTTTATCAATTATTTCTTTCATGGATCGTACCTTGGTGGTATATGAAAAAAATCATCACTATACTCAATGTCACCCAAGTTTTCTCCTCATTATTTTCTAGGACTTTTATAATCTTGTGTTTTACATTTAAGTCTGTCATCTGTTTTGAGTTAAAGTTTGTGAAGAATGTAAAATCTGCGTCTAAATTCATTGTTTTGCTTGTGGATGTTCAGTTGTTCCAGGACCATTTGCTTAAGCTTCACTGGATTGTTTTTTCACCTTTGTTGAAGATTCACTTGACCACATTTATGTTCATCTCTTTGAGATCACTCTTCTGTTCCATTGATCTGTTTGTCTACTCTTTCACCAATACCACCCTGCCTTGATTACTGTAGCTTCAAGGTAGTCTTGAAGTCAGGTGGTGTCTTCCCCCAACTTTTCTTCTTAATATTTGATGGGCTTTTCTGGGTTACCTTTCTTTTCGTTACATAATATCTCCAAAATATTAGTTAAGAGGACCACAGTATTGAGCAGAATAGCTTAAGATGGTGAATGATTACTTTGAAAATTGTTGGGTGCCTGGGTGGCTCATTCAGTTAAGTGTCTGACTTTGACTCAGGTCATGACCTCAGGGTCCTGAGATCAAGCCTTGGGTCTGCTTGTTCCTTTCCCTCTCCTTCTGCACCTCCCCCTTCCTGTGGTCTCTCTGTATCTATCTTAAATAAAAAATAAATCTTTAAAAAAAAATGAAAAAACTATTAACACAGAAAGGGAAGATTCTGAATCAAAGTCTGAGTTACAGAGTGATTATATCAGCAATTTGAGGTTTGAGTGAGGAAACTCAGGTTCAATAAGGAAGAAATAGTTCATGAATGCTTAATTTGGAGAACTGTCATAAATTAAAATGGACATTATAAAAAAATGTCAAATGCCTCAGAGTTCAAGAGTACATAATACTGCCACACAGCCTAAAAGAAGATTTATTTTTATAGAAATGCTGAGGGAAGAATGCAAGAGCTAAGATACATTGATTAATTGATAGGAAAGAAGAAAACAACAATGCACGATAATCTTCTAAAGATTTTATTTATAAATGATAAATGCGAATATTATGAATATTGGTCGGCACCTCAAGCTGGAACTTAAAATAAAGGAGACAAATTACTTTGAAAGTGGAAGCTGATGGACTTAAGAAGAAGATATGTCAGATAAAAGAAAGTAACTTGTGCAGTATGTGGAGCACTCAAACCTGCACCTGGCATATAGAGAGAATTCAATAAATCTGAGCTGCTATAATAATGGGAAAAATAAACATAAGAAGAAAATGGGAGAAAAATTTTTAAAAAAGGGTCAAAAGAAAGAAAAAATAGCATTAACTATGAGTATTTCCATTTAAATTCAATTTTCATCTAACCATTATTCATCATGTTGCATGCCACTTTTTAATGTTTTATGTTTAATGTTTTATAGTGATAGTCACTGTAGTTATATCTTATTTTTATGTGTTTGTTTAAAATGTTTAAAAACTAACATGATGACTAGTTTATTTATTATGAAGTTTATTATATCCCATTAAAAGATCATTATCATAAGCTTTTTATGTAAGTACAGTTTTGTGCATATTTAATTTTTACTAAGTTGTAAAATCTGTGCAGGTGAAAAAAAAGGGGAGAGAGTGTGCATTTGATAAACGTTTCAGAGAGAAGGTGATGGTAGAGATGATATATGGAAGAATAAGACATGGCATGAGAGTCTTTGCTGAGTAACTCCAGGAGTACCATTACGTACTTCTGAATAACTCCAGGAGTACCATTATTTACCAAAAAATAGTGATCTTTTGGAGTTGTGCACTGCTGTGACCTATCTGAAAGTCAACTTCTCTTACTGTTGGGTGGTGTGGTGGGGAGGCTTGCTCCTTTTAATTTTTCTTACTATTAATACATTTTATTGAGATATGCTTTACAAACAATAAAATGTATCCATTTCAAGTACAGATTTCAATATATGCAATGCACTTTGTTAAATTCATGCAACCATGTAACTACCACCAGGGCACCACATGGAAGTTTCTTCTCTTAAACAGTGTTCTTTTTGGTCAGTGTCTCTGCACCCACTCCTATGCCTCCATCTCCAGCAAGTCATTGATCATCTTTCTGATAGAATCCAGCCATTTAAAAAATCAGATTGAAAAATTGCAGAAACTATTTTGCTCTTAAGAAAGGTAAAAATGTTAATTGATTCTTACATTTGAGAAAATCAGTCAAACACACGGAATCAAATTCTGAAATACTAGGTTAGTTGACATAATATGCATGTCATGGCAAAAAATATGGGTAAAGATATGACGTCCAATGGGATTTTTAAAAATTTTCTCTTCTTTCTTTTCATTGCTTTTGTTTCTCTAATGTCTTTCTCCTCTCTCTCTCTCTTAAAGATTTATTTATTTGAGTGTGTGTGTGTGTGTGTGTGTGTGTGCGCGCGCGTGCGTGCCTGTGGGGTGGGGCAGAGGGAGAGAGAGAGAGAGAATTTCCAACTCCCTGCTGAGCCTGGAGCCCTATATGGGTTCCACCTCAGAACCCTGAGTTCATGACCTAAGCTGAAACCAAGAGTCCAATGCTTATCCAACTAACCCACCTAGGCATCCCTTTCTTCTCCCTCTTTTGTGTTTACTTTTGACTATTTAAAAAGCTTTATTTTTTCCCTAGATAACTATCGAGGGAGACTGTAAGTCTACCCAAACAATAGAAGTTACAATAAGATCAGATTCTGGTCAATCCACAGTCTTCTTATTGAAAGCAATTCTGTTAAAATGTGTTTCTTTTTAAAAATATAACTGATGTTTGTGCATGTAATAATTTTAATTAGTAGTAAATAATAATGTTTAAGCTTTTATAAGTTTGTTGAGACACCTTTTGTTACTTTAAGTTATTTCCAAGGTATTTCTGGTTATCATTTTTTACTCAGACCAAAGTGCTCATCATAATAATCTGTTATATAAACAGAATTCTGTTCATTCAGAAAAAGGGCACTGTTTTACTGTAGGGCCAGTATCCTACAATAGTTCTTCTCCTTGGCATTATTCATCTTTTATTTGTTTCATATCATTATATTCCAAATTTTCTTTTATGGAAAACACTACTGATGCATGGCCAAAACTCATCTTGTTATCAGTGTTTGATGTGGTAATAAGTATTTAGATTATAAATATATTCTATATGTTCACATATAATGCTTCCATTGACAATGTATAAAGGTCTATTGTAGGCACCTCACCTTCATTATCTTATGGTCTCTTCACAGTCAGGAATTTGAGTGTTATCATCTCCTTTCATAGATGAGGAAAAGGAGGCATGGCACCAATATATAACTTTCAAAAAATGAGATATATTCAAGCCTATTTCTATATCACTGTGATACCCACATTTTCCCCAAATATGACTAATCACATCCATAAATATCAGAAGAATGGGTTACATGATTAACTTAAGCCCTGATGGCAATTTTCATCCTATTATATAACAGTAGATAGAATTTTCATCCTATTATATAACAGTAGATAGTATAGAAAACAATACATAGAATTCATATTACCAATATGAAGAAAAAAACAGTAAGATAATATATATGGTAAAAAAAAAAGATAATATATATGGTAAGATACTGTTGTTTCACTTATTTTCTATTAAGACACTGATCTTGTAAATTTATAAAAAAAGCAGGTTTATTTCTTTAAGTCAGAACCCCAAGAAGTTTCATAAACCAGAAAATAGAAAATGAATACAGAATAATATCTGTGCTATAATGGTGTATTATTTTAAGAAAATAAATGTATTATTTCTCTTGATAATATCATCTGAAGCAACCTTCCTGGGATAGGTAATTATTCAAATAGTTACTTTCCTACTGGAATATTTTAACCTTAGCTTCCATATGATTTATTTTCATTATCAGCATAAAATGTAATATTGCCTAGTACTACATTTCTACAAACATTTCAAATCTGTTCTTTAGAACCTATATCATAATTATTTTATTACATCTTTATATATATATACATATATATACACACACATACACACAAATACATGTAAAAAGTTATACTGAATCATATCCAGAAAAGTACAAACTCTTATGTGAATAACTCAGTGAATTTTCACAGGGAACATATCCCATATGTAAATATAACCTTAACAGAAAGTAAATATTACTGATATCTCAAGAAACTATTCTGTGCCTCTTCCTAGTCATTATCCTCAATTAGCCCCAATAATAGTAAGTAGTCAGTAAACTGACATCTATTATCATAAGTTAGTTTTGACCATTTTTGAAGACAATATAAATGGGATTGTACAAAATACATTATTTGTGTATAATATCTTTTCTTAACATTATGCTTAAGAGGCTCACCTGTATTATGTATAACAACAGTTTTTACTTCTCATTGATGTATTTTATCATGTTCTGTTGAGATTTCAAAATGTATTTTACTGCTGGACATTTTGATAGTTTTTAGTTTTTGGCTATTGCTGATGGACTTTGGAAGTTTCCAGATTTTCAGCTCTGGGTCTGAGTAGGTGCAGATTTACCTCAATTTGCTCATACTTTTCCAGAAACATCTCTGCTGTGTTAGGTTTTGATCACTTGGACTAGAATTTCTGAACATCTTCTCTGTTTACATCACTGCCAGGGTGGTATGGGAGTAGAAGTGTTGACTGAAGAAGGGACAGTTGCTTATGCAGAAACTGTAACAATTTAAGGAACACCTTTTGATGCCATATGTATATGCCATGATGCAATAAAACCAGGAGTGTAGTTGTTGAATCACAGGGTAAGAATATTTTCAGCTTCAGTATATACTACCAGTTTTTCAAAGTCCTGCTGCCAATTTGCTGAACTTTAAGCGTATAAGAGTCCCACGGCTCTGTATCCTCCCCAAAATATTGAAATAATATTTTAGATATTTTACTCAATATGGTGAGCATGCATTTCTCTGATAAGAAATAATGTTGAACACTCTTTCATATGGTATTGGCCATTTGGATATCCCCTTTTGTGAAATGCCTACAAATATTTTTGACTTTAAGCATTAGATTGACAATCATATTTTAATTAATTTTAAGAGTTTTATTTGTAAGTTTATTATAAACATTATCATCTCAGTAAAACTGACATAAATTGAACTGTACATATTTAAAGTATACAATCTTATTACTTTTGACGTATACATACATTCATGAAATAATTGAGCTAATCAGGATAATGAACTCATCTTTTATCCACAAGAGTTTCCTTATAATCCTTGGCTGTCCCTCATAACAGTTCAGCCACCCCCTTTTCTAGTCTCTAGGCCACAACTGATCTGCTTTCTGTCACCATAAATTAGTTTGCATTTTTGGAATTTTATATATGAGTGAAATCAAACAGTATGTACTCATGTTGTATAGCTTCTTTCACTAAGTATTATTACTTCGAGATTCATCTGTATCATTGTATAATCAGTAGATCATTGCTATTGGGGAGTTGTTTAAGGGGTATAGAGTTTCAGTTTTGCAAGATGAAATTCTGAAGATGGAGGCAGAATAGTGTGAATATACTTAACAATGCAGAACTGTACACTCAGAAATAGCTGAGATGGTAAGCTTTATGTTATACATTTTTAACCAATAAAAAATAAAATTAAAAAACCCCTTTGCTTTTTAGCTTAAATGGCGAATTTTAATAAAATAAGAAAGACTGGGAAAGGCGAAAGACATGGCAGAATCAATTGCTCTGTTTCTGTCATGTTTGAATTTTAGAATGCCTGTTAGAGAGCCAAAAATTGAGATCAGTAAGCAGATGGAGTATCCCACTTGGAGAACAGTGGAGAGGTCAGGCTGTAGTTGTATAGTCAAAAGGTAGTCGAAAGGATAGATATTACCTAAAACCATAGATCTAGATAAGAATGTCTACAGGGAATGTAAATTTGAGAAGAGAAAGGAGTCCAGGACAAATCCAATCATTATACAGATAGAAGATAAACCAGTGAATGAACCTGGCAATGGAAGGGTCTGCAGGTTAGGGAAACATCATGAGAAGGTGGCATCAAAGCCAAGAGAAGGATATGTTTCAAGAAGGAGTTAGTTGACTGAGTTGATACCACTAATGGATTGGGTAAGATGGGGTTTATTTTAATGGCTTGATAGACCCTCTATGAGATGTAGTTGGGAAGGAATTGGAAAGTGAGAAAGTAGAACTTTTTAAATCTTTTTCAATAAAGAAATATGGTAGTAAGAGGAAAGAAGTGGCGGTAGTGGGAAGGTTTTATCTTTAAATACAGGGAAATATTAAAGCAGAATTTTAAACTGCAGAGAATGATTCAGTAAGAGGGAGTAATCTGATGTGAATGAGAGGAATTAGCACAAAAAAGTTCCCTGAACATCTGAAAAAGTTCCTGGGTAAAGTTCAAAGGAGTTTGGTAGATAGATGGGGCAGTCTGGATGAGTGGGAAACTTCTATACTCTGATTATTATTTTCTCAGGGAAGAAAATGTAAAGCAATCCCATCCATTGTAATTAGAAAGACTGAAAATAACAAGAGAAGATATTTATCTTGTGCACCACTAATCCTAATAACTTAACAAAGTATGTATGACCTATATACTTGATACGTCATTCTTAAATTTTAAAAAATGTTTAAAAGAAAATCATAAAAAAATTCTTTTTGAAGTTCATTTGCAAATCATTTCCAAAATCATTGTGCACAGAATCATCTTGGTTAGGTTTCTTAATGTATCATAGCTGCAATTACATGATAATAATTCTTTAAATATTTGTTCCCATTTCCAATAAGCAAGTTCACTCACATAAACTTTTTTTTTTAAGATTTTATTTATTTATTTGGCAAAGAGAGAGATAGCAAGTAGGCAGAAAGGCAGGCAGAGAGAGAGGGGGAAGCAGGTTCCCCACCCAGCAGAGAGCCCAATGCGGGGCTAGATCCCAGGACCCTGAGATCAAGACCTGAGCCGAAGGCAGAGACTTAGCCCACTGAGCCATCCAGGCTCCACTCACACAAACTATTTTTTTTTTTTTTTAAATCTTAGATATATTGCTTTTGAAGCAATAGTTTTAAGAAATAGTTGAACAGCATCAGAAGGCACTACCTTAAGAATTTACTGTTGTAATTTATCAAATTACTCCTTCCTGAGCCTTATTTTTCTCATGTGTAAAATGGAGAATAGTCATGCCCTCTTCACAATTATGAATGAAAGAATTAAATGAAATGTTGGTGGAAAGTTTTATAAAGGCAAATGTTATATTAAGCTAGTAGTTCACTGATACAAACCTTAAAGAGAACAGTATATAGGGCGTCTTCCTCCACACCCTGCATCTGTAAGTAGCATAATGAGAACATTAGTCATCTGTGCTCAAAGAGTAGTATATATCTGTCTGTGGTAATCTGAAATAATCAAAATCTTTAAATGGTACTGATATCTACAAATACGAGTAAGTGATGTTCAGCCTTCACACTTTTAGCTTCCTTTGATTTAAACATGCTTCTTAATGAGACTCAGAAATACACAGAGTTTTACCCTTGTAGGGTATCTAAAATTTTATTGGTTCTAGGAGACGTATCTTACAAATTATTATGATTTGTCATTTTTAGGGATTGATATAATCATGATTTATATATTCCTAGACTTCTTTGTTGTACTTGTTTAATTTGTATAATGAAAAATAAACTATCAATTATAAAAATGCAAACCCATTCCACAACCCTTCTACACAGTTAATTCATTTTTTTTTTTTTTAATGGTGGCATTGCTGATAACCAGGCTTTACACACATGGGAAGAAAGGCAAAGATTATGCTCTTGTGTAGCTGTAAGATCAACATATTGCTGAAATGATTATGAGAAGTAGTATAATTTAAGAGTGCATTTTTCATTGAGGCTTACTTTTTTGATCTAGTGTTCACATTTTTCTTGGGAGTAGTAATATGCCATTCATAATCATTTAATGCTCTCATAAAAATTGAATGTTTAAAAATAAGGAAAAAGCCCAGATAGTGTGAAGCCTTCATTGCTCCCATAAAAATTAAAAAGAATATAATTGAGTCTGGACGCCTTTGAAGGTTTGGGCAAAGGAACAGTGGAATATTCAACATGACTTAGAAATGCAGCACAGTTGGTCTCAGACTCTAGGGTATACTGTAAGCATTATTGATGTGGCTTCTGTGCAAAGTAGAGATGTGGAATGTTCACTTGACTTTTATCGAATAGTGAATGAAAGACTTAAAAATACTGGTATCTCATTCACATGTAAATAATGGGCCACATATTGACAACTTTAAAAATAAAGACATACGGATGCCAAGTAAATCTATCAGACAACGTCATCTTGGTTTATTTATTTTGTCAATTCTGAGCCGTACTTTCAAAAACCCAAAGGTCTTGACATGGCAGTAGAGCGGACACCGATATACATGGTTTCTTTAATGATATTAATCTCAGCATTGAATAGAGAAAACCAAACAGCAAGATTTGAAAGTAGAAATGTAATTGGCCTGTTCGGAAAAAGTCCACTAGGGTAATAGTGACTAGATTCAACATGCAAGTGCCATCATGATGAATGTTTACAACACTTTTTTGAGAGCCAATTATACTGGTTTTTGTGTGTGTGTGTGTGTGTGTGTGTGTGTGTGTGTGCAGGGACTGGAGACCAGCCAGATCAGTTGTATGCACAAAGCGGCTTTGGATCTGTCTTTTCAAACAAGAGCTGCAGAAAACGTTATAGCAAGGTTGACGCTTTATTCCACTCTGGTAAGAGATGCTTTCTTTTTCTTTGTTATGGTGAAAGTTTGATAAGAAATCCTTTTACACCATAATGTGGTCAGGGAGAAGAAAAGCTGTTCTATATTGCAAGTCACAAAATGTTTTCCTTTCTTTTGAACTACTCTTTTTTTCAGAATGCTTTTTGTTTGTATGTTATAGCAAAATAAAACTGAAACACTGAGTCATATTGTACGTGTTAAATTTGTATTTGAGGTAGGAGAGTCTTAAACTACTTCTACTGTTCAATGAAATGTGGTTATTTCATGTTTTATGCTGTTGATTGCCTGGTCAGGACAAAGAGGGAAAAGCCAGTATTTTTCTGATACCATGGTTGAGAGTGAATCTGTGTTTTTAAGTTTTCCCCTGACATATGATATTATTAATGTCCAGCAGCTCACCACCATAAAGCTTCAAGAACCCAATCAAATTTGGCCTTTGGGTTTATTTGCAGATATTTCTGATCACCCTAACCTTTCAATTTAAAAATTGGAAAATCTGGAGAGAGTACTCTGGATGAGTTTGTATATTGCTTTGTCACTTTAGTTCTAAATAATACAACTGTACACATATATACACAATACATGATTTTGTTTGTCATATACATTTCTTTGACCTGTAATGTGCCTCAGTATTTCCACAAAAATTTCTACACGTTATAAACTCTATCTGAATTCTTATCTAAAATGACAAGAAATATATACACGTACACAGAACTATGTACAAATATTTGGCATGTACACAATTCATTTTAGATAATGGCAGATATACATATTATAGCAATGTAATCCCTAGAGAAGCTTATAATTTGAGGTTTGTATTTTCTTGGTAAAACATTTTTTTCAGAAAACAATGATATAAATATTGAAAAGACTTTAGAGCCAATCAGCTTCATTTAAAGCTAAGTCTGTTTTTAAGTGGACTAAACCACAGTTTCTTTTTTTAGTAGTTCAATTACATGTGTGATTTTATATATATATACACATATATATATGAACAAGTCCATTCATTTATATATATTTCATATATATATATGAAATCTTAATCTAAATATTTTTATGGCTTTACCTCAGAGTAGTATTTCTGGCTTCAAAGGTGTAAGCAACTAGCAATGTCAGTCTGAAATGTCACTAATAAATATTCATACTCATTTGATCATTTTAATAAGTATTTATTGACTATCTTGCTAAATGTTCAACAAAAGTAAATCTGTGATTTATAAAGGAAATGGAACATATGATACCTGTACAGATTTAATGATGATTCAACAAACATACTTGAAAATAACTAATTTATATTACAGTTTGGGCTAAAGACAAACAGGTAAAAGTATTTCACACACAGGAACAATCAGGGACAACAACAAATGAAATGAGAGTTAATTTCAGATTTAAAAATAATTCTACCCTTTAATGTATGAGAACTATAAAGAACTGTAGCCATACCATTTTCCCCCTTTTATCTTCTTTAAATTATGTTGTTATTTAAATTATGTTGTTAAATTGTGTAAACCTGGTAATTCACAGACCTGTACCCCTGGGGATAAAAATATATGTTTATAAAAAATAAAAAATTAAAAAAAAAATTATGTTATACTTTTAGTATTCATATTCATTTTAAGTACTTCAGCTGTGCTTATTATACTGAAAGAAATATAACGACAGCCCTGTCCCCCAAAAAAGAGATTTTAGTTTTTTGGTTTTTTTTTTTTTTATCAAGATTTTGTTTATTTGACAGTCAGAGATGGCTAGAGAGGGAACACAAGCAGGGCGAGCAAGAGAAGGTAAAGCAGGCTTCCCGCTGATCAGGGAGCCCGATGTGGGGCTGGATTCCAGGATCCTGGGATCATGACCTGAGCTGAAGGCAGACACTTAACAACTGAGTCACCCAGGTGCCAAGAGATTTTAGTTTAAAGGAAACTGGGGCAAGAAAATAATAATAGTAATAAATAAAGACCAATTATATCACAAAAAGTCCAGAGAATAAAAGAAAAAGAAAGAAAGAAAAAAGTCAGTCAACATTCTATGGTTTCTGCCCTCTTAAAGAGTGTGCCTGGCCATTAGGCACATGTAGCCAACAACAATAGCAAAATACCCCAATTCTCTGACTTTTGTATCTTTCCCAGATTTTTGAAGTAAATTTCAGATGTACAAAAATATCCTTGTAGGACATGGGGTGCCTGGGTGGCTCAGTCAGTTAAGCATATGCCTTCAGCTTAGGTAATGATCCCAGGGTCCTGGATTGAGACCATCAGGTTTCAGAAAAGGAGTCTGCTTCTCCCTCTGCCTCTATCCCTCAGCACCACTCATGCTGTCTTTCTCTCAATTAAATAATTAAAATCTTTTAAAAAAAAATCCTTGTAAGACAACAACCACATTTAATGGCGTATGTATCACCATTTCTGTTATTATCTTTGCTGTTAGAAACTACAATTGTTATTTCATACAAACACACACACACACACACACACACACACACACACACACACACACACACACACCCTATTTAGAAGACAGGAAAGAAAAGTAGGTATAGCCTCTCCACCCCCTGATGAGTATGGCACAGCAGGATCTCCCAGAATATTTTACTTTGAAGCCTTTACTTTTACTATTCATACCCAAGAACACTGCTTTTTCTATTGTCTCCTATGCCAGTTCCATCTGTCTTTTATGGCTCAGAGTAGAGGCCATTTTAGATCATCCTATCTTCGCAACAAGCCTCATGCCCACTCTGGGTGAAACTAATCCATCTTGGAACATACTTATTTTTATCATTCTGGAGGAAACTGAAGTTTATGAACAGCAGACAAATTCAGTGCTTTGTAATCTTGAAGATAATGGGACACCTTTGTTACATATTCTTTTTACAGACATTGTTTGAAAAGTCAGCTTTTTGGAAAATTATATTTTTAGAAATGTATTTTTTGTTTTTTACATTTTCCCTTGCTTTCTTTGCACTCCTGTTTTTTGTTTTTGTTTTTACAGCTGATAATCTTGTATTTCATTTCATTGAGGAAAAAAAAATTATCTAGCAGGTTCTCCCACATTCTTGTGCCTCTAAAGCTAAAAAGCTTTCTTTCATCTGCATCCATTTCTCTTTTTTTCCACCTTTTATAATGAGGAAGAACCCAAACTTTCATCAGTGTTCACCCTTTCCTTTACTTCTGACTTCTCAGCTATCCACTTCACTCAGTAAAACTTTCATTCCTGATCTTCAATTCTGTTTTCTTTGTAAAACCCTTCTCTTTGGAAGTCTTCACTTTCACCACACATATACTCTTCCGTGACTGAGATAGCACATTCCCCTTTAGATGCCATCCTTGTTTCTACTCAAAGACTTTTTTTTTCTTTACCCAAGCACCATTTTCATGACTGTATCTTCAGTTCTCTCCAATCTTTCTCTACCTTTCTGTGTCTTCCAGACTTTCTCAGGTAGCCACTTGGCTCTTGTTAATAAATTTCACTGCACACTGTTCAGTTCTCATCTTGACTTCCCACCAGTATTGAAAGGTTGACTATTAAATCCTTTTTGAAACATTTTTCACTTTACTTCTCCAGTATCACCTTCTCATAAATTTGTTTTGTTTGTATGATTTTCCTATTTTTTTTCTTTGTAGTTTATTTTCTTTCTCTATCTCTTCTATTGGACCACATATTTAAGAATTCCTTATAACTCGGTCATGGGCTTAATATTCCTCTGTCCCTTATGTATATTTCTAGCTAGCTAGCTATCCTCTCTCATCTATTTATCTATCTTCTATCTATCTGTTTCACTCCCTTCCTCTCTTCTTCCATGGTCTTCATCACTACAGATGGTAACCACACTTGTGATGAGCATAGATTACATATAGAGTTATTGAATCACTATGCTGTGCACCTGGAATTAATTGAAACATTGTGTGACAACTTCACATCAATATAAATAAATGAACATAAAAATAAATATCAGGAATCTTACACTGAAATGTACCAATAGCTAGGTGCATCTTTTGATAAAATGAGGAAACACTTGACAGGCATGTTAGATTTTGGATCAATCAATAAAAATACCTTCTGCCATAACCATTGTTTGATTAGGTTTTACCATGTTTCTATTTTACTACTGAATGGCACTGTATATTATTGAATTTCAAATTCACTATTTCTTTAAATAAGCAAGTTAATGGGAACAGAGAAAGAGAAAAGTATATGCAAGTGTAGAATAAACAGATCTTGCTACTCAGGTATTCATACCTTTTAACAAATTTAGTAATAAACAGTGAAAGTCAACATATTGCATGAGAGTTAACATGCTGACAGAAATATTACAAATGCTAATATAGTTGTCTTTATTTTGAGATCTGTGGTATTTGAACAAAGATTCATAATGGACAGATTTTTTTTTTTCATAATGGACAGCTTTTAATCAAATTGAGAAGAAATGTCTTAGAAAGAGGTATAGATGTGAAAGTTACAGCAGTCAGTTTCTTTGGAGTTATAATAAATGAAGTAAAAAAAATTGCCTCCACCATTCTTGTGGAGAATATATTTGACATTAGAGTTCCTTTAAAAGAAAGTATCGCTTTTATTGAGGAATATTAATGATTATATAGTGGACCATTCCAGGCAGTGCTTGAACCTTTGTATAGGATAAAAAAGATTACAGAGAAAGAAGATGAGATAATGCAGAAATAATGAGAAGTTACTGAGAGAGAGGAGAATGACTTGCAACTAATACCTAATACAACTTATTTTGAAATAGTGAGAATTTCAGCAATGGAATTAAAATGTCAAAGAATGAATGGTCAGTTGCAGATGAGAAGAGAGGAAGAGGAATACATAAAACACAAGGCTAAATCTGTCTTTAGAAGAAAATTTTTTTAAAAAAAATTTTATTTTTTATAAACATATATTTTTATCCCCAGGGGTACAGGTCTGTGAATCACCAGGTTTACACACTTCACAGCACTCACCAAAGCACATACCCTCCCCAATGTACATAATCCCACTGCCTTCTCCCAACTCCCCTCCCCCCAGCAGCCCTCAGTTTGTTTTGTGAGATTAAGAGTCACTTATAGTTTGCCTCCCTCCCAATTCCATCTTGTTTCATTGATTCTTCTTCTACCCACTTAAGCCCCCATGTTGTTCCCTGATATGAGGAAGTGGTGATGCAATATGGAAGAAAATTTTTAAAAATTATACCGTTTTAATCATAAATCCATAAAAGGTTAATATCTTAAAATGTTTATCTATCTATAAAATATACTTTGATTAATAAATTTAAAAAATATAAATTAAAAATCTCTATAATAGACATGTTTCATTTTACTTCTGATTGATTTTTCTAGGCATACCATTTCTATTAATTCAAATATATGGTAAGTCCAGCAGAATTACTTGCTTTATATCTATACATATAAAGTTTTTTCTTTATATATATAAAGAGTTTTATATATTTATTTTATATATATGTTGTATATATATATTATATATACACACACATATATGTGTATATATATATAGTTTTTTTCTTACATTTCTTTCAAAGGTGGTTAACCTTATAAATTAAATTCTTAACAAACAAATTTATTTATGTGTGACCCATTGGTAGATAAATTAAGAAGTTTGTTAGTTGTAATAATAGCACTTTTTATAGATTCAGGTAAACACTGCTGAAGAAAATATAGCATAACTGATCTCTGTTCAAATGAGCTAAGCTGGATCCTGGAGGTGAAGGGAGATACTATAGTTTCTCTAGAAATACCTCAGATACCAGGAAACATGAGATGATTTCACTCGAAATAATAAGCTAACAAATGATTTCCAAACATGTATAAGTAAATATAGTTTTAATTTTTTTAAAAGCACTAGCACCACCCCAAATATGTATATGTATATATGTATATATTATGTTTTGTTACATAAGATATATACTATATGTATGTATATATTTAATAGAGAGAGAGGAAGAGAAGGGAGGGAGGAGCTTGACATAATCATATAGCGAATAACAATTTAGGCCTAAGAAATAAAAATAGTATAAGAAGCACTTTCATTGACAGATCTCATTGCAAAATATCATCATGTTATTTAAATATATTTAGATTAGATAACCTGTTAACAAGTTGCAACTCATTGTATTGTGTTTTTTTTGAATTTACATACACTTTTTTAATATTTTAGCTTTTTTTCACATAAACTATCACATAAGACTTCATTTCTTTATCTGAAAATAATAGATATATCAGCCTTTTATACATAATGAAATACTGTGGAAATATCCTCAGACTAGGTATAGAAAATAAGTTCCTCAACTGGATAAACAACATCTACCAAAAAAAACCAAAAAAACAAAAAAACAAAACTACAGGTAACTTTCTACTTAATGGTGAGGAACTACAAACTTTCTGGTTAAGATCTAGAAAAGCAAGAGTATCCCTTCTCACAACTTCTCAACATCAATCATATGGGAAGTTCTGACCACTACAATAAAACAAGAAAAAAAAAAAAAAGGTATATGTATTGGGAAGTAAGATGCAAAATTGTCTTTGTAGAAGACATGATTGTCTTTATAGTAAATCCAAAGTAATTAGATATAAAACCCTCAGAACTAAGAAGCAATTGTAGCCAGGTTGCAGGATATAAGATTAGTATAAAAAAGCCAATCAATTTCCTATACCAGCAATGAACAAATGGACTTTGAAATTAACAACCAATCGACCATACCCTTGATCTTGGACTCCCAGCCTCTAGATCTGTGAGAAATAAATTTTTGGTTTTTACAGGCCACTCAGTCTATGGGTTTTTGTTATAGCTGTTTGAATAAGACTGTTATTCAAACATACGAATAATTCTTAAAACTCAATAGTTAGAAATGTAAAAGGCCAGTAGAAAATGGGAAAAAGGACTAAACACCTTATCAAGGAAGATTCACAGGTGGCAAAGAAACATATGAAAAGTAGTTGGAAGAGAAAAGAAAAAGAAGTTAGTGACATTAGAAATTATAAGGTTCTGGGATAGAGTCCCACACTGGGCTCCTTGCTTAGTGGGGAGTCTGCTTCTCCCTCTACCCCTCCCCCTTTGCTCCTGCTCTCTCTCCCCCCAAAAATAAATAAATAAAATCATTCAAAAAAATCATCAAAAAACAAAAATGGTGAATGCTGTGAAGTGTGTAAACCTGGCAATTCACAGACCTGTACCCCTGGGGATAAAAATACATTATATGTTCATAAAAAATAGATAAAAATTTAAAAATCCCACAATCAGAAAACTGCATGTGAAAAAAAGAATGAATATTAATCTATTAGGTAGAATATAATTTTCAATTTTTATGTTATAATAATAATCACATAATCAGTGGAAAAACTTTGTCGACATACGTTACAAATATTTTTTTCAGTTTTACTTTTAATTCACGTAAAGTATGTTTTGAAATATAGAAAATTAAATACCTTCTCCAAAACTAGTAATGTAATTTTATCTATTTAATTCAATTTTTGTTTTGCTTTGAGGTACGTTTTTTGTTGTGTTTTAGACCTCATTGGAAAAGACTTTCCTAACGACAGCCACAGGGTGTCCATATCATTTGTGATTTTCCTGTAACATGTTAAGTTACTTTGAATTTATTTTGCTCCATTTTTTCAAGTGAAGACTAATTCATTTCCAAAGATTTGATATTTCCTCATATTTTAAGCACATATCTTCTTCTATGAAATATATTTCACTTTTCCAGATGTTAAGCATAGAATATAATTAGTTAAGAAACAATTCTTTAGGAAAGAGAATACTATTAAAAGCCAGGACAATTTTAAGATTATCCATGCATGCAGGGAGTTACATATTTGCCTATATGCAATTTTTAACTTTATTACAAAGTTAACCTATGGCTTTTCCTACTAACAAAACAATATTTATTCTATAAACAATTTATCTATGTTTTCCTAAGCACATATGTTTTAATATTGGTATACTTTATTTTGAATTTTTAAAAAGTAATATAAAATAATAAATTACTTAAAAATTAAATGTTAAAGTAAAACCCCATATATATATATAGATTTTTTTTTCACTCCAATTCATGGGATATATAATTTAATTCATGACCAAGCTGGATTTAGGATTTCGAAAACATATTCATAAAAAATAATAAGATATGGAATTTTAAAACCTACATGCAACTGTCTATCTATATCTCTCTCTCTTTTAAGTGTAAAGCATTTTGGAGCAACTTATCTTGGTTTTCTCAAACTCTCATTCATATATTTATAAGTGTTTTTTCAGGTTATTCTTGATAGGAAAATAAATAATCTGATGTACTTAGTATTCAACAGAATTTATGCTATCAACTTGAAATATTATTTACTACACACATACATATATATAAATTATCAGATCGATAGGCAGATAGATGATAGGTAGATGATGGATGGATGGATAAATACATAGATAGATAGATAGATAGATAGATAATAGGTAGATAAAAATATTTTATAATAGATATATTTTTGACGAAATATCACTGAGTTCATGCCCTGAAAAGTAGATGACTATATGAAGAGCATTACCTCCTTCCTTACTCCTCAGATTAGATTTACTGATAAATAAAAAGAATCAGAATTCTTCAATGTCAGGATCTTGATGCCTAGTTCTTTCCTGTGCCATGCTAATGGGACTTTCCAGCACTTTTTGTGAACGACCTGGCAATGGAACTGAGCCTTAACCGGCAGAGATTCTTCTCTTTTATTTTTCTTTTCTGTTATGTGCCCCAGGCTTGTTCTTTACAGGTGCATATTGAAGAACAAGGACATTAGAATCAGACAGCCTTAGTTCAAAACCAAGTTCCATCACCTACCGGTTGTAAAACTTAAACAATTAATCTAACCTCTATCCACCTGCATTTCCTCATCTCTAACTTGGAAGTAATAACATCTATTTTATAGGATTAAATGAGATAATCTAGGTAAAGAATTCAGTCTTGAATTATATATAACACATGAATTTCCTATTTCTATAACCTGCTATAAAGTGATTTGTCACAGAGATATTATATGGTATTAGCTTTTAAATATTCTATGTAAATGAAAAGTTTCACCTTTTGTGACATTTTCGAAAACATATGATGATCAGATATTATATTTCCACCAATATAAATGGAAGAAAATTGGATATTGTTGGACAATTAAAAATATGACTTGGGATATGAAAACTTCTCTTCCTGAATGTATAGACGGGTCTGAATATGTGCAAGTGCGTGTGTGTGTGTGTACAAAGGGCTGGGAGAACAACAGAAATATTTCCATGATCAAAAAGAATACTTCAGTCAGTCAAGTACAGGTTCTGTGATATTAAACACTGTATTTTTGAAGGGGCAAAAAATTAAAAGCAGAATATTTTAAAATGTTAAAACATTTATGACGGTATTAATGTAGCATTATAATGATACTGTTTATAGTACTACCTACCTCTCCTGTAACTGGATAGTCAAAGTCAGGACTATAATTATGAAGTATATATCCATTTACAGTCCATATCCTACCACAAAGAAATGTAGATGAGAACATGAGTTGTACACTAAAGGAAGAAGGTGGCCTCTCTTTACAAAGCACAACCCTCTTCTTTCCTAAAAGTTAATAGAATAAATGTGTAAGAATAGCATCTTAAGGGGCGCCTGGGTGGCTCAGTGGGTTAAGCCGCTGCCTTCGGCTCAGGTCATGATCTCAGGGTCCTGGGATCGAGTCCCGCATCGGGCTCTCTGCTCAGCGGGGAGCCTGCTTCCCTCTCTCTCTCTGCCTGCCTCTCTGTTTACTTGTGATTTCTCTCTGTCAAATAAATAAAATCTTTAGGAAAAAAAAAAAAAAAGAATAGTATCTTAAACCCATGATTCCTGTCTTTCTTCAATACCTTCTGCCCCTGTTAGCTGACAGTAACAAGGCATAGACTCATTAAATATGGACAGTTCCCTGCATATCATTTATACCTCAATAAGGCTATTTTAAAAATAAGGTTGGACACTTGGATAGAACAATGGTGTAAGAAAGTCTACAGATGATTTTTATCCTTTATTTATGAAATTTAACTGAGATGATATAGTTATTTAGCATAGCATCTGGTACCTTATAAATTATTAATAAATTAGAATTTTATTATAATAATGTTTCCTCTTCTATTCTTCTTAATATCTACCAATAAGACAGCAGGTTTCGGAGACATTGGGTGAAGGAATGGCAACATAAGATTTTCCTTTTGTAAAAAGTGAAAACCAATACTAATGATCTAAGAACAGTGGTGAAATAAAAAATAACCAGAAAGTCATTGACTGTGAATGACTACATATTTTGAGTTTTTAGGGATAGGTGCCATAATATATTGCTTACCTAGATGAGTGTCTAATAGGTGGTGTCTATCTAATATTGAGAAAATAGTTTTAAGGTCCTCATAAGATATTTAAATGTTTATATGCATTTACATAGCTTGCTTCTATTATGGAAAGAGGGAAAAGTTTTGCATTTTTATTTATCTGATTGAGATAAAATATATGAGAAGCATACCATTGAACAAACTATATAGTCATTGATATAGGTGTTTATTATTATTGTATCATTAATTTAATTAATGGTCTTTAAATTATGCAGAGACAGAAGGTCTCCCTATAATCAGAAGGAAGCTTTGTTATACAATTGCAAGTTTAATACCCATCTATTTACCTTGGAAAAACCCCAAGGCATTGGTGAAGTTATACGTGTGTGATACTTCAGTATTTTTATTAGAGAAGGTATCATTATATAATTTTGTTCATTGTTTGATGCAAGACACTCTATACCTTGGAGCAGAAAGGTGAGAGAATGGACCAGGTGCCATCTAACCCTTGCCACTGTCAGTATTTACCTTGTCAAATGCACATGTAATATGTAAAACAACTTTAAAAATACCAAGCCTGTACATATATTTCTCATATTTCTTAAATTATGAAAAAAGTCTGCATACCATAATGTTCAGACCAAAAGATTTGGAGACACTACTTTGCTGCCTTGGCTTAAATTCAGCTTCTATTACTAATGACTATGTATCTTTGAAAAAGTCCCTTTATTTCTCTGTGCTTCACTTATTCTCTATAAAATAGATAAAATAATAGTACCTACTTCGCTGAGGTTTTATAATTAGAAGATTTACTAAACATGCTCTTGGTGCCTGGCACAAGACATTAAACTCTAGATATGTGTTTAATGATGGTGATGATGATGCCTGGCTACACTCAAAGATGCTTCAGGGACTGAGAAGTTACAGCCTAGAACATTCCTCCATCTCAGTTCTGTCAAATTAGTTTGGTAAATCAATCAGAGAGGAGGTAAGCTGGAAAAACTAGTCATTGAATATAGTAATAATAATAACACCACTATAGTCCCAAACTCTCTTTAAAAATAAAGGAAAAGTATGTGCTGAATTTTGCTCCAAGCTAAAATGAGAACACTTGTGCACAACATAAGAGAAGTTTTAACCAGTTGGAGAGAGAATAGTACATTTCCACTGATTGCTACAGGAAAATGCGGGCAGAACCTAAAGAGAAGGTTCTTAACCATGAGAAGCACAATTGTTATTCTCCTTTTACAAATGTAGAAATAGAGGTTTTAAGGATAATCTTTGGTAGAAATGTCTCTGGAGCCCACTTTTTTAAAAACTTAATCCAGTGTTCCTGACACTTATTTCTTTCTATCATATGTTGTATTATTATATATGGCAATTAACCAAAAAGTCTAAATTGTGATGAGAGATATTTAATTGTTATATCTTACAGGCTAACACAAATATTCAGGTCAATTTTTCATGATTTTCTAATTTACACTATTAATTTTGATTTTTATATAACATGAGAGAAGGTAGATAGTTTTATATCCAGAAAGCATAGGTCTACTTATTTTCCCTTTGCTCTATATCTTTGATGCTCCTTTTCTAAACATCTAGCTTGCATGGCGAATGGTTCTAAGTGGACACATACTTACCATGAAGGTCCACACATTGATTTTCTCAATATTGCGGAGGGAGAGAGTGCTAATCTCAATGTGAAGACTCATGCTAGTAATTTTCAATACATTTAGGGATGGATATTTTAATACATAAAGATTTGCACTTCCCTGGTTTCTACTGTTAATCCTTTCTCCTATGAGGCTTTTTCAGAATCATTAAACTTCTATTTATATTACAATATAATTCAGTTAGAGCATGTCCCCCACTCTACATACATGTACACACATGTGCACACATGTACTCAGTAGGGGAATATATCATATAATTGATTGCCAAATTCTTAGTTATTCCATTACAGAAAATTCCATTCATCTTGATAGAACTGAAAACAAAAATATGGTTTCTATACATCTTCGGTAATTTCCCAAAGACTTTTTTTTTTATTTAAGTAAAATATTTACAGGGGTGATATAATATTAAAACTCTGTTTTAAATATTTTTATTTCAAGTTAAATTCCAGTAAGCAGTAAATAATAATTCTTTAAAGCTTTAAAAGCATTTCATATTTAATATTATTTTATTTACTTTACCCTAACCATAATACAGTAAAACATAACATTTTCACACTAATAGAAAATCTTTTTAATGTCTTGAAACATTTATTAAGTAATGTAGTAAAGTTAGGAATAATTTATATCCAAACAAACTTAGTATAGGCAATGAGTTACAAAGGAAATCTCATAAAACAGAGCTGATCTTCTAATTCTTCCTGCATCTTTCTTGTAGCTATGCTCAGAGACCATTTTATTCTGATGTTTTTGCAGATTACTTTCTGCCCATTGTCCATTTTTCTCCCTGCATTGTACAACAAAATAAATAGGTGATAGCTCTCAGCACTTGACACTGGTGGGAAAGATTAGCAGGAATGTTGACTTTGACAAATCAGATATATTAAGTCTTTGCTGGAGGGAACCACTGCAGAAAAGCTGGTTTGTCATTATAACCAAGATACTGTTTGCTTTTTTCCAAAAACAAACACTTTTCATTGTAGTGTATTAAAATCGAACCTAATTGCCCACACACCTGAATTTTAAATTATTTTGCAGTATCCTTTTTGGTTTTGTAACATTAGGCAAAACATTAGATCGTATCATTTTATAAAGAGAAAATACAGATTTTTGTGTTTTGGTTTGTTGTTGTTGTTGTTATTGTTGTGTGCGTGTATATTGTTTTAAATGAGAATTACTATGGGCATAAAAATTGATTTTAAAATACTAAACCTGGCGATTCACAGACCTGTACCCCTGGGGATAAAAATACATGTTTATAAAATACTACCTCTTTGACACGTAAGTTCCTTGATGGCCAGAAGATTTAAACTTCACTGTGGCCTTATGACCAGAGCTATTGGTATGTTTTTGTTTTCATATGCTATACCAATTTTTTAAGATTGTTGAGAGTTGAAAAATACTTTTCCAAATGTATACTGATGTTCTTTTAACTGATCTATAAGTTTTGAAGAGAAATTGATTTCTCTTCAATTCTATTTTTAATGGTTAAGGCAGCTACCTAGGGCTTCTCAGAATTCCAAAGGTGTGAGCATTAATATTTATCTGCTGATAGTATTTTGTACTTCAACTTACCATTTTTAAGAGTGGGAGAAAAGAGAGATAGAGTTGATGGAAAGGCATGTTTGAGTAGAAGAGTGTTTGAGTGGTAAAATGTTTGATTATAAAATCTGTCTTCACTTATCATGGTGGTGTTTGTGGGTCTTTGACTTCTGTCATTCTGTCATTTTGTGCCATACTAGCTCTTTTTTGAAAGAACCCTCACTCTAAGCCTTGATTCAAGAAAAATCATATTTTATACTAAATCATTAGTAAATGACATGGTTTCTAATTATGCACTAAATTATTAATAGTGACTCTTGTGACTGACTTACAGATGAAGATTTGTGACTTCTACTCATGATTCATATTTATATGTTTTATAGTTTCTTGACTCCATGTCAGATATACTTACAAGTATTACATGGGATTTATATTTTTCTCTTTACATTTCGGATTTGGTCTTAAACCCAAAGGATTTGAATAAGTATAAGTTTTCTTGGTGAATTGTGAAATTTGAATTTGGGGAATATCTTTTTGGATGGCTATTCAGGATGAATTACTACATACAGTAGATAGGTTTTGAGAACCAAATAAATGAGCCTCAACTGAAGTCCACACTTAAAGATTAAATGATAGGTATGGTAAATGTAGTAGGGCCCAATTTCTGGAAATCTAAATATTGAAGTCACTGTACCAGTGAGGATTAGAGTAGTTGTCTTAGACATAGACATATCTTAATTTTTTTTTTTAGTATAATTGATCATCTGGTCATTAATACTAATACATAAAAGTGCTTTAATTTTATTTCTGCCATGTAATAAAGACTCTCAAAGAAGGGTAAAGAAGATCTAAATTTAAGATATGTTCTATCCAACAGAGCTCTTCAGATTCTAACCCAAATTACATTTTGTTTTGTTCTCTCACCATAAAAGTAATCTTGAAATGTGTTCCAATTTGATGGGACATTCAGAACTTCAACCTAACTCAGAGTTGACAGTCATTCAAATTCTACCAGAAATAAAGTATCAAGTAAATATCTATACATGGACTTTTTTAGAGCCAAATTTTTCATGTGGTAGGCCATATGGGATTACATCATATTCCTAAACTAGAGTAATTTAAAATGCAAGTTGTTGTACACCACCTAGAGCACAATGTGTTTTGAGAATATTGTCCATTTTTACATGATTTATTTCTGTGGAGAGAGACTGGTAATTTTTAGAATTTACCTATAAAGTGCCTTTATATTGTAAGCTGCTAAAACGTAGCTCAGCCCATTTTGTAGCACTATAAATTTTGTTCAGATTTAGAGAATTTGTGAATAAGGTTGCTACCTATTAATTAAACAGTAAACCCTTGTAAAAATACATTTTCATCAGAATTTACATGAATGAATACAGAGGCTCAGAGCCAGACATAAAATAGTTAACTTTAAAAAAGGCCAGGAGAAGGAACTTTATTGGCAATTCCTTCACTATAGGAAACATGGAACATTGTCTTATTTATCCCTTTTCTCCTCATATTTGCATCTCTACCCAACCCATGCATAGAAATGGTTTCCATTCTGGTTTTCCATGTCCTACTGTAACTCCCAGTATCACCACAAACACCCTGCACACTATTACAACCACACTGATTCCTTGAGCTTTAAGGGGTTGTGCTCCTTTTATTACCCAAGTGTACCGCAAGGTAACTGTGAGGTGAAATGGCTTTGCCAGTTTGTCTCCCTTTAAGTGCCAAAACATTACTATATTTTTTCGTGTGTATTTTGGCTTTACTCCTTTTTCTAAGACTGAAATGTCACCCTTTTCTTTTTTGAGACTCCTTTCAGAATTCTAAATGAGCATCTTTATTCCTTGATCTAGGAAGCTGAAGCTTCCTAGGAGCTGAAGAAGTGGTAATATGAATTTGTATTTATATATTTTATAGTTATTTATATAATGTATTGATATATTTTGCATATCTAGAAGAAAATCAGGTATCTTTTGTTTCCTTTTAATGTTATAGCATTCAAGATCTTGGGGTTTAGGATTTGGAAGTTTAGGACTTTAGCAGGAATTTTTAACAGACCTGTGAAGTTTAAGAAATCCTCTTAACGTAGGTATAATAAACCTTACATTTATTCCCCTATATTTAGGAAAGAATCATGTAATAGCTCATGAGACTATGGGATATGGAAAGAAAAATCATGTTATTTTGTTGCCCAAGTAACTTTTATGAAAACATTTGATTGAAACATACTATAGTAGGTGAAATATTTTGAAAATGTTTTGTTTCATTATGCTCTAATATAAATCTTTTTTGCAATAACCATAATCACTCCCAAAACTAGAGAAAGTTCTGAAAATTGTTCTGGGTAGAAAAAAAAAAGATTAGGATTTTTCTGGGAAGTTATTTCAGAGAATATTTTACCTCAACCTTCTACTAGCATTATTTTACAGAGTCATAAATGGTTTCTTGGCAAAATCCAATGAACTTCTTCAATTTTATTCCTTTCTCCAGTTGTATTTACAATCCTTCTAATATTATTTTCTACTTTATCTTACCTGAAGCTTTACTTTAAAAAAAAAAAAAAAACTTTGTTTCTTCTTACTAGCTCTTTTGATTATCAGTTGCTGATGAGCTCAATTTTATTCAGTATTCTTTAAAAACTAATTCATAATTAACTTTCTTTTTTTTTCAACAAGAATAGATTGCCTGTTTTGTGTGAAATATTCAGACAATCCATCAGCCAATCTAGCACAACCCCGACATAATTGTGTATGTGTTACTCACAAATCACATGCTCCAACTATTCACTCTACCTCCAATTATTTTATAGAAGGGTTTGAAATGAGAAGATTAATATCGGAATGTTTTATCAATAGTCTTTTGACATGGCTTGCACTATTAAAAAAAGAAGAAGGGGCGCCTGGGTGGCTCAGTGGGTTAAAGCCTTTGCCTTCAGCTCAGGTCATGATCCCAAGGTCCTGGGATGGAGCCCCGCATCAGACTCCCTGCTCAGCGGGAGGCCTACTTCTCCCTCTCCCACTCCCCCTGCTTGTATTCCTTCTCTCACTGTCTCTCTCTCTCTCTCTGTCAAATTAATAAATAAAACCTTTAAAAAAAGAAGAAGAAAATAAAATTCAATGAATGGAATGTTCTTTAGTTAAATAATTATGAAATTTACTCAAGTATAGTAATTAGCCATAAAGGTTCTGGGATGTGACTGTGCTTCAGCCCTGTCTCCAATCATTTCTCAGTTGTGTGATCTTGGACAAGGCACTCATGCTCATTAAGCATCAGTTGTCTCATCTGTACAATCAGCATAATTGCAGCTACTTCATTGTTCTCTTTCTTTTTGTTCTTGAGAAACAAATGGGGTAGTCTCTGAGTCTGTGATACAGAAAGCATTCCTGAAAGCCTAGCTATCATTTTTATCATAACTTCCACCATTGTATTGTTACAGAAAAAAAATCTTCTTTCCTCCCTACACTATACATCATCTAAAGTGTCAATAGAATTCTCAATCATAAATGCTGACTATAAATATTTCCCATTCAAATAATTTAAATATGCAAATAAATATGTTTCACAGTCAAGTATTTGTTAGTTAAAAAATGTGAACAGACACCCACATTCACAGTTAGGGCAAATGCTTAATTACAGTATATTTTTGTTTATTTTCATTTATATAAATTACAACCTAATTAAATTAGTGTTATTACAAGCAGGTAAACAGAATAACTAGTTATATATGCTTTGTGTGGGATAGAAAATGCAAATAAATTATTCCCATCAATAGATCTTACAACATTTAAATATATAATATATTTACATCTACGTTTTACTTTATTTTAACAAAGTGTATTTTAGACTAGGGGTGCCTGGGTGGCTCAGTGGGTTAAAGCCTCTGTCTTCAGCTCAGGTCATGATCCCAGGGTCCTGGGATCAAGCCCTGCATAGGCTCTCTGCTCAGCAGGGAGCCTGCTTCCTCCTCTCTCTCTGCCTGCCTCTCTGCCTACTTGTGATCTCTGTCAAATAAATAAATAAATAAATAAATAAATAAATCTTAAAAAAATAATAATAATTTTAGCCTGAAAGAGCATGAAAAAATCAGGTTCTTTCAACATTGAGAAACACTATGGTCATTGAATAGTTTAATAGAAAATGCTAAAAGACGTGTGTGTGGGGGGGGGTGTTTCTAAGATTGAGCTGTTTAAAGAATTTTCCAATTTACTTATTCATATTGTTGTCATATACATCATAACTTAATCACTTATGAAAAACAAAATGAAAAGCATTTTATGGATGTGTAACTAATTAGTTTTCTCCACATTCTAAAAACTGATTAATCTGTACAGATCATTGATGATCACTCCCATCGAATATATTAGTTTCCTAAGAAAACAAACTATATATAGTTTGCTGTATATATATATATATGCTACAACAAAATACTACAAATTAGGTAGCTTAAAATAATGTGAAATTATTGTCTTACAGTTCTGAGGGTTAGAAAGTCTGAAATAAAGATGTTGGCAAGGACCATGCTTTCTCTGAGATGTATAAGGGAATATTTTTCCTTACCTCCTCTGGCTTCTGGTATTTACTAACAATTCTTGGCAGTCCTTTGGTTTATAGATCTATTGGTCCAATTTTTGCCTCTGTTGTCACATAGCCATCTTTTCCACTGTGTCTCCATCTTCACATGGTCTTTCCAATGTGAGTGTCTGCATCTTTGTCCAAATTTCTCCTTCCTGTAATGACACTAGTCATATTGAATTAGAGTCCAACCTAACAGTCATAGCTTAATGTGATTCTGTCTGCAAAAATCCTACTTCCATATAAGGTCATGTTCACATGTACTGGAGGTTAGGATTTCAGTGTATCTTTCTGGGTGACACAATTCAACCCATAATACTGAATATGTTTTTGTTGTTGTTGTTGTTTTTCCTGTCCTTACTCAGTCTTTCATAGTCTCCTCCTGGTTGCACTTTCTTGTCTCTTCAATGAGCACCATATTTATAATACTCATACACTTTTTCTTGTTATTCTACAAGCTCCAATCTAAAAACCTTCCTACCCACAGACTTGGAAAAAAAATGCTTCCTATTCTTCTGCACATATGTGACTGTATAGTTCTGAAGGCAATTTTGAAATTGATAAGATTGTGGCCAAATAGAGTGTCAGTCCTCCATGGGATAATCAGTGCCACTTGTCAGTATTTCATAATGTCTTAGCTAGTCTCTCTCCTGCTCTCTATGACAATTTAAAAAAATCTTCAGCCTTTTAAGTTCACTACCATCTCAACATACACCTCATTCATAATTAAATTAATTGCTGATTCACAAAGAAAAATTGACTCTTGGAAGGAGAATTGTTTACCTCACAAGTAATTTATCTTGAAAAGATGTACCACATTTCCTTCTAGCTCAGCAGAAGAGATGTTCCTTCTCCTGAATAAGATACACCTACACTGGTGTTGCACCCTGTCTACCGTTGGTTAGAAATCTTGATTTAGTTCATATTTCCCCTCAGTCCATTTTCAGTATCTGCCTCTATTGGATTTTTTGCCCTTAGCAAACAAATTTGTAAATATATGCTCAATATAAAACAAACAAACAAACAAAAAACCAAACAAACCAAAAAAGTAAAATGCTCTTCCTAGAAGCCCGTTTCCCCTCCCTAAAAATGGCCCTGTGTCTCATCCCCTTTGTAGGCCTCCTCTTCTTTTTGAAGAGTGATCCTTACCTGCCTGTGTTTCCTCAAATCCTACTTATACAGTTGTGGCTTCACCTTCATACTCCACTGAAACAACTATGACAAAGCGCACTAATGATTATTACTTGCTACATTTCAGTACACGTTCAAATAGGATTTTGGTCATTTGTCCTACCTCCATTCTTCTCCTTGATTCCCTTTTGCTTTTTCTTTCCAAGAATCCTATGAAGTTCTTCTGAATTCTGTTTAAATATTAGAGTATGTTGAGCTTACAATCCTTCTCCCTCTTCTTTTTTTGTTTTTTTTTTGTTTTTTTTTTTTAAGATTTGTTTATTTGACAGAGATCACAAGTAGGCAGAACAGCAGGCAGAGATAGAGGGGGAAGCAGGCTCCCCGCTGAGCAGAGAGCCCAATGTGGGGCTCAATCCCAGGACCCTGAGACCATGACCTGAGCTCAAGGCAGAGGCTTAACCCACTGAGCCACCCAGACGGCTCCCTCTCCCTCTTCTTCCATCATTCAATATATTTTGCTTAAGTAATCATATCCACTCAGAATTTTCTTGAGCCCCAAACTGCCCTTTTAACATCCTATTCTTTGTTTTGGTCCTTATACCACATTATTTATACTTCCAGCTATCTCTTAAATCCATCTTCTTTTCTCTATCCTCAAAATGCAATCCAGTTTTTCTTTTCCTTTTATTACTTCTTAACTATTGTGAAAGGTTCCATGTCCCAAACTTTTGATCTCAATAAATCCTATCCACACCCTTGCCAGAATGATTTTCCTAACACTCACATGTTAAGGTACTATTCCCTGGTCTTAAAAATCTTCAAGGGTTCATGGTCTCCATTGTTTATTGGGGAAAAATATCTAAACTTTGATTGCCATCAAGGTCCTTAAAATTATGGACATAGTCTCTGCCTCCAAACTCCTGTTTCATTACTTCTTCAGTAATAATAGTACATTGCTTTGTGTTCACATGCTCTCTACCTGGTCCTCATCTCTCTCCATTCTTACCTCCTACCTTCACAGGCACAGTGCTGCAGTCACCTCTGTATGTGTAGTTATTAGTACAATGTCTAGTATACCATGGATGTTAATTAATGTGGAATGAATGATATTGAGGAAAAAGAGTCTGACATCCATGTCATTCAGAAAGCTATTCCGGGGCGCCTGGGGGGCTTGGTCAGTTAAACATCTGCCTTCGGCTCAGGTCATGATCCCAAGGTCCTGGGATCAAGCCCCAAATTGGGCTCCCTGCTCAGCGGGGAACCTGCTTCTCCCTCTCCAGCTCTCCCCTTGCTTGTGTTCCTTCTCTTGCTCTCTCTCTCTCTGTCATAAATAAATAAAATCTTTAAAAAAAAAAGGAAAGCTATTCCAATTTTGCCCCAATTAAAGCACCTAAAATTGACTGAGCTCTCTTCTGTATCTCAGGTTTGCTGATGCAGTGATCTAATTCTCTTTTGCTAATTACGAAGAATAAGTTGCTGTGGCCCAGATGTCACTTTGCCTCTCTTCTTGCCTTTCTCTTCCTGCAATTTCCCCGTAGATTACCAGTCCATTGTGCTGCTGGGACTGGGGTGGAAAGTAAAGAGAGATTTGTCTAGCGCCGCCAACTGAAACTCAAGATGTGCCTTGCATCGATCATTGTTATAAATTCTAATGTGATGCAGTCCAAATAGGGCTCAGTCCCATTATGAGTTAAATTTACTTTTCAGGGAGAAGGGACATTTGGCCTATAAAATGAACAATCATTTATAACACGTATAGCCGCTTCAAGTAGCTACTACTTCTACTGATGAAATTAGGGAAGTGTCAGTTTGGGAAAAGTGGCTTGAATTAATAAGTAGTCTCCCCATCTGGTTCGAAGCAAAGCTGCCCTGTAACCACTATGCTTGCAGCAAAACATCCAGTCCCCTACATAGTGGGGAAAAAAAAAAAAAAAAAAAAACCCTTCAAAAATAAACAAAACCAGAAAAGACACAATGATTAGTATTATAGATCTTCAACATGAACTAAATTTATTTTTGCTCAAAAAAAGTAACTAATGATTGTTTTAAAACATCTGTAGTCAAGAAAATCTTGTTATAGCTCTAAAAAAATGAGGATTTTTCTGACAACTCATATATTGTCTAAATCAATAAAAGTAGCTAAAATGTGCTCAGCATTTTCTAAAAGAGGCTCTTGGGTTTGAAATTATTCTTATGAGAATAGGATTAACTTGCTACATTTTGCTGAACAAGTATAATATTGTAAACACTATTTTCGTGAGGGGAATAATGAAAAAGCAAGAATCTATTTTTCTGTACAGTATATTGATTGATGCATATGATTTCCTGGTCTGAGAATTTGTTTAACACTAATTAAAATCCACTTTTAGAATCTTCAGGTTTATTTTTTACAATGGTCAATCTAGTTCAAGGACTTGATCCTTAATTAATTTAGACGCATAGAAACTATCACATTATTCATTTTATCTTTTGCTATCTCTCTTCTCAATGGTTTATTCACAGCACTCCTTAATTACCTGTAAGGAACGTAAAGAAATCAACAAAAAAAGTCTGTGGGTTTACTTGAGAATTTTTTTTTTTTCTAAAATGCTTTCTTATTCTAGATAGTTAAAACCTGCTATTAATGATATATTGCGCACAGACAATTCTCATTGGTCACAAAGCAGTTACTCAACAAAGCGATTTGTTTCCCTCCCTCCTCTCACGCCTCTCCCCCTCTCTCCATCCTACTTTCCCTCTCTTTCCTCCTCCTTTTTCTTCTTCTCCATCCTCCCCTCCCTCTCTGTACCCTTCCCATTATATTAACTTGGCTAAACTTCAACCAGGTTGCGTCTGATTCTCCTGTCTGTAGTTGGGAAATTGAAGATGATGGCAGAAAATGATACATGCAAGCTTGACCCAGTTTTATGGTCAAGTCTTGAGCACTAATTTAGATAGTGGACCCCTTGTGGTAACATTGCAATCCTATTGCATTTCCCTTGAAATATTACTGTCATGAATCTTGTTTTATAACATCTCTGCTCTGCTCCAATGTCTTCCACCTTCCACATCTCCTGACTTTGACCTGCCTCTTCTCTTTTTGTTTTGTTGATGGAAGTTCTCAGAATAGTATTTCCACCCCATTGTAGTTTACCATCCATACCTCTAAGGCAATAGATCTTATTCCTTCCCACCTACTTTAGATAATAATCCCATGAATTTGTCATATGCAAACTTGTGTTTCTGGCTATATATATTCTTCTGAATTCCAAAGTCTTATGTTCAGTTTATCAGTCATCTTACCTTCAGGCTCAACATCTCATTTCATTCATTTCTTCTGAAGAATCTTTGCTTGTTACTGCCTTCCCACTTAGCGTTTTAGCCAAAACTTAGAAAAATGAAGTCACTCTTCACTCTTCCTTCGTCCTCCACAGCATACCCCACATTAATTTCAGTTTTTATCTATGAAATGTGTATTTACAGTTAGTCCACAATCCCTTCATTCTTATTTCAAGAATTTTTAAAATATACCAAAACTTGTATCTGGGCTATTAGAATGCCTCCACAGTTTATCTTTTTGTCTCTAATCTCGATCTTCCATCCACCTTGTACAACAGTAATCAATTAGTAATCAGCCTAAGCACAAATGTAAATAAACACATTTCATGGCTAAAAAGCTTTATACCAATGCACTGTAATAATTCATTGGTTAAAAGGATGTTCTCTGAAATAAAATAACTTAAATTTAAGTGATAGCTTTATCACTCTTGGGTTTTACTTAATTCTTTAACTTCTTATGCCCTAATTTCCTTGTCTATAAAATAGGAATAATAATGGTATATTTTAAAGGCTTACGTTAATGATAAAATGATATGATATAGATAAAGATCTTAAGTGCTTAGAACACATCAGTTTTATAAACACCAATTTGCGATATCATTATTACTATTTCTTTTTTTTAATAATTTTTTATTTTTTATAAACATATATTTTTAACCCCAGGGGTACAGGTCTGTGAATCACCAGGTTTACACACTTCACAGCACTCACCAAAGCACATACCCTCCCCAATGTCCATAATCCCACCCCCTTCTCCCAAACCCCCTCCCCCCAGCAGCCCTCAGTTTGTTTTGTGAGATTAAGAGTCACTTATGGTTTGTCTCCCTCCCAATCCCATCTTGTTTCATTGATTCTTCTCCTACCCACTTAAGCCCCCATGTTGCATCACCACTTCCTCATATCAGGGAGATCATATGATAGTTGTCTTTCTCTGCTTGACTTATTTTGCTAAGCATAATACACTCTAGTTCCATCCATGTTGTTGCAAATGGCAAGATTTCATTTCTTTTGATGGCTGCATAGTATTCCATTGTGTATATATACCACATCTTCTTGATCCATTCATCTGTTGATGGACATCTAGGTTCTTTCCATAGTTTGGCTATTGTGGACATTGCTGCTATAAACATTCGGGTGCATGTGCCCCTTTGGATCACTACGTTTGTATCTTTAGGGTAAATACCCAATAGTGCAATTGCTGGTCATAGAGCAGTTCTATTTTCAACATTTTGAGGAACCTCCATGCTGTTTTCCAGAGTGGCTGCACCAGCTTGCATTCCCACCAACAGTGGAGGAGGGTTTCCCTTTCTCGGCATCCTTGCCAGCATCTGTCATTTCCTGACTTGTTGATTTTAGCCATTCTGACTGGTGTGAGATGATATCTCATTGTGGTTTTGATTTGTATTTTCCTGATGCCGAGTGATATGGAGCATTTTTTCACGTGTCTGTTGGCCATCTGGATGTCTTCTTTGCAGAAATGTCTGTTCATGTCCTCTGCCCATTTCTTGATTGGATTATTTGTTCTTTGGGTGTTGAGTTTGCTAAGTTCTTTATAGACTCTGGACAGTAGTCCTTTATCTGATATGTCGTTTGCAAATATCTTTTCCCATTCTGTCAGTTGTCTTTTGATTTTGTTAACTGTTTCCTTTGCTGTGCAAAAGCTTTTGATCTTGATGAAATCCCAATAGTTTATTTTTGCCCCTGCTTCCCTAACCTTTGGCGTTGTTCCTAGGAAGATGTTGCTGCGGCTGAGGTCGAAGAGGTTGCTGCCTGTGTTCTCCTCAAGGATTTTGATGGATTCCTTTCGCACATTGAGGTCCTTCATCTGTGCCTCTTTGGTTTGGTTTATTCCTAGGTATCTTATGGTTTTGGGTGCAATTGTAAATGGGATTGACTCCTTAATTTCTCTTTCTTCTGTCTTGCTGTTGGTGTAGAGAAATGCAACTGATTTCTGTGCATTGATTTTATATCCTGACACTTTACTGAATTCCTGTATAGATTCTAGCAGTTTTGGAGTGGAGTCTTTTGGTTTTTCCACATATAGTATCATATCATCTGTGAAGAGTGATGATTTGACTTCTTCTTTGCCGATTTGGATGCCTTTAATTTCCTTTTGTTGTCTGATTGCTGAGGCTAGGACCTCTAGTACTATGTTGAATAGCAGTGGTGATAATGGACATCCCTGCCATTTTCCTGACCTTAGCAGAAAAGCTTTCAGTTTTTCTCCATTGAGAATGATATTTGAGGTCGTTTTTCATAGATGGCTTTGATGATATTGAGGTATGTGCCCTCTGTCCCTACACTTTGAAGAGTTTTGATCAGGAAGGGATGCTGTACTTTGTCAAATGCTTTTTCAGCATCTATTGAGAGTATCATATGGGTCTTGTTCTTTCTTTTATTGATGTGTTGTATCACTTTGACTGATTTGCGGATGTTGAACCAACCTTGCAGCCCTGGAATAAATCCCACTTGGTTGTGGTGAATAATCCTTTTAATGTACTGTTGAATCCTATTGGCTAGTATTTTGGTGAGAAATTTCGTATCTGTGTTCATCAAGGATATTGGTCTATAGCTCTCTTTTTTGATGGGATCCTTGTCTGGTTTTGGGATCAAGGTGATGCTGGCCTCATAAAATGAGTTTGGAAGTTTTCCTTCCATTTCTATTTTTTGGAACAGTTTCAGGAGAACAGGAATTGGTTCTTCTTTAAATGTTTGGTAGAATTCCCCCGGGAAGCCATCTGGCCCTAGGCTTTTGTTTGTTTGGAGATTTTTAATGACTGTTTCAATCTCCTTACTGGTTATGGGTCTGTTCAGGCTTTCTATTTCTTCCTGGTTCAGTTGTGGTAGTTTATATGTTTCTAGGAATGCATCCATTTCTTCCAGATTGTCAAATTTATTGCCGTAGAGTTGCTCATAGTATGTTCTTATAATAGTTTGTATTTCTTTGGTGTTAGTTGTGATCTCTCCTCTTTCATTCATGATTTTATTTATTTGGGTCCTTTCTCTTTTCTTTTTGATAAGTTGGGCTAGGGGTTTATCAATTTTATTAATTCTTTCAAAGAACCAGCTCCTAGTTTCGTTGATTTGTTCTATTGTTTTTTTGGTTTCTATTTCATTGATTTCTGCTCTGATCTTTATGATTTCTCTTCTGCTGGGCTTAGGGTTTCTTTCTTGTTCTTTCTCCAGCTCCTTTAGGTGTAGGGTTAGGTTGTGTACCTGAGACCTTTCTTGTTTCTTGAGAAAGGCTTGTACCGCTTTATATTTTCCTCTCAGGACTGCCTTTGTTGTGTCCCACAGATTTTGAACCATTGTATTTTCATTATCATTTGTTTCCGTGATTTTTTTCCATTCTTCTTTAATTTCCCCGTTGACCCATTCATTCTTTAGAAGGATGCTGTTTAGTCTCCATGTATTTGGGTTCTTTCCAAACTTCCTTTTGTGGTTGAGTTCTAGCTTTAGAGCATTGTGGTCTGAAAATATGCTGGAAATGATCCCAATCTCTTGATACCAGTTGAGTCCTGATTTAGGACCAAGGATGTGATCTATTCTGGAGAATGTTCCATGTGCACTAGAGAAGAATGTGTATTCTGTTGCTTTGGGATGAAATGTTCTGAATATATCTGTGATGTCCATCTGGTCCACTGTGTCGTTTAAGGCCTTTATTTCCTTGCTGATCTTTTGCTTGGATGATCTGTCCATTTCAGTGAGGGGAGTGTTAAAGTCCCCTACTATTATTGTATTATTGTTTATGTGTTTCTTTGATTTATATAGTTGGCTGCTCCCACGTTGGGGGCATAGATATTTAAAATTGTTAAATCTTCTTGTTGGACAGACCCTTTGAGTATGATATGGTGTCCTTCCTCATCTCTTATTATAGTCTTTGGCTTAAAATCTAATTGATCTGATATAAGGATTGCCACTCCTGCTTTCTTCTGATGTCCATCAGCATGGTAGATTCTTTTCCACCCCCTCACTTTAAATCTGGAGGTGTCTTCGGGCTTAAAATGAGTTTCTTGGAAGCAACATATAGATGGGTTTTGCTTTTTTATCCTTTCTGATACGCTGTGTCTTTTGACAGGGGAATTTAGCCCATTAACATTCAGGGTAACTATTGAGAGGTATGAATTTAGTGCCATTGTATTGCCTGTAAGGTGACTGTTACTGTATATGGTCTCTGTTCCTTTCTGATCTACCACTTGTAGGCTCTCTCTTTGCTTAGAGGACCCCTTTCAATATTTCCTGTAGAGCTGGTTTGGTGTTTGCAAATTCTTTCTGTTTTTGTTTGTCCTGGAAGCTTTTAATCTCTCCTTCTATTTTCAATGATAGCCTAGCTGGATATAATATTCTTGGATGCATGTTTTTCTTGTTTAGTGCTCTGAAAATATCATGCCAGCTCTTTCTGGCCTGCCAGGTCTCTGTGGATAAGTCAGCTGCCAATCTAATATTTTTACCATTGTATGTTACAGACTTCTTTTCCCGGGCTGCTTTCAGGATTTTCTCTTTGTCACTGAGACTTGTAAATTTTACTATTAGGTGATGGGGTGTGGGCCTATTCTTATTGATTTTGAGGGGCATTCTCTGAACCTCCTGAATTTTGATGCTCGTTCCCTTTGCCATATTGGGGAAATTCTCCCCAATAATTCTCTCCAGTATACCTTCTGCTCCCCTCTCTCTTTCTTCTTCTTCTGGAATCCCAATTATTCTGATGTTGTTTCGTCTTATGGTGTCACTTATCTCTCGAATTCTCCCCTCGTGGTCCAGTAGCTGTTTGTCCCTCTTTTGCTCAGCTTCTTTATTCTCTGTCATTTGGTCTTCTATATCACTAATTCTTTCTTCTGCCTCATTTATCCTAGCAGTTAGAGCCTCCATTTTTGATTGCACCTCATTAATAGCTTTTTGATTTCAACTTGGTTAGATTTTAGTTCTTTTATTTCTCCAGAAAGGGCTTTTATATCTCCCGAGAGGGTTTCTCTAATATCTTCCATGCCTTTTTAGAGCCCGGCTAGAACCTTGAGAATTGTCATTCTGAACTCTAGATCTGACATATTACCCATGTCTGTATTGATTAGGTCCCTAGCCTTCGGTACTGCCTCTAGTTCTTTTTTTTGTGTTGAATTTTTCTGTCTTGTCATTTTGTCCAGATAAGAGTACATGAAGGAGCAAGTAAAATACTAAAAGGGTGGCAACAACCCCAGGAAAATATGCTTTAACCAAATTAGAAGAGATCCCAAATCATGAGGGGGGAGAAAGGGGATAAAAAGAGGTTCAAAAAGGAAGAAAGAAAAACAACAACAACAACAACAACAACAAAAGAAAACAAATAAGAAAAATATAAAAAAGAAAAAATATATATATTAGATAAACTAGTTATAAAACGTTAAAAAAGAAAAAGGTAAAAGTTAAAAAAAAATTTAACCAGAAGGCGAAAAAAAAACAAAAAATGAAAAAGAAAAAAATTAAATTAACTGCAAGACTAAAAAAATCACAGGAAAAAAGCCATCAGTTCCGTGCTTTGCTTTCTCCTCCTCTGGAATTCTGCTGCTCTCCTTGGTATTGAAACCGCACTCCTTGGTAGGTGAACTTGGTCTCCGCTGGATTTCTTGTTGATCTTCTGGGGGAGGGGCCTTTTGTAGTGATTCTCAAGTGTCTTTGCCCCAGGCGGAATTGCACAGCCCTTATCAGGGGCCGGGTTGAGTAATCAGCTCGGGTTTGCTTTCAGGAGCTTTTGTTCCCTGAGCACTTTCCTTAGAGTTCCGGAGGACGGGAACACAAATGGCGGCCTCCTGGTCTCCGGCCTGGAGGAGCCGAGAGCCCAGGGCCCCACTCCTCAGTGCGCCCTCAGAGAACAGCGCCCAGTTACTCCCGTCTGCCTGACCTCCGGCCGCGCTCCGAGCTCACCGAGCCTGCGACCGGTTCAAGGTCACACCGAGCTGTGAGCTTACTGTTGGCTCTGTCTCTGTAGCTGGCTTTCCCGTTCCAATACCCGCAAGCTCTGCGACACTCAGACACCCCCATCCTTCTGTGACCCTGCGGGACCTGAGGCCACGCTGACCCCGCGTGGGCTTCGCCCCAGTTTAGCCTCTGGAGCGATGTCCCTCAGCGGAACAGACTTGTAAAAGTCCTGATTTTGTGTTCCATTGCTCCGCCGCTTGCTGGAGCCGGCCACTCTCCCCGGGGTCTATCTTCCCGTCGCTTTGGATTCACTTCTCCGCCGGTCCTACCTTTCAGAAAGTGGTTGTTTTTCTGTTTCCAGAATTGCTGTTCTTCTCTTCGATCTGCCGATGGATTTGCAGGTGTTTGCAATCTTTAGATAAGCTATCTAGCTGATCTCCAGCTAGCTGAAATAGTCTCAGCTTGCTACTTCTCTGCCATCTTGACTCTTCCCCCCTCATTATTACTATTTTTACTTTGAATATTTTAGGTGCTTCAATTATGACATATTATTACTGTTGTTGTTGTTGTTACTGTTGCCAGTACTTTGCACAATTCTGACAACATAGTGTTTCTTGGATACAACTTGGTTGGCTCATAAGTGCCTGGGTAGCTCAGGGGTTAAGCGCCAGACTCTTGATATCGGCTCAGGTCAATCTCAGGGTCCTGGGATCAAAGCCTGTGTGGGACTCCCTGATAAGCAGGGAGTCTGAGATTCTCTCTCTCCCTTCCCATGCTCTCCCTGTGCACTCTCTCTCTCTCTCTCTCTCTCAAATAAATAAATAAATCTTAAAAAAAAAAAAAACTTGGTTGACCAATGAATAAACTTATAGTTACCTTTTATTAATATTTATATTCACTAATTTCTAGAAATAAGGTAATTTAATGGAATGAGTACTGAAAAATTTAGAATTTATTGGAATGGTATAATGAATAGGAATCCTTTGCTCTCCCTAATCACTTACTTTCTTAGATGTTTAGTGTATCCATTCATAAGCTTAGTCCTTCTTTCCCTGTTATACTGCTATAACCCAACCAGTGTACACCCCTGGGGGCATCACAGGAAAATATGTCAGAATGGAAGTATTGGAAATCTTTTTTTTTTTTTTCCAGAAGTAATTGAATAACTGAACCTAGATAGCCACTAACCATTCTGGAAGAAGTTTCTGGAACTTGGAGGGAAAAAATTAGCTAGATACTATTTAGAGGACAGCAAACAGGATCAAGGAAATATATGGGTATTTTGTTCTAGAGAGATGGGAACTGGAATTCTTTCATTTTGAATATTAGTTAAATAGTAAGTTCAATCTAGTTTCTTTTTCAAAGAGGAGAGAAGAAAATAATAGTTTAGCATGACTGATTTGCTGAGTGAATGAACATTACAGAATTTATTTTTAATATATCACTGATTAAGAGATCTTATTATAATTCTTCCTTTAATAATAGACTGTATATGTGAATTTCAGAGAGAATCTGTGATAGACAAATTAAGAAAGCAAACAATAAATAAGAATATATAAAATAAAATAAAAAGTTGCAACTCTCCAATATATGTGAAGATATGTGAATACCATTTACTGAGTAATACTATCTTTATTCCAGTTATATAAATGACAATGAAAAAGCTATTTTACTTTCTCCCAGATAATTTGTTTCACAAAAATTGCCTCACACAATGATAAAAATCCCCTAAGAATACTCAGTTTATCCCAGAAAATAAATGGTTTCACTCCTTAAATATATTGTGAATGATTGGAAGTCTATAATAGGTCATATTTTTATTGAAGGTTCATACCACAAGGCATACATTTTTACAAAACCAAATGTCATTTTGATGTTACCCATGTGTGCATTCAAATACATTTTATAGTCACACTGTTTTTTAAAACACAAGAGCTTTGGTCATTCCTACAAATGTGTGTATGTATGTCCTGAAAGTTTCAAAATACAGGAAGTATTTTTAATCTGTCCTGGGAAGTTGCCTGGCAACAACACTAAAGTCCGTTGTATAGCAGGGCACAATATCTGCCCATGGTTAGATTGCTATTTATCTTCATTATATCTAAGTAATTTAAGTTGTCAACTCTCTTGTGACTATTGGATATCTGTTAACTATACATTTAATGCTTGACTAGACTGAGCTTACAAAAAGAAAAAAAAAAGAGCTATAAATTTCTGTGTTGGGTTTAAACCTTATGGCAGACATAAGGCTACAATATGTCTTCATCTTCCTGGAAAAACATTGTCTTCCTACCAAATGTGTACTAAATGGACCTTACAGAGTAGTGAGGGGTATGATTTATTCACAGATTTATGCAGGATAAACAGTTTTATGACACTAAATCAAATTGCACCTGAGGGGATTGTTGAACCAAACAGCAAACTGATTAAACTTAAAAAAAAAAAAAAGAAGAAAGCAATATCCAACTCTAGTAACCTCCACTTTAAAATGACATTAATCCTACTGAACCCAATGGAGTATGCATTTTTAAGCAAATAAAAATTTCAACCAAACTTTCTTTTCTTTCTCACAAATACTGAACTCTATATGCCCTGTATTCTCACAAAAGTGTTTTTAGAACAGATAAGAATGGTCAAACATGACGTAATTGTTTCCTCTTTGTACCTGTTAGTTATATCGTGCAGCAGGTATAATCTTAAATGGCATCTTCCATATAATTTGATATAATACCAAATACTATAATACCGAGAAAAGCTCTTTTAGTATATACCCTACAAGAATACTTTTAATGAAGATATTAAATTTTACCTCATATTTTAAAAAAGAGTATTAACTAAATGAGTACTAAATTTGTTCTTTATATATAACATGTTCTTAAAGATAATATAATTGTTAAGAAATATATGGATCAAGTGGTGAATAAAATGCAAATCATGTTTTTAACCATGTGTGCAAGTTGACTTTATCATAAACAAAGACAAAGGCAATTACTTTTACTTAAATAAATAGAGCAGTTTCCCAATTTTGCATAATAGTGGATGATTATGTTTTTTACATCCAATAAAAATACATTGCATTTATTTGCAAATTTAAACGCTGATGTCATTGGCCAGCATTAAAATGTAAAATATCAAAAGTATGTTATGGTAAATGACTTTTAGGAATTAATGATAATAGTTTGGAAAACTTTGATTTGCTTTGGAATAAACCCCATTAAATTTTACAAAATAATGTTTCTAGGAAAATTTTCCTAACCAAAGATATGATGTAGATTGTTTTTATGTCTGAGTTTTTAAATAAGGACAAATAAAATCATAATAAAACTGGCATATACTTATATACTTGTTTTGCCTCTTCTCAGATAATAATAATAAATAAGATGTCTTGCTATCCATTAAATATCAGTTATTTCTTTTTCATAATGAGCATGTTGTTTTATGTAAGGGAAGACAATATTTTTTCTAAAAAATAAAAGTATAATTTTTAGTCATTTTCTGCTATTTAAACATGTAACCTAAAATTAAGCATTTATTTTCAGAAAACGTATTTCCCTTGTATTATAATTAAAAGTAAATGATTTGTGGAGCCTAGGAAAACTTAAGATCTCATTCAACTGAGCGGTAGTGCGTAAATTCCTGAACTATCAGAGCAGATGGAGTCTTGGGCTAATGGTTTAATGGACATAATCCGTAATTCAACTCCACCTAAACTATAACCACAAGAAATGTTTCTCTATTTTGGTTTGTTCCCTGGCATTCTTGATATCTCAATTTACTGTTTGGTGTTTGGTGAAGTGGTGATGGTTGAGAACTAAAGTTTACTATATGACTATTGTGAATCTAATGCCATTGAGGGCCCTTGATATCACGAAAACATTTAATATTTTACTGATGCTAAGGGGCTGACAATATTAGCTCATTTTAGAGATAAAGGAATAGACTTTGATTAGTGAATCACAGAGATATTTAAATGGAGCATGGTGCATTGTTTAAAACCCTGTGAACTCGGCCCTTGGTGCACCGCTCTCTTTGCCAGAAAAAAAAACTTGGGCTGAAAGCTCTTATTTGATATTTCACTTTCAACTCTTTTGGATAGGATTTTGGTTTCTCTTTTTAAAAGTCGCCTCATATTTTAAAAATTCTGACCAGTCTCTGCTGGAAGTTTTGTCAAAGTCTGAGTTCAGCTGGGGTCCCTTCAACTGTGTCAGCTTTTGTAGTGAACTACTTTCTTGAAGACTAAAGTTCCTTTTTTTTTTTTTTTTCTTTCCCAGCTCTCAGCTTCTGATGCACCTTTTTTAACATTAAAAATTTATTTTGAGAAAATTGTAGATTCACATGGAGTTACACAGTAATACAGAGAGATCCCATGTACTATTTACTGAATGGTAACATCTAGCAAAACTATAGATCAGTATCACAACCAGAATATTGACATTGATATAGTGAAGATAACTAAACATTTTCCATCACCTCAAGGATTCTTCCTATTGCCTTTTAGAGCCAAATCCACTTCCCTCCTATTCCCACTCTGCTTTTAATGTCTGATAACCATTAATTACTTCTTAATTTTATAATTTTGTCGTTTCAAGAATGTTATATAAATTGAATATACAGAATATATCCGTATATTCAATTTGTGGATTTTTTTTTTCACTTAGTATTTAACTCCCTGGAGATTCAACAAGGTTGTTCATATATCAATATTAATTCCTTTTTATTGCTTAGTAGTATTCCATTTTATAGATGGAACATAATTTATTCACTCATTTATAGAAATCTGGTTAAACTGTTATGGATAAAGCTGATATAAATATCCTTGTAAAGTTTGTTGTTTTTTCTTATAAACATGTGTCTTTATTTCTCTGAGCAAATGCCTAATAATTCAGTTGCTGGGTTGTATGGTAGTTATATGTCTAGTTTCTAAAGAAACTGCCACACTGATATCTAGAGTGACCTTATCTTTTTATATTCCCACCAACAACATATGAATGACCAGTTTTATTGTATTCTTGCTAGCATTTGATTCTGTCACTGATTTTTATTTTAGCCATTTTGATGGGTATGTAGTAATTTAATTTACATTTTTTTGCCTATATATGCACAATTGTTCCAGCACTATTTGTTGAAAAGCAATCATTCCTTCACTGAATTGTTCATGCAACTTTGTCAAAAACGAGTTAGATAGGGGTGCCTGGGTGACTCAGTTGGTTAAAGCCTCTGTCTTCAGCTCAGGTCATGATCCCAAGCTCCTGCTCAGCAGGGAGACTGCCTCCTTTCTTCTCTCTCTGCTTGCCTCTCTGCCTACTTGTGATCTCTGTCAAGTGAATAAATAAAATCTTAAAAAAAAAAAAAAACAGTTGGATATGTCTGTATGGATTATTTCTGGACTCTCTGTTCTGTTCTATCAATTTATGTATCTATCCCTTTGCCAGTACCACAGATTTGATTACTGTAGCTATATATTAAACCTTGAAATCAGTGAACTGATTTTGCCAACTTAATTATTGTTTTTCAGAATTGTCTTAGGCATTCTTACCCTTGCTTTACCATATCAGTTTTAGAGTAATATTGTCACATATATATGTAAATGTTTCTGAGAGCTTGATTAAAAATTGCATTAAACCTGTTTATCAAAGTGGGAGAATCGAAATCTTTACTATGTTGAGCCAGTCAGGCCATAAACATAGTAGGTTCCTCCATTTTCTAGATATGCTTTTATTTCTTTCAATAGTGTTATATAGTTATCATTGTATAAGTTCTGTGCATACCCATTTACACTAATGCCTAAATATTTCTTTTTGAATAATTATAAGTGACATTGTTCTTTTTATTAAAGACAAAAATTTGTGTTTTTTTTAGAGAAGTGTGAAGGTACAGAGTAGAAGGTATAGAGTAGAAGGTACTTGAGTAGAAGGTACAGAGATTTTCTATAAATCTACTGCCTTCACATATGCATGGCCTTCTCACTTGTAAATGCTACTGTATCTTTAATTTAATATTCATACGTTCATTGCTAGTACATAAAAATACAATTGATTTCTCTGTGTTTATCAGGTATCATGTGACTATTTCAAACTTATCTTTTAGTTCTAAGAATATTTATAGATTTCTTGGGATTTTTCTGCATAAGACAATAACGCCATCTTCAAACAGGAATAGTTTATTTCATCCTTTATTTTCTTGTTAATAAGCATAAAATAGAAGGGTTTGACTTGTTCCATGGGCTGCTTTTTGAGCTTCTAATCAGTGACCCATCCTTCAGGGACATATCCATGTCCATAAGAGGCAATAGCAACTGGAGAAAGCAGAAAAGATCAAGATGATTTAAAACAGAACTTTGGAGGCAAAGTCACTGAGTTATATCCTTTGGTTTTATTGAGCCATTCCCTTATTAATATATGCAATATGCAAAGAACTGTGCTCATAGCTAAGGATATAGAGAAAAGGACTCATTTCCCATTCTCCATGAAATTCTTCTGTATTTTTAAACATTTCAATAGAATATGGCAAATACTATAATGAGTAAGACAAAAGTAATAGTGGGAGTTTTGATACTATTAAAGCAAATAGTGTATTAAAAGATTAATGAATACAATAACCAATGTAAAAATAGAAAACGCAGCCTTCAGTACTTGAGGATTCTTATTCACTATTTCTGAATGAGGCTTTGAAATGCATAGATTTTGACAGTTTTTATACAAGTGGTCTTCAAAATGTACTTTGAAAAATGCTTCTGTAGTGTAGGTTGATGAGTACTTGCTAAGGAACATCTGCGTTTAAAAAAAAAAAATAAATTGGAGAGGGAAGACTAGCCGGAAATGACACAAAATAAGTAGGCAAAGATATTACTGGAAAACCACAGAATGCAGTGTCTCAAAGTTATTTTTATTATAACAGTTTAGGCTGGTATAAATCACTACAGATGTACTTTAATCTTTTTCATGAATGAAGCCAGTTAATTCTAGTTTCGTTTGCTCTAAAGGGATAATGAATTATATAAAAGTAAAATATGTAGGATGCCATTGTAGACACTGGATTTTTGCCTCTCTGCTCCATCTGCCCATGTCCTGTTTTTTTGCATTCTACCTCAGTGTTCTAAAATATATACCTTTGCTTTTTGTTGCTGTTGTTGTTAAAGAAAAGATACAGATAAAACATAGATAATATTCTTCCAGTTGAAATGTGAGTGGCCAAAGGATCCAGTCAACATCTAGATAATTGCTTACAGAGTTAAATCCCTGCTGGTGGTCAAATGCACCTTCCCTCTAGCCTAAAGATACTATATGTTGGCTTATTAAATTTAAATTTAAAACAACACTTACAAAAAGATATGGTGGGATAGCAGTCTTTTAAGATGTGTGGAACTTGTTAATCCTCATATCTTTTACGCTATGAAATTATTTGTTCTAAGCATTTATTTACATAAATGAATAATTATAAACGAACAGGTTTTTAATTGAAGGTTCTCAATTTGCCAGTATGTAAGAATCTTCTGTAATGCTTTTAAACAGTATGATATAGAGATGCTTCACTCCAGAACAATAATTAGAATTTTTGAAATGGGACCTAGAAATCAGTATATTAAAATATGTCTCAAACGACTATAACATGCATTCAGTTTTTTGGTCCATTAGCTGAATATAAAGGTTTAAGTTTCACCCTTGCTTTTTTACTCATTTTGCATTTTACTTTCCATTTTATTTCATAAAATGTTCATAGAATCCACAATATTATTGTGTAATACTAGTTATTATCTGGAGGAAATACTCAATAGAAAAAATAGCAAAAGAAACAAATAAACACAACCCAATAATATTTACTTTACATTTAGGCTAAGAAAATTGGTAGAGAGGAAATTACATTAACGATATAAAAGTTTCCAGCTTAGAAAATGTAAAATTATGATTGGGCTATAATTCAACATAATATTTTCTATAGCATTTTTATTAACTATATACTTATAACACTAATTTAATTATTTTTTGCAACTCTGAGGCATATTAACATACTCTGTAAGAATGTACTAAATATATCATTACCAACAAGTACACACAAAACAGATGGGTCTTTGTCGTGAAGCCACTCACTTTAAAACTCTGTTGTACATTTCAAGGGAAAGAAAATCAAGGACTTATTATGGTATTATAGTTACTGTGCACTGAATTGCAAATCCAAAAGGCCACTGCACTTCTAAGATATAAGAGTGCTACACGTCAAAAATCCTCTTTGGTTGACTATGCATAACAAAGTGCAAATTTTATTGGAGGCATTTCCCTTGAATGTAGTTTTGGATCTAAGCTTAATAATTCAGCTCAATTCTCCTTTACTTATTGGGCAAAATGCAATTCTTAGTTGCACAGAGTAGTTTCCATTTTGCTATGCTTCTTTAAAAGCATGATTTTGAGAATGTGATGAATGTGCATTATCTATTAAAATATTTTCCTTATTGTCGATTTATAAACTGGCCCCTGTACGTGTATGGCAGGGAGAGACCAAAGGAAGAGGCAGGCCACTACAGATTGGTAGATGGAAGTTTTAAGAAACAAATGAACTTACGTATGAAGTTCCTATGGTGACTAAGAGATGAGTAGATCTCTGTACGTACCCACCTACCAAATCTTAAAAGTGTACTGAGGTCTTAACTGGGTTCAGTCATGTATACAGTCCTGATAGTCTCAAGACTACATCATTTCTCAAGACTATGTCCTTGAGACAGCTTCTTGCAGTGAGGAAGACAAACAGAATGCATATCCCAAGAAAGAGAAGGGGGTAAAGCGCCTCTGGTTGCCTGGGTGCAGCTCATAGTTCTTCTCAGAGGCTTCCCCAAGTATTTTACCACTTGTGACTGGCTCTCATAATCTCCTATGCTCCCCCACTTCCACAGTGTGCCCTGAGTGGGCAGCAGAGGGTTTCACTAGATAGATTTGGCTCCTTTGGAGGCTATCTAGCTCTGGAGGTAGATGCCACAGCAACAATACAGGTACATGTAAGAGAAAACACAGATTAAGGCAATGATTCTCAAAACTGGTGACAAATTTTCCACCAAGATTCCCATGATCCAAATAATTGATTTATTAATTCCCCTAGACAAGGTGTTGAATTACCCAGGGAATCCACTTATGTCTTTATTGTGATTTAATTAAAATAACATATTAACAGACTCATTAGGTATGAATGCACAACACTTTGCTTGGATAATGGCATATGTGCTTCCTTGCAAAACAATAATAATGTCCTTGGCCATCCTATTTGGGAGGACTGTTTTGCTCACTAGAGATATTTCAGTGTTCATTAAGTACAGGTTTTGTTGGCTATCATTTAAGACTTGCTGGGTGAATTTAATAAGGGCTTCTATGTGTGCTATTGTCCTCTAGGCCAATGGAAGAAACAAATATGGTGGCCAAATAATCATACCATGAAAAATAGAATATTCTCACCCAGGGCTTTAGGAGAGGGAGATTGGCAGCAGGAGATTTCGGAGAGCAGGATATTGGTTGTACAAAACATACATGTTGGCTAGGGGCATCAGCACTGTCAAGTGTGTGATGGACTGGGAACAGGATACACTAAGACCAGAAACACCCCCTTCCCCTTCTTTCAGTGGTGCATGTTCAAGCCCAGTCATAGTGCATTTCAGCAAGCTCATTTTGTAGCAGGACAATGGGATCTCAGTGGAGACTGAGTTTCCCCCTCATCCAAAGGTGCGAAGTAACTTCTCCATCTTGGCAGGATACCATTGCAAATTACAACAGATAATTTCCTAGGTGCTGATGAAGCTTGGTATTCTCAGCTGCATAGCACATTAGTCCATGGTGAGAGTCAGGACAATGGCTGCTTTCTATGATTTCCATACTTTTTCAGTACTGGGTGTCTTGGCAGGAGTCTTTAGTCAGACACATAGGGCAATATGCCCTATTGATTATCACTCGAATGTGTTAAAGCTTGGAAGAGTACTTTAGGATATTAAGACAGGGTAATTTTAGCTGCTAGCAATATAATATGTTGCCTTTACATTCTATTTTTTTTCCCTTTCTATTAACCCAGCTGTTTGAAGATTATAAGAAGATGGAAACTCCCTCAATGTCATGTTCTTTTGCCCAGTCTTGCATATCATGACTTGTGAATGTGACTTCTGATTACTACCTAGTCAGCGAGGCTACCTATACATGGTATTCAGTTTCTCTAACCCTCTATTGGTGGTAGCTTGCTTTGTATGGTTACAGGGGACACTTTGCTTTAGGCCAGCTATAATGTCCACATAAAGTGGGGCATATTTGGAACTCTCACTTGGAGGGAGAAGGCTAATATTTGCTACTCCCTCACCAGTTTGGAATTCTGGTGGACTACCTCAGACTCCTTTGTCGGTTGCCTTGAGCATTGTTTAGAACACACAGGACACACTGCTACTGCATTAACCATGCCAGTATTTTTTTTTTTTTTAACATTTATCCTGGCTTTATAGCTCAGGGAATCTCACACACATTTGCAAAAATAAACACATAAAACAATTTCTAACATTTTTGGGGAAAATTAAAAAAAACTTACAAACCAATGCCACATGTTGTTTGTGCACTTTATTTACCTATCTACATTAAAAAAAAAATGCCAGTATTTTTAAGGGCAATCTAGCATCTTTGGCAATACGCTATCCTATCTGGGCACAATGGATCCACTCTGCACCCAATCTACTCTAACTACTGAAATGTCATTTGCCAGGGCTTTGTAACGAGTGAAGACATCAGCTCTGGGATTGCCAGGGCTTGTCAGTGCTTGAGCTGGGACATTGAAGACAGTGGGAACAGCCTCAGGCTCTTGCAGATGAGTACAAATGTCCCTGCCACATATCCTGACAGCAGAAGGGCCCATTTGTGATCATGCACCCTTTGGTTTCCCAACAGCACAATGGTCAGTAGAAAGGGTTAATGATCAGGACTGGTGACTGATCATCAGCCAAACTGCTCTAAGTTTATCCCATTGTCTGCTGCACTAGCTGCTGTATGAGATGCTCTCCCTGGAGGAACACTCTGCACTGCTAGAAGCTGCTACTCTAAGGTAGTAGATCGGGTTTCTCTCTTCCTTGCGCAGCTGGGATCATACTCCCTGTTTTTGTTGTCTCTGCCATAGTGCATGACCCATATCTTCCAGATACATATAACTCAGATGCTTAGAAGATCCCTGACGCTTTAATTTGCTTCCATAGTATTTTTGTTTTCCCAAAGATACCTTACTATTTTGATCCCCAGTTTCATTGTGCTTTTTCTTTACCAAATGCAGAGAATGAAGAGATTGTGCTAGATGGGGAATAAAAATCCTCAAAAATACCAAAATCCCTATAAAAGCTTAGACTTCTTTCACATTTTTAGGGGTTGAAAGGCTTGCAAATTAATAATCATGTCTTCCGAGACAATGCATGTTTTACCTGACCAAGTGATTCCCCACAACTCTACAGTAACAGTAACTCCCTGGCCTTGAATTTTCTATGGGTGTTGTCCCTCTCCTCTTCGTTGTAGATGTTCTGCAAAGTCTGCAGAGTGTCCTGCATCAGAGGCAAGCTTTTACATGTTAACATTATATCTTCAACATTATGGGCCCATTTTACTGATGGAAAAAACAGGAACAGGTTTCAGATTACCATACCACAAGGTATGGTGGGACTGTGCAGGTGACTCTGGGGAAGCACTTGAAAGGTTCACTGTTGTCCCTCCCACATGGGGCAAATTGATCTTAGTTATCAGAAACCTATACTTGCCAGTCTTTTTTATGAGTCTTCACAAAGATGAAGCACTTTCATAAGAAAACTTTTGAAAAACTATTGGAATAAAACAATCACTATCTATATATGACTAAATATTTTAGAAGAAGTATGGTTCATTATAACAGAATTGGCAAGGGAACTTGATTATTTCATGGCATATATTTTAAGACTATGACTGATAACACTATTCAGGGCATATTAGACTTTTAGGAATTTCATATAAATATACCCTAAAGAAAATTTATCATCTTTCCTTAATTGACAATGCTTCCCATGCAGTTAACATTCCAAATAAGCCTAATTAGTTCAACATCTTTTTTTTTTTCCTTTCTTTTTTTAAGATTTATTTATTTATTTGAGAAAGAGAGAACATGCAGTGGGTAAAGGGGCAGAGGGAGAGGAGAGAGAAAATCTCAAGCAGACTTCCCACTGAGCATGGAGCCCAATGTGGGACTGGATCTCATGACCCTGAGATCATGACCTGAGCCAAAATCAAGAGTCAGATACTTAACTGACTGAGACACATATGCGCCCCAACATCTTTTTTTTTTTTTTCGTGAGAGAGAATATGTCCCAGGACCCCTCTGGGAAATCTCAAAGTTAGTTCAAAGACAACAAGACTTCATTAGAATTTGATATTTTGAAAGTTTGTCAAAAATATCAAAAAAGGTTAAAACACTTGATTAAATAAGATCATAAGTTAATATAAGACAGTGTTTAGTTATCCATTTAACCAAAGTGAAAACACTTCAGAGGCAAATACAGAAAGTTACATAGTTGCAAAAAACTTAGCTCTTTTAATAGAGAAGACTAAGTATCCTTAGGTACTAAAAGACTTGATAAAAACAATATGAAGAACAGAGATTATTTTGATAAAATACAAAATCTTTGTTTTCCAAGTAGATTACATAAAAGATAAAGAACGGCCTTTCATAATCCCATCAAGAGCAGACCAACAGGGAAAAAAATTGTCCTTTCAGCCGATGAAAGAAAAATAAGTTTCAGTTTTATATAAACACACTTTGGTATTAAAGCTTATTTGCTTAGGCCAGTTAAACAGAGCTGTCTGCAAAATAATTCCAACAATACCTCCCAGAGCTAGGAAAATATTACACATACATAACACATATCCAATAACATACATAAACATACAGACAGACATAAACAGAAACCCCGCAGCTTTTATTCAAAAATTTTAGCCATGAATTTGATATCACTTGCAGCTTTCTGGTGCAAGGGAACTTCCCTAGTAGTCTGTATTTTAAAAAGCCTGTCTTCCCCTCTTTTAATCTCCATAGACATTGTCTTTAATATAGCCTGGGGTGTTTACACTCCAAAGACATGATAAGATTTACAACTTCAGGGGAAGAATGCAAGTCTTCTTGTAGGAGTTTTGGCGTATGTTTTCCTATTATCAGAAGTCTAAGGTAATTGCTATTTAAAATGTTTTCTTTGTGTTGGGTATTACACAGCGTGTGGCATTTCATCCATTGTGGATCAGAGCATCGTCCTTTCATCCTTTCCACCTTTTCAGGGATTTCACCTCCTAGCATCCTAATTAAGCTCTGTTATAAGTGATATAAGTATAAATAAATAGAAATAAAAAGTGGTATGGAAGAATAAATAAAAATAAACCATAAACTTAATCTGAGGTGGCTGTGTCCTCCTAGCTTTGCAAAATGGCACACTAAAGTCTCCAATTTATTGTCTAACTCTCCCACCTGGTTGGTTAGCCCTCAATCTAGCAAAGTAGTGGGAAAATGCATGCCCTTTTCCAATCTCAGCTCTTATTCCAACTTTTATCTTGAGCCCCAGCCTTTAACTGGGCATCAGTGACCAGCTGAACTGTCCACAGTAGAGGCCCACCCACTGTAGCACCTGTTCATTTTCTTTCTTTGCTGCAGTGAGTTATGCTTGGTTCCTAAAACAAGCATATTAAAGCAACCAGTGTTTCAAGGCATCCCCATACTCACATGGTGGTCCCCAAACATCAGACATATAGGCCACCCCTTCCCACACAGAGGCTGGCTGACCAACTGTTTGTTGGTAAACTAGTCCCTGTATACACAGGGCAGGGAGAGATGGAGAAAGAGACAACCACTCCAGATTGCTACATAGCAGGTTTAACAAGCAAGAAGACTTACATAAGAGGCTTATTTTGGGTGACTCTAAGATGAATAGATCTCTGTACCCACCTGCCAAATCTTGAAAATTTATATAGAGGTCTTAACTGGGTTCAGTCATGCATGCCATTCAGGTGTTCTCAACACCACATCGTTATCTCAAGGCTGTATCTTTGGGGCAGTTTCTGAAGTGGGTAAGACAAGTGGAACACATATTCTAAGGACAGGGAATGTATGGTAAGGAGCCTCTGATTGTCCGGTGTAGAGCTCCTAGGTTAAGTGAGAGGTTACGTCTTCTTAATGACATCCCTCAACATTTATGAATGCTTAAATAAATTAGAAAGATAAATAAACCATAAACATTACCATAGGAAGAAAAAAATATTTTAAAAAAGGCAAAAAGTCTGTATAATACAAAGAAGGATCACTTTTCATAGCTCTAACATTTAGCAAAATTTTTCAATATGTGGGAAAGAAACTGGTTAGAACTCAAATTACAAATCTTTGTTATCTCAATTAGTTGGATTGTCTGCTTTCTAGAAGCTATTCATATGTTCCATTTTTTGTCTAATATCACATTATTTTGCTAGATTATTTAATGTTTATAATTCAAAGATTGTATTTTTCCTTTTTTTAAAGCTGTTAGGCATATTTTTTCTTGGCAAGTGAACATTGATAAAAGTGAGGAGGAGGGGGACTCATGAATTCACTCCCCCAATATACTTTAGTGATTTCCTAATTTCTTCTCTTTACATATAATATCCCTCAAAACACAAATAATATAATCAGATTCCTAGTAATATTTAAGAGTTATGAAAATATTCAGTGGCCTAATACCAATAGTGAATATAGCTTCCTTGCAATTAGCACTAACTTTAGAATGACTTAACAATAGCTACACAATATTCACATATTTTATTTTCAACTACCAAATTTACCCAGGTTATTGCATCATCATGTCTTGAAGAGCAAATGCCAGAGATCCTGATGGATAGTATGTAATCTTTGTAGCTATGTATTTTTTGTTAATTGAAAAATATGAAGGTATACATTTCCAGAGTTGATTCAATGACTTTCCTATCTTCTCTATCATTTTGTTGCTTTTTTTTAAACCATATTGGTGACCTGATCATCATATGGTGGATGCTCAGCTCTAACAATTATAATCTCTAAGGAATGTGTACAAAACAATGTGGAGGAGTACTGGAGGAAAGATGAGCTCTCCTCACAGGACTACCTCTTTCAATCAGGGATTGAAATCACAACAACAGACTTCATTTTATATTCTATGTGGCCTGCACGGGATAACATGCCCATCGGTACACTCACTCTTGGCACCCGAGACAAGATCACCATGATTAGTTAAGCCAGTGTTTCCAGTTGGCAACACTGGCATTTTGGATGAGGCAAATCTTTATAGTGTGGGACTGTCCCATGATCCCTAAACACTAAAAGCCTGTGGCTAATCATCATGACAGACAACATCACTCTTCATACTTCCTGGAGGAATAGCATGGCCATCTGTTGAGAACCAGTAATTAGAACATCCACGATTTATCCTCACAGGCTGCATATGTTGCCAAGAGAATACATTTAGGTTTTGTTTAGCATAGGAAAAAGGATGATTGGGCTTGGGTAGAAGACCAACAGTGTCTGCCCCACTTCTGGAAGGAAATAAGTTAATGATCTGATTATATCATGTTGACTTATGTATTTCCACTTTTACAGATAACTTAGTAAAGGAAAGTGCTGTCAGCCTAACTTATGCTTGCTAATTGTGTTTTATTGGGAAATTTGTTTCATTTCTCTAAACTTCAATTTTCTCATCTCTGAAATGATGGTTTTGGACTGCATGATCACTTACATTGCTTTCTGTCCTAAAGAACCACAGGTGTATAAGGCTTGTTGTTTTGGTTTGGTTTGGTTTGGTTTGGCACTGTGGATTGGATATATTGTAATTGAGAGGTGATGCATAAAATAATTTAGAGTTTTCCTATAAGATCTGTAGTTTTCCACAAAAGGATCCTTGGCAAACCAATCTAAAGAGTAAATATTTATTTATCCATTTGTACCAAACAAATTTAGGATATACCCACTACATAATTGTAATTCTAAGAAAAACAAAGTTAAGTAAGAGTTTTGTTTTTTTTTTAAACTAACTTTCCAAAAAGCTGGAAAGATAGCAATGCTTTGTCTAGAAAAGCTGAACTTCTAAGCTTTGTTAAATTTATGTGTTTGTGTATATATATTAAAATACTACACAATAGCAGTAGAACTGTTTAAAAATTTAAATGAACTATGTATCAAATTCTGGTAATATTTGGATTGTTGATAATATGGCTATTTATGTTATACAAAATGTTTTCCCAACAATGATAATTTTCTTCCAACAGTTATCATAAGAAAAAGAAATTTTGTCAACAGGTAAGACTTCATTCAATCCTTTACTCACATATTTATCAATCAAACGTTTACTGAATATTAATGCCTATGCCAAAGACTGTGAACAATGTATCCCAACATCCACTGTTTTGCAGGTTGAACTCCTATACACCCTTCAAAACTCAGGCAAAGTATCACTTGCTCTAAAAGCCTTTCCTCACTACCTTGTATTGATTAAATACTCTTCTTTGTGATTTTTTATTGCACTTTGTGCTTTTAAGACTTTTAGGGTACTTACCACTTACTGAAATCACCTAATTACTGGCTCTTCCTCCACAAGATTAATCTGTATCCGGTACCTTAGTACCAACCCCTGTGCCTGTCACATGGTAGAAATTTTGCAATCATCATACAAATAAACTTATCATTTAGGTACATATTATTTAATCATTATCACAATCCTATAAGGTAGATATTATTTCCTGAAATTTATTGGTAAGAATATCAGAATATAAAGAGGACAAATAATTTACTCATTACATACTGCCATTATGTAGCAGAAGAGTCTAAGTCAGCTTTGATCCACAGCTATATATAGATGCTAACTTTTAATTCAAGTATATTTAACATACAATGTTATATCAGTTTCAGGTGTACAATATATTGGTTCAACAATTCTGTACAATACTCAGAACTTACTATGATAAGTGCATTCTTAATCCCCACCACCTATTTCACCTCCCTTAACCACCCCTTTGGTAACTACCTGCCCTCTATAGTTAAGAGTCTGTTTCTTGGTTTGTCTCTTTTTGTCCCGTGTTCACTTGTTTTCTTTCTTAAATTCCACATATGAGTGAAATAATATGGTATTTGTTTATCTCTGACTGACCTATTTCACTTAGCATTATACTCTCTAGATCCCTCCATGTTGTTGCAAAAGGCAAGGTTTCATTCTTTTTTTTTTTTTTTTTTATTTATTTTTTATTTTCAGCATAACAGTATTCATTATTTTTCACCACACCCAGTGCTCCATGCAATTCGTGCCCTTTATAATACCCACCACCTAGTACCCCAAACTCCCACCCCCCACCCCTTCAAAATCCTCAGATTGTTTTTCAGAGTCCATAGTCTCTCATGGTTCACCTCCCCTTCCAATTTCCCCCAACTCCCTTCTCCTCTCTAACTCCCCATGTCCTCCATGCTATTTGTTATGCTCCACAAATAAGTGAAACCATATGATAATTGACTCTCTCTGCTTGACTTATTTCACTCAGCATAATAATCTCTTCCAGTCCCATCCATGCTGCTACAAAAGTTGGGTATTTGTCCTTTCTTTTTTTTTTTTTTTTTTTTTAATAAACATATATTTTTATCCCCAGGGGTACAGGTCTGTGAATCACCAGGTTTACACACTTCACAGCACTCACCAAAGCACATACCCTCCCCAATGTCCATAATCCCACCCCCTTCTCCCAAACCCCCTCCCCCCAGCAACCCTCAGTTTGTTTTGTGAGATTAAGAGTCACTTATGGTTTGTCTCCCTCCCAATCCCATCTTGTTTCATTTATTCTTCTCCTACCCACTTAAGCCTCCATGTTGCATCAAGAAATGGGCAGAGGACATGAACAGACATTTCTGCAAAGAAGACATCCAGATGGCCAACAGACACATGAAAAAGTGCTCCATATCACTCGGCATCAGGGAAATACAAATCAAAACCACAATGAGATATCACCTCACACCAGTCAGAATGGCTAAAATCAACAAGTCAGGAAATGACAGATGCTGGCGAGGATGTGGAGAAAGGGGAACCCTCCTACACTGTTGGTGGGAATGCAAGCTGGTGCAGCCACTCTGGAAAACAGCATGGAGGTTCCTCAGAATGTTGAAAATAGAACTGCCCTATGACCCAGCAATTGCACTATTGGGTATTTACCCTAAAGATACAAATGTAGTGATCCAAAGGGGCACATGCACCCGAATGTTTATAGCAGCAATGTCCACAATAGCCAAACTATGGAAAGAACCTAGATGTCCATCCACAGATGAATGGATCAAGAAGATGTGGTATATATACACAATGGTTTCATTCTTTTTGATGGCTGAAAAATATTCATTGTATAAATACCACATCTTCTTAATCCACTCATCAATTGATGGACACTGGCTGCTTCCATAATTTGGTTATTGTAAATAATGCTGTAATAGACAGAGAAGTACATATGTCTTTTGAAATTAGTGTTTTTGCAATGGAACAGAATACAGCACCCAGAATACAGAATACAGACCCTCAACTCAATGGCCAACTAATCTTCGACAAAGCAGGAACGAATGTCCAATGGAAAAAAAGACAGTCTTTTCAACAAATGGTGTTGGGAAAATTGACAGCCACATGCAGAAGAATGAAACTGTATCATATCCTTACACCACACACAAAATTGACTCAAAATGGGTGAAAGACCTCAGTGCGGGACAGGAATCCATCAAAATCCTTGAGAACACAGGCAGCAACCTCTTTGACCTCAACCACAACAACTTCTTCCTAGAAACATTAACAAAGGCAAGGGAAGCAAGGGCAAAAGTGAAGGGACTCCATCAAGATCTAAAGCTTTTGCACAGGCAACGAAACAGTCAACAAAACCAAAAGACAACTGACAGAATGGGAGAAGATATTTGCAGATGACATATCAGATAAAGGGCTGGTATCCAAAATCTATAAAGAACTTATCAAACTCAACAGCCAAAGATAAATAATTCCAATCAAGAAATGGGCAGAAGGCATGAACAGACATTTCTGCAAAGAAGACATCCATATGGCCAATAGACACATGAAAAAGTGCTCCACATCACTTGGCATCAGGGAAATACAAATCAAAACCACAACAAGATACCGCCTCACACCGGCTGGAATGGCTAAAATTAACAAGTCAGGAAATGACAGATGTTGGCGAGGATGCGAAGAAAGGGGAACCCTCCTACACTGTTAGTGGAAATGCAAGCTGGTGCAGCCAGTCTGGAAAACAGCATGGAGGTTCCTCAAAAAGTTGAAAATAGAGCTACCCTATACCCAGCAATCGCATTACTGGGTATTTACTCTAAAGATACCAATGTAGTGATCCGAAGGGGCATGTGCACCTGAATGTTTATAGTAGCAATGTCCACAATAGCCAAACTATGGAAAGAACCCAGATATCCATCAACAGATGAATAGATAAAGAAGAAGTGCTATATGTATACACAATGGAATACTATGCAGCCATCAAAAGAAATGAAATCTTGCCATTTGCAACAACATGGATGGGACTAGAGGGTATTGTGATGAGTGAAATAAGTCAATCAGAGAAAGACAACTATCATATGATCTCTCTGATATGAGGAATTTGAGAGTCATCATGGGGAGTCATGAGGGGTAAGGAAGGAAAAATTAAACAAGATGGGATCAGGAGGGAGACAAATCATAAGAAACTCTTAATCTCACAAAACAAACTGAGGGTTGCTGGGGGTTGGGGAATAGGGATAGGATGGCTGATTTAAGGACATTGGGGAGGGTATGTGCTATGGTGGGTGCTGACCTGTACCCCTGAGGAAAATAATACATTATATGTTAAGTTTAAAAATTAGTGTTTTTGTATTTTATGGGTAAGTACCCAATAGTGGAATTGGTAATTCTATTTTTTAATTTTTTGAGAATGCTCCCTACTGTTCTCCACAATGGCTATACCAGTTTGCATTCCCACCAGTAGTGCACGAGGGTTCCTTTTTCCACATCCTCACCAACACTCATTTCTTGTGTTTTGATTTTAGCCATTTTGACAGGTGTGAGGTGATAGCTCATTGTGGTTTTGACTTGCATCTTTTTGATGTTAAGTGATGTCAAGCATCTTTTCATGTACCAATTGGCCATTTGTATGTCTTCTTTGGAGAAATGTCTGTCTAGGACTTCTGCACACTTTTAATTATATTATTTGCTTTTTTGGTGTTGAGTTGTATAAGTTCTTTATATATTTATATATACTAACCCTTCATTGGATATGTCATTTGCAAATATCTTCTCCCATTCAGTAGGTCATCTTTTATTTTTATTGATTAATTCTTTTGCTGTACAGAGCTTTTTATTTTTATATAGACCCAATTATTTATTTTTGCTTTGTTTCCATTGCCTCAGAGATGTATTTAGAAAAACTTGCTACAGACATTGCCAGAGAAGTTAATGCCTGTACTCTATTCTAGTATTTTTATGGTTTCAAGTTTCACATGCAGGTCCTTAACCCAGTTTTGAATTTATTTTTTTGTTCAATGTAAGGAAGTGGTCCAGTTTCATTCTTTTTCATGCAACTATCCAGTTTTCCCAACACCATTTGTTGAAGAAACAGTCTTTTCCCCATTGCATAGTCTTGTCTTCTTTGTTAAAAATTAATTGACCATATAATTGTGAGTTTATTTCTGGGCTCTCTATTTTGCTTTGTTGGTCTATGTGTCTATTTTTGTGACAGCACCATTACTATTTTGATTACTACAGCTGTATAGTATATCTTGAAATCTGGGATTTTGATACCTCCAGTCTTGTTTTTCTTTTTCAAGATTGCTTTGGCTATTTGGGGTCCTTTGTTGTTCTACACAGATTTTAGGATTATTTGTTCTAGTTCTGTGAAAACTGTTGTTGGTATTTTAGTAGGGATTACATTAAATCTGTAGATTGTTTCCAGTAGTATGGACATTTTAATAGTATTTACTTTTCCAATCCATGAGCATGGAATATCTTTTTGTTTGTGTCATCTTCAATTTCTGTCATCAGTGTTTTATAGTTTTCAGAGTACAGGTCTTTCATCTCCTTGGATAGATGCCAATTTTTTATTGAATAAAATAAGCTATGAACTTGCTTAATACATATTACCACTGGACCTTATCAACCAAACACACAACTTCTTCTCATCTAAATATCAATGATATTTCTTTCTCTTGAAAAAGACTAGCATATTTATACATGTATTTGCCAATTATTGCTCTGTGCCTTCATTACTCTTTTCACATTCTGATTATCATGTTAACACAGCAAGAAGCCCTTGGAAAACTGTTGTCCTGAGTTCCATGCTCAGTACTAATAAGACAAGTAGCAGTGTTTTTCTCTAAAACTCAAAGTTTACTGGTGGTTTCACACATGTTGGAATTTTTCTCCAGACTGAGATATTTTCAGAATGTAGCTATTTCACCCTCTTCAGCTGTTCTTCATAGTATCCACAAAAGCTCTTAAATAAAGCTTCCATAAACTCAGGACTTCCCTTGCTCACATCACTCAACTGAAAGAGATTTTGTGGCAAAACTCAAATTTTGAATACCCTATCCCATAAAATGAGAAAGAAGAAAAAAATTAAGCTATTAATTATCCCCCACATTCTGTAACTTTTTAAGTCCTTTCTGGATGGGGTGCCTGCGTGGCTCAGTTGTTTAAGTGTCTGCCTTCAGCTCAGGTCATGATCCCAGGGTCCTGGGATTGAATCCTGCATTGGGCTCCCTGCTCAGTAGGGAGTTTGCCTTTCCCTCTGCCTGCTGCTCCCCCTGCTTGTGCTCTCTCTCCCTCTAGCAAATAGATTTTTAAAATCTTTAAAAACAAACAAATAAATAAATCCTTTCTGGAAAATTGGATGTTTATTTATAAAAGGAAAAAAAAAAGGACTTTCATGTGATTAAGTCATAGAGACAATGGGGGTCATAGAATCTGAAGAACCGGGATCAACTCTTGGTTCTATCATATGAGAGCTTTGCGTCTCTGGGTCTGATGTTAGTCTTCTTGAGCCTCAGCTTCTCATATGATGTTCTAATCCCTTGTTCTAAAACTATTTTTTTTTTGTTACTTATAAGATTTTAAAGGTGCAAAACTGGGTTCATTTATCTGTTTATCAATTTCAAAAATACCTATAAAGAAAAGTTTGTGAATATTGGTCCCAAATTCATTTTGCACGTCTTTATTAGGCAGTGATTCAAATTTTGTGTTAGAAACTGGCATCCTGATATGTTTGCTATTTCTGTATACATGCAATTTTAAGCATGCCCTCAAATGCATAATCCTTTGCAGACTTGATTAACATGTATTATTATCTTAATTAGAAATGTTAAATGAATTTTCTATATCATAATATGAAATATTTCTGCTGTTGTTTTTTATTTCCCTTAAATATTTGCCCAGATTAGAGTATAATCACTAACTCACTACCCAATAATAAAATATAAAATAGCAGACTTCAGACATATGAATTTAATCTAAGTTAAAAATAAATTTGTTTAGGGACTCCTAGGTGGCTCAATGGGTTAAAGCCTCTGCCTTTGGCTCAGGTCATGATCCCAGGGTCCTGGGATCCAGCCCCACTTGGGGCTCTCTGCTCGGCGGGGAGCCTGCTTCCCCTCTCTCTCTGCCTGCCTCTCTGCCTACTTGTGATCCCTGTCTGTCAAATGAATAAATAAAATCTTTAAAAAATAAATTTCTTTAACTTGAAAAAATACAATAGTTTTTCATAATATTCCATAAATCCATATGTGCTTGTGAGGTTTACAGTAATGCTGCATTAAAAAAAAAAAAAAAAAAAAAAACCCTTCAAATTCTAAAACTCACAAATCTTTGAGTGGTACTGCTGAGTTCTGCTGTAATCATTGTAGTGATTCCACTTCAGACTGTGATTCAACAAAGCACGGTTTTGAGATCTCAGTTGTGTCCCAGTCAGTTTCAGGAGTCATAACCCGGAGCCAGGCTGAATAGAGCTATTAATGGAGTGCATGTTCTCTCACAGAAGATCATAGGAAAATATAAGTCAAATAAAATTGCACAACTACCTTAAGACTTTTATGCTCTCACATTTTTTTCTTGTGGCCAAATCAATTCATGTGGCCACACCCGAAGTCATCATTCTGGGGAAATACAATATACATCAGGAGATAGAAGAGAAAAAGTGAACATTTGTTAAACAATAACTCAACTTATCACATACAACATTCATTTAGAAATGTTATAAAATTTTGACAGTTGTGTTGTAGGAGAAAATAACTCCTCAGTATTAGACATAAGTTGTAAAATGTAATAATTTGATATTTAGACTCAGTAGTTTCAGTGAAGTTCACATATAACTAGTAAGGCCTCTATATGTACTGCAAGGAGAAAATAAATCTATATTTAGGAATGAAGCCAAGGAGTTTATCAATCTTCAAGTTGCACTGATAGGCAACATAGTTCAATGGAAAGATTTCTTAATTGGGAGGGAGTTCTTATTGAATTTCTGTTACCTCCTTCTCTGATAAATCTAGGTAGCCCATGTGTAAAGTAACTTTTAAGATTTGTTATCTAAGAGCTGCTTTAAAAATTATATTCTTGCTTTAAAATATTGTTTCATTGCCAACAATATTACTTTTCATATGAAAAGAAAGAGTCCTAATGAGGTAGCTTCTCATTCCAAATCTTTACAAAAATATATACAAAATGAAGTAATTGTTCTCATCTTAGGTATCATAGTGCATTTCTTTTCCTGGGAGGATGATAAAATTAAAAATTAGACAGTAGGTATTGGTTTCTTTATCACATTTATATTTTCTCTCCAAAATATATATTCAAATCTAATTAAAAACAAACTCATAAAGCTTTGTGAAAACCCTCTGATTTTTTTCTTCCTGATTGAATGAGAACTCTAGTATTTTAATAATATATTATCATTACAGTCTTCCTGGTGCATTTATAAAAATGCTTTGCAGGAATCGTTCAAGATAGATGGCTTGAATATTTATATTACTGAAGGTGAAAGAAATTTCAGCAGCCGTGTCTGAATTATAAGCATCTATTCTGTCTTGCACATAAGTGTCTGAGCATTAATATCTTGAAACTACACTCTTACTGAATTTCATAATACTAGTTCATGTTCCTGCTTCGTAAAACAATAGGGCATTTTGTCATAGTGCCTTTACGATATACACATTCATCAAATTATGATTAGCTAAGGTCAAGCTTGCAGCTACAAATAACATCCACAGTATTTGATAAATAATGCAATAAAATATCATTAACTGCCCAATGTAATGGATGATCTACTTTTTCCCCCCTTCCGTTGCTCAGCTATAATCTTTAGGGCTGCAGAAGTCATGCTACAGCTCCAGTAATAATGGGCTTGTTATTGAATCCATTAAGTTAATATTTTCCCATTTTATTGCACATTCTAGATAAAATAACCAATTGACATTTATAAGTAATGTCACTGAACATTCATTAAATAGATTTTTGCTGTGCTTCCTCCCTCAGTAGTTATGTGTTGTTCATGGTCTTATTTATAAACAAATAATTGTAAATGCATTAAATAAATAAATAAATAAATAATAAACAGATATTTCCAGAATTCCTTGAACTAAAAAGGAATAAACACATATATAATGTGTTTATCAACATTATATATTTAATTCTAAATGGATAATAATAGTATAGATACTACACATATGTGAATGTGTGTGTATCCAAATGGAAACACATATGGATTGCAATAATAGTAAGGAAAAGGAGGATGCCCTGAACATTAACTTGTGTGAATCTTGAAGTCAGAAGGTGCCTAATCATTATCTCTGGGGTGACTAGCACTAGAAAGTAAGTAGGCAGTAAAATTTTTATTGCTATGGGCACAAGATCATTTGGAAATTCACCAAGACTTAAAAGGATTATTTCAGACAACTATTTACATTTTGTATTTGCAGTCTGTTAAAAGAGAGAAAAACTCATTACAGTGCCTGAAATATTGACATTAGATATATAATATTCATAAAACTGTACCAATATTTAAGCCAATTTATATAAAATGAGGAATAAAAACGACAAATTATATCCATGCCACTTGCTTAAAATTTTCCTCATTTGGGAGCTTAGACTTCTCAGAGGAAAGTTATTTAAAGTCATACGTTGTATTAGCTATGCAAGCACAAGAGCTGAATTGAGCATTATATGACTACATCTGTGCTGTGTAGTTAAAAGGTCAAATAGAAAAAGAGAAGTTTCTTGGATTGTATGTATATACAAGGATGTCATTCAATTTTTAGTAAATTTTACTTAGATTCACTGAGATCTCTTAAACATTATCAACTATTCTCTTGTGATAATTTTTCCACTGAGAATAATAGTCCAAAATACTAAATTATTTGGTTTAAGCAATTTCTCATCATTTTTTGCCTTTGTTCACCATATGGAACAAACTTAGAAATAAGAAAAAAAAAACAATGTAATTGCAAAGGAGACAAAACAAACAAACAAACAAAAACCTATGCACACAATTCTGTTTTACAATGTGTAGCTCAGGTAATCTTTCAAAATCAACTATGTTTCGCTAGGATGGTGAAGTCCTGAGTATGAACAGAGACTTACACACACAGGGTTAGGGAAGCTCATTCATCGGTGACTGCAATCTATTGTGTGCCAGTGATTAGAAGCATGGGGATGAAAGGCAGGTCCCATTTCTTCAGGAATCCTGCATAGTTGAAAGAAATAGTTAAATGCAGTACTCCTTCTAGGTAGACACTGTTTTGTTTGCCACAGCATCTCCTTCACTCCTTAGAACTAGCTCAGCACCTTGTGCATAGTCAATTCTCCAAAATGAGTATTGATGGATAAGAGTGATGGTGTTGTTAGTACAAGATTGAGAGGGAACACTTAGATGCACATCTAGGCCACAACTGGAAGACAGAAAATGATACTGTGAGGAGGTGCCATCTGGCTTTAGTTTTCAACGGTGTGGAAGAATTAACCAAACGGATGAAAGGACCTGAGTGAGACTAATGACAGTAGAAAGGACATGGCTTACAGGCAGGAAGAGTAACCGGTTGGTGACCAGACCCAGTCCCATAAAGTTGATGGTGCACATTCAGTAATGTCCTATGGCTGCAGTGGACTGGACTAGTGCTGAGTAGTGAGATGAGACTGGCAAGAAGTGAGAGCTCCAGTCAGGAAAGGCCACACATGCTGTGCATGAGCCATTACACATTACCTTAACGACAATGAAGAGTTATTGAAAGACTTTAAGCAAGAGTTTTAGGCTAATATTTTCTTTTTATAAAATTAATCTTCTATCCCATCAGAGAGGAGGAGTTGAAATAGGAAACTAGTTAGAAGTCTATTGCATTAATTGTGGTATGACATGGCAAGTGTTTATTGAGCTCCTATTCTATATTTTAAGTAGTAACATGGAATTTTCAAAATATCTTTTTCTTTTTTTTTCTTAAGATTTTATTTATTCATTTGACAGACAGAGATCACAAGGAGGCAGAGAGGCAGGCAGGGTGAGAGAGGAGGAAGCAGGCTCTCCACGGAGCAGAGAGCCTGATGTGGGGCTCGATCCCAGGACCCTGGAATCATGACCTGAGCCAAAAGCAGAGGCTTTAACCCACTGAACCACCCATGTGCCCTTCAAAATAACTTTTTCTTATTAGACATGGAGAAACACTAGAGTGGGAATTGGGCAAAAGACAGGGGGTAAGGAGAAATTAAGCAGATCAGAAATTGGTAGAAATTGACCCTATAAATCAGCCATTTAAAAGATAACAGAGTGGAGCCTAAGTGGAGCCATTGACAGGTATATTTACTGACATGAGAGCAGGAGAGCAGGTTATGAGCAGCTTCAAGGATAGCCCATATGACGAGGAAGTGGCAGCTCTGAATTTACAGAGGCTAAGATTCTATCCCACCCAGAGCACTGGCTTTTAAACAGGAAGCCTAGGGGTACATTAATCTGGTTAACGTGGCTTACATCTTGTTTATGCTGATACAGAAAGGAAATGAGTATATGTAGGTATTTTGTTATACTTTAGTATAAACTGGATAAAGGAGAACAAGTAATTCTTATTCTGTCAAAGGCAGACTATTTTCACAATTTATATTTAATTTCTTGCTCTATCACATATATGTTTGTAAATTTGGACAAGAAATTTGATCTCCTTTAAGTCCCTTTCTAAAATAATAATGATAGGCTCTACCTTATTTTGTGATCATGAGGATTAAATAATATACTTCATATAATTGGCTTATCACAGTATCTAATATCACCTTTAGATTTAGTCTCACCATGATTTCTTATCCATTTACTTTTTCAAGTGCAGAAGAAACATCTGTGATTAAAACACAAAGTCCATACCCTTAGGAACTTACCTTCTTTGAACAAAACCATCATAGTTATTACCTGATTTTAGTATATGTGTGTGTGTGTGTGTATACATACATATATATATATATATATAGCATTTATACATATTATATATATATATTAGACTAAATAGTCCAAAAGTCTTCTTCCCCTTCCTTCTTCCTCTTTGTCTCTGACATGCTATCAGTATTTCAATGTATAAAGAATGATTACTAGGCAATAATGCCTCAAAACAAGAGGTCTGTTCTTTCTGTTAAACATTATTAAGAGAATTTTTTTAACCAGGAGAAAGGGAAGCTAGATATAAAAGCATTCCAAGAATTGGTAATCTCTTCTATTTCTTTTTAATTGTAGTTTCCAATATCAGTGAAACCTCTGTAGAAGCTCTGTTTCTTAGTATTTTTTTACTGTACAGGAAGAATGTGCATTGTGATATAGATCAAAAATTATTAAGCAGAACAGACTTAATATATTCCAGTGTTACAGCACATTAAGCAGTGTTATCACAAAAAAGGAAGAAAATGAATCATGTAAGAAATAATTTTACTAGGCCTACCCACTTCTAGTCTTTAGCCCATTCAATAATATCTAAGAAACCAGCAATATTAAAAGTTATTGAGTAAAAGCTTAGAATAATATTTGACGATAGTATCCCCCTCCTACACAAGACTCACTATGAGTGCCCACAAATTTTTTCCATGCAATGACTTGCTCAATTGTTTATAAATTTACCTTGGGATGTTAAAGGAGTATATTTAATCAGAACCCCTTATGCTAAATCCAGCAAAAAAAAAAAAAAAAATGTATTTCTGGATTAGAGAATGGCAGAATAGGAAAAGATACAGTTATCAGAGATTAAGTTATTGAGAATTGCAGTAGGATTGAATAAGCCTTAAATCATGATGAAAATACATTTTTAATTCGATTTCACCTATTTTGAAAGAAAATGTGGTTTATATATATAATGGAATATTACTCAGCCATCAGGAAGACTGAATACCTACCATTTACATGGGACTGGTAAGGTAAGGCTGAAATCTGTAGGGCAGGCTAATAGGAAGGGCAGGCTGGACCTTCCAGGCACCAGCTGAAGCTGCTGTTCACAGGTAGAGTCCCCACCATTTTCATTGACATGGATGGAACTAGAGGATATTATGTTAAGTGAAATAAGTCAATCAGAAAAAGACAATCGTCATATGATCTTTCTTATATGAGGAATTTCAGAGGCAGGGCATGCGGAAGTTCTTGGGGGAAGGGAGGGAAAAATGAAACAAGATGGGACAGGGGAGGGAGATAAACCATAAGAGACTCTTAATCTCAGGAAACAAACTGAGGGTTACTGGAGGGGAGGGAATGGGAGGGATAGGGTGGCTGGGTGATGGACACTGGGGAGGGTATGTGCTATGGTGAATGCTGTGAATTGTGTAAGATTGATGATTCACAGACCTATACTGCTGAAACAAATAACATTATATATTAATAAAAATTATCATATGGTTTCACTCATATGTGATACATAAGAAATAGTACAGAGGATCATAAGGGAAGGTAGGGAAAACTGAATGGGAAGAAATCAGAGAGGGAGACAAACCATGGGAAACACACTCAGGGTTGATGAAGGGGAGGTGGGAGGGATGGGGCAAATGGGTGATGGGCATTAAAGAGACCATGTGATGTTATGAGCACTGGGTGTTATACACAGCTGATGAATTATTGAACACTCTGTCTGAAATTAATGTACTATATGTTGGCTAATTGAGTTTATATTAAAATAAATCAATACTTATGGCCAACAGACACATGATAAAATGCTCCACATCACTCGGCATCAGGGAAATACAAATCAAAACCACAATGAGATACCACCTCACACCAGTTAGAATGGTTAAAATTAACAAGTCAGGAAATGACAAGTGCTGGTGAGGATATGGAGAAAGAGGAACCCTCTTACACTGTTGGTGGGAATGCAAGTTGGTACAACCACTCTGTAAAACAGTATGGACGTTCCTCAAAAAGTTGAAAATAGAGCTACCCTATGACCCAGCAATTGCACTACTGGGTATTTATCCTAAAGATACAAACGTAGTGATCTGAAGGGGCACATGCACCTGAATGTTTATAGCAGCAAAGTCTACAATAGCCAAACTATGAAAGAACCTAGATGTCCATCAACAGATGAATGGATAAAGAAGATGTGATACACACACACACACACACACACACACACACACACACACACTGGAATACTATGTAGCCATCAAAAGAAATGAAATCTTGCCATTTGTGATGATGTGGATGGAACTAGAGGGTATTATGCTTAGAGAAATAAGTCAGTTGGAGAAAGACAACTATCATATGATCTCCCTGATATGAGGAAGTAGAGATGCAATAGGGGGTAGGAAAAGAATAAATGAAACAAGATGGGATCGGGAGGGAGACAAACCATATGTGACTCTTAATCTCACAAAACAACTGAGGGTTGCTAAGGGGAGGGGGGTTGGGGAGAGGGGGGTGGGGTTATGGATATCGGGGAGAGTATGTACTGTGAAGTGTGTAAACCTGACGATTCACAGACCTGTACCCCTGGGGATAAAAATACATTATATGTTTATAAAAATTTTAAAAAATATTTTTAAAAATCAATAATTAAATACATACATACTTAAGTATATAAAACCATATGAAGCCCATTGTTTTATATAGGGACCCCCTAGAATGCTTAAATCCTTCATTCCTTCATTCACTCAGCAAATATTTATTGAATGTTTAGTAGGTACCATGTATCATTCTATGCAATCTTATATTTGAGTCATGGGATAACTGCTGGCATTATTTATTACCATTGCAACTTAAAATGCTAGGGGCAGAAATTTTGGGGGTTGAAAATGTACATATCTAAAAACAAAAAATTATTTTTATTGTTTCTTTTAACAAAAAGGATTATACATCCATTGTAGAAAAATCTGAAAATATGGGTCAAAGAACAGATGAAATAAATTTCTTTTTTATGATTATTATGTTCAATTAGCCAGCATGCAGTTACATCATTAGTTTTTGATATAGTGGTCAACAATTCATTAGTTCCATAGAACACCAGATGCTCATCACCTCCTTAATACCCATCACCTAGTTATCCCATTCCCCCCACCCCATCCCTTCTTTAATCCTCAGTTTGATTCCCAGAGTCCAGAGTCTCTCATGGATTGTCTCCCTGATTTCTTCCCATTCCATTTTCCCCTACCTTCCCCTGGTATCAGTGTCAATACTTTAGGGTTATAGTCTTCTCTCCAATTCTTCCATCTCTGTTTCTTCATGTCTATCTATTTATGTGTGCGTGTGTATGCAATTATTATAATTGCCTTCTCTTAACTTTCATGATAATTTTATTATGACTATTAGCTATCCATATTATATATGAGTGTTTATATGAGTATATTTAATTTCATTTGTAATTCAGTAAATTTTAAAATGGAATTTGAGGTTGTTTAACAACATAACTATTTCATCAGTTAAACTGCCGATTTTTTGAGCATCTACAATATGCAAATTGGTATGTTGGGTATTATAAATCCAGTGACAAAAGGAAAACTCTGTACTAAACATAGGGCAGAGGGAAAAGCAATCTGTGGTAGATAAAACCAGCAAATTGTGGTTGATAAAAGCTAGTATAAATGAATGCAAAATTATCAGAAATTCATGGCAAGTCAATGTTTATCAGATATATTCATTGTCTAATTATTTTTATGCAGTACTTCAGTACTGCAGTACTTCATTGTCTAATTATTTTTATTTAGATTGATACTATATAAAGAGTTATCAAACCTAAATATACAATACTTCACATAGATTTGGGCTTTCTACCCATAGAAGCTTTTAGACAGAAATATTTCTTATTCTTTGAGTAGATGGACTGCATAATTTATCATTTCTCTAGTAATGTCCTAACAAGAAACTGCCATTGTTTTTCACCTGTACCCTGTATGAAATATGTAACAGTAGGATGATATGATTTTAAAGTATTAGTTTTGTTCAAGATTAATTGCTTTTTTTCCTTTTAATAAGAAGTAGGAGACACATTATAGGATTAAGATACTCCAGGGTATGTTTTATTGATCCACTAATACATGATTTGGGTGGTTAAAACACTTAGCCTTTAGGTTTGCAGCTCATAATGTACCCTAGGCATGAATAAATGGAATAATAAAATGTACCCTGGAGTGTCTTGATGTCATATTAAAAATAATAAAACACACGAACCGATATATTCTGAATTCAAATAAAGAAAAGGTTAGCTATGCAAACATTCAAAACTCTGAATTGAATTAAATTGATATTTCACAAAAGCCTAATAATATGGTTGCTATACATAAAATTTTCTTCTTCTCAGTGTATATTGTTAAATTTGTTTTATAAAAAGCATTTAATGAACTAAAAAAAAAAAAAAAAAATCCTGATTAACTTTGAAGGACCCAAAGGCAAATGTCAAATGTTAGATATTTATGCTCAGGGGTATCCTGCAGGAACATTCTTAACATCTCTGCTTTCAGAAATAACATTTCTTATTTCTTTCATGATTTATTATATTATTAAACTTCTAGGTCTTGTTCTCAACTCTGCGTTAATTTATTTTTATTTAATTCACTTTAAAATGTATTGTATACTTTCAACATGACAAGAACTGGGCCAGGATCTATGCCAAGTACTGAGAATTCAAAGATGAATAAAGTGCATTCCCACCTTTAAATATTCAGTCTAGAAGTGAAAACAGCATATAAATAATTTCATACAAAGAGAAAAGTGCTATAATTCAGAGTCTTGTCTACTGCCTTTGGCATAGAGAGGGAAGCTTTACAAATGAAGACACATTAAAAAGATAAATAAAGGAAGGATTTGAGAGTAAGGTGAAAGGCTGTGGAAGAGCTAATGAGTTGAATCACCATCACATAGTGAGGGGTGTTCTATGACCTGTGCAGTTTTAGATTTCTCCCTGAAGGCAATAGAAGGCTACCAAATGCTTTTGTTGTTCTGTTTGTATGTTTTACTTTATTTATTTATTTTTGCAAGGGAATCATAAGAGCAAATTTATCTTTCGGAAAGATCCCTCTAGCAGCAGTATGGAAGATTGATTATTCTGGAGTGAGGTAATTACCAAAGTTTAAGTGAGAGATGGTGAGGGACTAGAAAGAGTGGGAAGGAAATGAAGAGCATGATTTGAGGAAATGTCTGAGTTAATTTTTTTTCCTTCCCAATGCATACCTGCAGACAGCATGTTTTAGTCACTAATAAGATCTAGGAGTGTTGGGAGTCAAGGGTGTGAAGAAAAGAAGACTTTTGGAATATTTAGTCCTCTTTACCTGGAGCAACAACTAATACTAGCCAGAGGGGAGTAAGCACCTTTTGTAATTTCATTAATCTTACAAGTCTAAGTGTAAATTTTATTTCCTGCAGGACATATTTCCTAAGTCAGCTGGTCTAAGATCCCAATCTCCATTTCTCTGTCTGTCTCTTTAGTTATATATAGAGTTGACCTTTTGTTCTGAACAAGAGAATCACAATGGCTTTATTTTGGTTTCGAAGAGGAAAGAAAATTGTATTATTATTATAGAAACCTAAGAGAAACAGAGAGGAAAGGGACCTACACATCAATGAAGGTAATAATAGGCAAGAAATGAGAATAAGGCAAAGTTACATCAAATTGGTGCTTAAAATATCCAACCCCATTAATTGGGGAAGCCCTAAGGAACTCCCGAGGGAGAGGCCTGACAGAAAGTCCTCCCCTCAGGTGAGACTTCCAGTTGACCATCTCCAGAAAGGCCATAGTTATAAGGCAAATAACAGGGCTTAAAATTAAACATTTGTTTACCCACGTGCAGTTTGGAGCCAGCTGAGTTTCTATGTTATCAAGTTTTTGTATTTTCAAGGAGCCTAGTCTATGTGTGTCTGTCTCCCTTTCTGGATTCCATTCTGGGGAGCCAATCCAGCCTGGAGGGGGAGTGGATATCAGGCAAGATTTGTAGCTCTTAGTATGCAGAACAGAAGGCCAATTCTGACCTGGAGGCCAGATACTATATTTTAAATAACCAGGATCCCGGGGTTATTTACATTGCATGGGTCTCACAAACAACATTTCTTACCCTGCTTGAGTATGTGCAAATCCATGTGGTTGGTCGGTTATGCAGGACAGATCACAAAACATCCATCCATATAGAATACTCTTGAATAACACAAGTTTGAAATGCATAGATATCCACTTATATGCATTTTTTCAAAAAACATTTTTGAAAATTTTTGTTTTGTAAATAAATAAGAATTTTTTTTCATCTTATCCTTTCATCTTGATGTCTAGTGCTTTTAATACATATAACGTCTACAGTGTTTTATATCACAGAAGACAAAATTGATGTAGATACCAAGACGATTCACTTTGTAAAAATGCAAATTTACACTAGTGATAAATACAGGTTAGTACTGTAAGTGTATTTCTCTCCTTATGATTATATTAATAACATTTTATTTTCTCTTGCTTACTTTATTATAAGAATACACTATATAATACACACAACATACAAAGTGTGTGTTAATTAACTCTTAGTTATTGGTAAGCCTTCTGATCAGCATCAGGCTATCAGTAGTTAAGTTTTCTGGGGGTCAAAAGTTATACAAGATTTTTAACTGTGTGGGGGTGGTTCAAGGGTCAACTATATATATATATATATATACACATATATATGTGTGTGTGTATATATATGTATGCATGTGTATGTAAACACAATATTATAATACCATATAATAGCATATGCTATTATATAATAGAATAATTATATAATTATATATGATTATATAATATACTATATATTATAGTTATATATAGTATATATATACACTATATATTATAGTATATTATAATACTATATAATAGCATATTATGTATGTGCATATTATATAGTATTAAAATATTGTGTTTACATACACATGCATACATATATACACACACATATATATGTGTATATATATAGTTGACCCTTGAACCCCCACACAGTATATATATGTGCTATTATATATGCTATATATATAATATTATATATGCTATTAAATATATATTATATAATTTTGTGAAATCATTTTGGTGTGCTATTGAAAACGACTCTGCTGTCCCCTGATAAAGTAAACTTTGAGAAAGCAGGAACCCTGTCTTATTTATCCTAGTATTTCTAAGGCTTAGCATGCTGCATGTCATAGGGCATTGTCAGTACTATTTAAATAAATGTATCTAGAGAATTAGACAGGCATATTGACTCAGGGAAATGTTGCATATTAAATAGGCCAAAACAATAGACACAAAAACAAAACAAGACAAAAACAAATACTGAGGAACAGTATACCTACTTTATTGAGTGATGATGAGAGGTTTTTTAGAGACATTTTGCCCTCAGTACTCTGTGTTGCTCCCACAGTGGTCTTTGAACTTTGTAAATCTAGACAGGTTATCTCCTTTATTAGTACCCATTTATACTTCTCTATTGCTTTCCAAATGAGATTCAACTCCCTTAGTAAAGAAACAAAGTCTTTCAAGATCTGGTAAGTGCTTACATCTGGGAAACTCACTGAAACTCATCACTAGCCAAGTTCTTACATACAGGATATGGTTCAATTATACGAAATGCTTACATTTTTCTTACACATCATGTTTACTCACTCCTTGATATTTTATACATGTTGCTTCCTCAAGCTGAAAATTTCTATTTATCTGTCAAGTTTCAGTGCCAGTATCATCCCCTAGTGGAAGACTTCTTGTCACTCTCTGTCTAAATGAGATATTCTGCCTTTCCTTTCCATAATATATCTTTATAATACCATCTAGTACACTATGTCATTACCTCCTCACTTTTGACTGTGAAGAGCTACTCATTCCTAGCTCAGTAAATATTACAAGTTGGCACTCAATAATCATTTTGAATGAATAGGAAATTAAGTTTCTTGTTGATGCCCCAATTCTACTGCTTTCCTATAAAGCAGTTATTTGTACATTATGTACAGCAATCCTGTTTTCTCAAACAGAATTCAGAGACACAAAAGAATAGTACAGAAAAAAAATTGAATTAGGGTTCAAAAATTAGAAAACGAAGGGGGTGCCTGAGTGGCCTAGTCAGTTAAACATCTGACTTTTGATCTCAGCTCAGGTCTTGATCTCAGAGTCATTGAGTGGAGCCCAGCATCATCAGGCTCCACTCTGGGCATGGAATCTATTGAAAGAAAGAAAGAAAGAAAGAAAGAAAGAAAGAAAGAAAGAAAGAAAGAAAGAAAGAAAGAAAGGAAAGAAGAAAGAAAGAAAGAAAGAAAGAAAAGAAAAGAAAGAAAGAAAGAAAGAAAGAAAGAAAGAAAAGAAAGAGGAAGGAAGGAAAGAAAAGAAAGAGCGAGCTATAAAGTAGGATCCAAAATGATACCTATTAGCAGTCCAGCTGAGATCAGATAAATAGTACTAAAACTGTGTTTACAACGTTAATTAAACATCATAAAAGAATCTAACAAAGAGTCTATTGAACATAAAAAGAGGTGGTTCATTAAAATTAACGGCATTCTGTATTTATACTTCAAAACAGCAAAACAAAAACAATATGGAACTGGAGAAATGCATAAAAACTTTCACTTTACGTTTTGCAGCATTGTTGGGAAGGATGATATGGAACTTGACTTTATTTTATGTAAGGTGAATTCCAAAGGAACATGGAAATAATCAGCTTATAATTGTAGCAAAGAGAAGAGTGGAGCAAGGAGCAACTTTGTCTTAGAACCTATGTAATTCTTATCCTAGGAACATGATGCTCTGGTTCAATGTGGACTTACCCCTGTTGCCACAAACACTGGAAAATATTGAAATAAGCTATCATAAATGAAATATTAAATAAATAATTTAGTGCAAAAGAAGTAATGGAAAAGGAAATCCCCAGAAGGAACAAGCAGAGAAGGAACTTGGGGCTAGAGCAGTAACCTTTTTTTTTTTTTTTTTTTTTTAAATCTCAAGAAGTTTTACTCAATTACACATGCAAAGAAACTTGTTCTAAATAAGGCAATGTTTTAAGACTTGTTGTCTTTGGGTGGCCACCGTTCAACACACTAGAGCAGTAACCTTTTGAGCTGATATACTTGCAGCTGATAGCCAGGTTTGATACCAGAATTAGATATACACATTTCACGGCTGTGAGTTCTCTAGAGAGATCTGTTTTTTAACAGATATTCATAATTTTGCTCTGTCACTCCCTCTCTGGAAAAGCTTAGTCAATGTTAGCAAAATATCAAACTTTTAAAGAACCCATGTGTGGTTCCATTGATTTTTTTTATATTATTCATCTGCTCTTAATTTCAGTGGTTTTAAAATCCACTTATCTTGGGGTGCCTGGGTGGCTCAGTGGGTTAAAGCCTCTGCCTTTGGCTCAGGTCATGATCACAGGGTCCTGGGATTGAGCCCTGCATCAGGCTTTCTGCTGGGCAGGGAGCCTGCTTCCTCCTCTCTCTCTCTCTCTGCCTGCCTCTCTGCCTACCTGTGATCTCTATCTGTCAAATAAATAAAATCTTAAAAAATAAATAAATAAATAAATAGAAACCACTTATCTTTATTGCAACTTATTTATTATCAATTTACTAAATTTATCTTTATTGAAACTTTATCAAAACTTGGAACATCTTTATCATTTTATTTTCTGCTTGTGTTGAATTTCATTTTGTCTTTATATTTTAGTTTTTTTTTCTTTTCAAAATTTTATATATATATTTGACAGAGAGAGATCACAAGTAGGCAGAGAGGCAGGCAAAGAGAGAAAGGAGGAAGCAGGCTCTGTGCCGAGCAGAGAGCCTCATGCGGAACTTGATCCCAGGACCCTGAGATCATGACCTGAGCCGAAGGCAGAGGCTTGACCCACTGAACCACCGAGGTGCCCTATTTTTTAGTTTCTTAATGCGGAAATTTAGATTATTGATTTGATGTATCTTTTCTAGTATAAGCATTCAATTTTATAAATATCCCTCTAAATTCTACTTTACATCTCACAAATTTTGATACTTTCCTTTTAATGTAGTTTAAAATATTTACCAATTTATCTTGAGACATCTTCTTGACCTATAGATTATTTCCAAGTATGTTCTTTAATTTCTAAATATTTTACAATTTTAACAGAGATATTTCTACTATTAATCTTCTAAATTAAATCTACCAGTTGAGAACATACTTTGTATACTTTCAATTCTTCTAAATTTGTTAGTGTTTGTTTTTTTTCTAATCCAAAGTATAATCTATCTTGATAAATGTCCCATGTATATTTGAGAATGATGTGTATTCTGTAATTGTTGAGTGTGGTTTTAAGTTAGATGATATTCTGTTGGTCAAATCTTTAATACCCTTGCTTATTTTCTGTGTATTTGTTCCATTTATTAACATTCATGGGAGTATTAAAGTTTCCAGGTAAAATTATAAACTTTTCTATTTCTCTTTCTGATCTATCAGGTTTATTTTTTTCTTTTCTTCATGAACGTAGAACAATCTATTTTAGGTTTATTTACTTTAGTGTTGTTATATCTTCTTGAAGAATTGTGTTTTTTTGTTGTTTTTATGTAATTTGTTTTTGTCCATGGTAAATTCTGAAATCTACTAAATCTGATATTAGCTTTCTTTTGATTACTACAGCTTTCTTTTTATTAGTTACCATGTTTTCTAAAGCTACTTTATATAATTATATTAAAAGTATGTTTCCCAAAGAGTACCTTGCTGAATGTTGTTTTGTTGTTTTTGTTTTATTTTAATAAGATCTGATAATAAAAATTAAGTTTTCTTAATTAGTGGGTTTAGCCATTTACATTTAATGTAATTTTTTAAAAAGATTTTATTTATTTATTTGACAGAGAGAGAGATCACAAGTAGGCAGAGTGGCAGGCAGAGAGAAGGAAACAGGCTCCCTGCTGAGCAGAGAGCCCAACGCCGGGCTCGATCTCAAGACCCTAAAATCATGACCTGAGCTGAAGGCAGTGGCTTAACCCACTGAGCCACCCAGGCACCCCTACATTTAATGTAATTATTGATATAGTTGGATTTAGGTACATCTTACTACTAGATTTCTGTTTATCATCTTTCTTTGATTTTGTTCTTCTATTGTCATTTTTATGTCCTTTTTGAGATTATATGATTACTTTTTTAGTAATCCAGTTTAATTTATTTTTTCTTCTCTCAACTCATATCTTAATATGTTTGAATGAGGTTGCCCTAGGAATTACAATATATAAACATAACTTCACTCTCTCTATAGAGTTAATGTCTTATTCCTTCAAATACAAAGTATATACCTTACACCATACAGGTCCCTTTATATAATATGTAATATGTATTTTATTTACATAATTTAAAAATCTTCCTGGCCTTTTCTTTTTCCCTTTTTTTTATTTATTTTTATTTTTTATTTTTTATTTTTTTGCTTTTAATATGTAAACATTTTAAAGAACTTAGTGTCAAAATATAATGTTTCATTTACCCACTCATTTACCATTGCTGTTTTATCATTCTCAAAGTTCTAGATTTTTTTGTTATCACTTCCCTTCTGCTTAAAGAATTTTAAAGAATTTTCTTGAACATTTCCTTGAGAGCAAGTCTAATAGCAAAATATTCTGGTGGTTTTCTTTAACCTCAGAATTTCTGTATTCTGCCTTCAGTCTTAAAGGATATTTTTACTATATAGAGAAACATGCATTATCAATTATTTTCTTTTGACTTTTTAAGAAATGTTGTTAATCTGTTTACTTGTCTAATGTAATATATGATTTTTTTCCATCTGCCTATGTGTTATTTTTGTCTTTAGTTTTCAGAATTTTGGTTAAAGTGTATGTGGCTTTCTTTGAGTGTGTTCTGCTTGGGATTTTCAGAATTTCTTGAATCTGTAAATGAATGTTCTTTACCAAATCTAGAAAGTATTCAGCTTTTATTTCCTCAAATACTTTTTTCTTCATTAACCTTTTCCTCACTTTCTGGGACTCCAATGACACTTTGTGTCATAGTTCCAGGCAATATATAAATATATATATATATATATGAATATATGTGAAGATTATGAATATATATTCATTAAAACTTTATTCTATTACATATTCAAACTTTATTCTATTATCTAAATTAGATAATTTCTATTTGTTTATCTTCAACTCTCCTAAGTAATTTCATTTCCATTGATCTTTTCAGTTAGGATATTGTAATTTTAGGTGCAAAATTTTCAAAGGTGCCTTCTTTATAACTTCAATTTCTCACTTGAGGATTTATACTTTTCCACTCATTTCAAGAGTTTTGTTTTGTTCTTTTTTCTTTCATGGAAAAAAGTTATAAAAATTGCTTTAAGATTTTTATTGACATTCCCAAAACAGGTTATCTTGTCTCTGAAGTCATTGTCTCTAAGTGGATTTTTTTCCTTGAGGGTTGTTGAGGTATGCCTAGTTCTTTCATATGTTGGTTAATCAAGGATTGTATTCTAGATATTTTAAATTAATGATAGGAAACTCTGGATATAAATCCTCTGGAAAATTTTGTGGGTTTTTTTGTGTTTGTTTTAGCTTGCTATCAACTTGGTTAGATTCAGGCTAAATGCTATGACCCAACTTCTATTTACTATCGTTCCAATGTCACTGAAGTTGATAAAGACTTGGCAGTAGTATTCTGGTTCATCTTGCTGTCAACCAACCAGATGCTAATTTGTTCACCAGAAAAGCCTTACTTTGAGAAGTCCTCAAAGCTTTTAATGTGTTGATTCAGGCCAGTTCAATACATGTCCATGTGGAGTAAGCCACGGAGTTCATGTATAGTTTTAAAGAATTGCTTTTTCTAGGTTCATACTCTCCATAATGACCCCATACTTTCTGAGTACCTTAATTTTGGCGTTCTGATTATTATGCCAAAGTATTAATGTCACTAATTTTGCCATTTCTATAACTGGATCCAACTTGGGGCTAAATAACACTAGGGAAAAAGGGAGAATATAAAGAGGATTCCTACCATACTTTTAATATGACAGGGGCCTCTTTCCCGTTTCTCTGTTAAAATAGCAGGATTCTGTTCCTGAAAGTTTTAGGTGCCTGGAAGTCCACTAATACCACTGCCACTGCCACCACTGTCCACTGTCATCTCCATAGGAATGTGACTTCATGACTTGAGTCAATTCTAAGAGCACAAAAACGGAAAATTCAAAACATGAGAATTTCCTCCTGTGTTCTCCATCTCATAATGGCCTCCTTCACAGCTTTCTGTGACAGAAAGAGAAGTTTTCTTTGAGCCTTTATTGTCTGCACTGCTACATAGTCTTAGGATGCAGCCTACTCTATAGTCTAGGCCAGAGATGGAAGAAAGAATAAACAGAGAACTCATCCCTATACAGGTCCTTCTTCTTTGAGTTTTGATTTTCAGCATATCTTATTCTACTTGCTATTATTTATTTATTCAGAGGATGAAGATACTTGTTTATGTATTCTGCCCAGGGTTTTAATTTTATTCATTGGGAGGAATAGAGTTTTATGTATTTACTCTATCTTAGTGAATTCTAGAAGTCCTACCTTATATTTAAAAATGATAATTGTTTTAGACATTTGTGAACAAAAATGTGAATAAAACAAAGAATTTACCTTTAAAAATTAAGTTGTGGGGCATTTTTTTAAAAGCTGTCTAGTAATAAAACTTTAATAAAGCAAAACTTCATATAACAAAAGCCTAATTACAGTAATTAATTGGTAGACTAAGAATGATTTCAAACCAGTATCAATTAGTAAGTGCTCATAGCTATTTATTCCGTGAATACTACATAACTAAATACATACTTCCTATTTATTTCTAATTTTCTACTTTCTAATTTTTCCCGTGATTTTTATATATTCATTATAAAAATGATGAAAAATAACATCACAGTAACCAATTGTCCTAATGCAGCTCTTTCATATTTTCTCAGGTCCCTTTTATTTTTTGACCATAAGTTAATAATTTCACTTTTTACTCTAATGGTCATGACATAATTTTTATGTATCACATTAAATGGATATCTCATGTAGCTAGTGTCATCACAATTTTCATTTTAAGGACTGGTTAAGTTGGTGTGCAATATTTTTACACTAGTCAGATATTCAAATTTTTAAAACACTAGTCATTGAAATTAAAGTTAAAATAAATCTTGGAGCACCTGGCTTTGTTGATTCAGCATCCAACTAATGATTTCAGCTCAGGTCATGATAGCATCATAAAATGGACCCCTGCGTTGAGATCTGCACTAAACCTGGAACCTGCTTGAGATTCTCTCTCTCTCTCTCTCTCCCTTCCATCCCTCACTCTCCTTCTCTCTCTCTCAAGGAAACAAACAAACAAACAAACAAACAAAACTCAATGCACAAAGTTGCATTTTCTTTGATTTACTTCCTCAGAATTAGTTACCAGAAATGAAATTATTGAGTGAAAATATATGCATATTTATGGTTACTGATAATTCTTCATAAGCTGCTTTTCTAAATTATCTTACAGACAATAATTATGTTAGGATGATGGGATTATGTGATATTTCATTTTAATTTTAAATTTTCATTTATTTTGTTATAATTGAGAAATGTATTAAAGATCTCCTCTACTTTGGCTCTACTTTATGCAAGATTTTATTGTTCTTAATTATTCTATACATCATTTATGCACCACAGAAGTTTTGGATCAAATACATGTATATCATAGTCATCTCCTCTGGTTATTTAGATAAGGTAGAAACTGACAAACAGGAAGAATATAGACATTATTAAAAATCATGGTTAAACAAAACACCTTACACTGCATATACAAGAAATAGAGAAGAAAATGAGACAAATTTGGCCTAAGATTGCAACCAAACAACTTCCAGTATCTAGAAGCACCCTTCCTTCTAACTCTCCCTGCTCTACTTCCAGGCCAGAAATCTACTTAGGTGTGAATGTATTGTACTCCAAACAAATGCCATTTATTCCTGTACCTTAGGAAAAGGTTTTAGAAATCATCTTGGTTAAATGTGAATATTTCATTTAACCATAAAAGTTAAGCTGGTTACCCCCAAACAACCAAAATTTTCCACCAGAAGCATCCAAACTTTTATTTGTTTGTGAAATTAGAATAAGGGCTTAGAGGAGCAAGTCCAAAAAATAAAGTCATAAAATCAAAGGATTTGTTGATTTGGACAGAGAAATCCTTGCCACCAAATTCTTCTTACTATGCATAATTATTCAACAAAACAAAATTATTAAAAAAGAAAAGATCTTCTAAGAACAAACCCAGATAGTCTCCAGTAGAGGTAAAAGCAAAACACCTAGAAATAAACAACAACAAAAGTAACTAAATCACAGACTCCTTAAAGAGAGATTATATTGATTTATATTATCACTAGAACTATATGATTATGTGAGTTCCACTGTAATTTTATGAAGATTAAATATCAAATATTTCAGTCCATTATAAAAATGTGTTTAAAGGGTGATAGTTGAGTAGAAATACAGTGAGACTTGTAAAGACTGAAACCCAGACTCAAATGACCTGAATCCCTTATCAAATTAAGATATTTTTTCCCTAATATAAAGTCCCACCAAAGGGTAAAGTAAATGTCTTCTTCAGGAAGATAAAATCATGTAGAGTTTTTCTAATTTTCCACATACAGTATCTGTCAATTATGTCTGAAAATATATCCCAGGATCTTGTATGTCAATTCATCATAACATTCTGAAGGCATGGTGACCACATATCTATAATATATAATGGAAATAAACGCAGGTGATAATTCATTTAGTTTCATAGCATTGCTATTGGGTTCTAACCAAACAATTTTAACAAATAGGTCAGTCCATGTCATTCCCTTTCTTTAAATGAGTAATATAATAATAAAAATTATGTAATACAAAATCCAAGAAGTTGATCTTAATTATTTAAAAGTAAATTTATTAATAGAGTCCAATTTTAATTTCCCTGAGTTAAAGACACAGTTGTGCTAAGATTTTTTTTAAAAGATTTTATTTATTTATTTGACAAACAGAGATCACAAGCAGGTAGAAAGGCAGGCAGAGAGAGGAGGAAGCAGGCTCCCTGCTGAGCAGAGAGGCCAATGTGGGGCTCGATCTTAAGACTCTAGGATCATGACCTGAGCCGAAGGCAGAGGCTTTAACCCACTGAGCCACCCAGGTGCCCCATGCCAAGATTTTTTAAGGTTGCCCAATACCAAAAAGAAAAAGAGAAGATAAAATACATATGTGTGTGTGTGTGTGTGTGTGTGTGTGTGTGTGTAAGTGTGTGTATGTATATGTGTGTATATATATATATACACATATATATACATCACTATATTTATGATGTATGTATGTATACAATACATATGTATACATATATATACATCACTATGATGTCTCTGACTCCCAAGAATGAATTACCTTCAGCTCAACTAACCCACACTGAAAAGTGCCATATGTTAGGGTGGCATATTCTGATCTCTTTCAGGATATATCACAGTATCAAAACTAACATGGCATATGCCCTTGTGGGACTTACGATTAGTAATAATTTCATCAGTAGTCAGAGAAATACATGAAAAAAAGTAACTGTGACACTTGCGAGGAAAGGGAGAGACACTTTACCATCTCATATTGTCAAAGGAGTGGGGAGTATCGTGGAATGAGCCAAAAATGAACCAGCAGGTAGAGTCCTCTCAGCACAAAGGGAAATCTCTTTAGCAAAGAATAAATATTTTCCATTAAAAAAAGCTCCATATATATGTCTTAAATAAGGAAGTTTAGGAAGTAGAAAAAGAAATATATGAGATAGATCTGGCAATGTAAGATTTGAATGAAGATTACACTTCCAAAAGAAATAGCAGAAGCCTGGTGTTTCTGAGAAAGAAAAAAGTTATTGTTGCAGGAGTTTGAATTTTAGATTTTCATTTATGTGTAATAGAAATCTATCAGAATGTTGTTGATTATAGATTTATTTGGGATGAACAAACATATTTTTAAGGATGCTTAATAAATACAAGAGCATTTAGAAGATGGAGTGATCAGATCTAGTTGGGTAGGGAAAAAATATGTACCGTTATAGATTCTTCTTTAAAGTAGACGGTGTTTAGTTTTCAAGGAGACAAATGTTCTATTCATTCTTTAAAAATCTACCTGAAATATCCTTTCCTTGTTAAAACTACTTTTATTTTATCTTCTTTGTGCTTCTTTCTACCTTATTGAAAAATTTCTTCTCCTAGTGCCCCAGTGCTCTTTGTGTGATTCTTTAGTGTCCTCTTAGCTTGCAGTAGTCCTCTCTGAGTTTCTGATACTATAAAAACTTCTCTATTACAGCACTTTTCACGTAGGGGTTGGGAGGACAGACTCTGGATCCAGGCTGTCTGGTTTGAATCTATGCTCTTCCACATGGTATGAAAATTGAGCAAATTATCTCTATATGCTCATGTGTGGAAGGGCTATAACAATAACACCCATAGGGCTGTTAGAACGAAATGAGGTAATACATGTAAGTAGCATAAAGCTGCGTCTGAAAAATAAATATGAAAAAGAAGGGTAGTTCTTTCTCTTATGATTACTAATGTATTATATATTAGGAACAGCATCCATTCAACTGTTTTGTTTGGCTAAACAAAACTCCCCTTATAAATGTACTAATCAAAGTTCACAAAGACAAATACTATATAGTTTATCACCTAAACACAGGACAGTTTTATCAGTAAAAGGCTGTGCTCCTTTTTTTTTTTTAAAGGGCAGAAATTTTTTTTTTTAAAGATTTTATTTAATTATTTGACAGACAGAAATCACAAGTAGGCAGAGAGGCAAAACAGAGAGAGAAGAAGGGAAGCAGGCTCCCTGTTGAGCAGAGAACCTGCTGCGGGGCTCGATTCCAGGACCCTGGGATCATGACCTGAGCTGAAGGCAGACACTTAAACCCACTGAGCCACCCAGATTCCCCAAGGCTGTGCTATTAATTATAACCAGACAATGGTTAATACATAAAAGTATATTTACTCTATTATTAGGCCTTTCTATTAAAAACTTACCACTCTAGGGATGCCTGGGTGGCTCAGTCAGTTAAGCATCAGTCTTTGGCTCAGGTCATGATCCCAGGGTCCTGGGGTCAAGTCCCTCATCGGGCTCCTTTGTCAGTGGGGAGTCTGCCTCTGCTTCTGAGTGCTGTTCCCTCTGCTTGTGCTCTCTCTCTCTCTGACAAATAAATAAAATCTTTTTAAAAATCACTCTGCACACATGGACTTTTACTTAATATCCCTACAAATATTTACTCAAAATTTTAACTACTTGGATTACAGGATTCATTTTGCAACTTTCAAAACATTCTTCTAATGGTAATCAGAATGCTGTTTCAAAAATGCATACTGGATAATATTTCTCCATGTTTAAATTCTTTAGTGGTTTCTCTTTTATTCAAACTCTTCACCATGATCCTTATGGCCTGGTATACAGTATGTAGTTCATGATCAATATCGCCATAGATTATTTTCTATCGTGGTCATTGCCGTCATCGTCGTCATCATCATCATCATCATCACCCCACCGCTCACTTTCCATGTACCAAGCCTTGCGTTGACTATTTTATGTGAGACTTCCTTTTTAATCCTGACAAAACATCACGAGGTATTTTTATTATCCCTATTTATGAAATGGAGAAACTCAGATGAAGAGAGGATGGACTGTTTGCCTAGTATACCACTTGTGAGAGAGAGAGTCAGATTTCAAAGTCTGAGAGTCTGATACCAGAGACCTTGACGTTGAACCTTAGCTTATATAGCCTCCCCTAATGTGTTAATTAAAAGAAAAATAAGCAACTGTATGACTTCATAAATGCCTCTTCTTGTCTCCTCCGGTGGTGTCTCAGACTCCTTTCCTGGCATTCCCCTGCATCACACTAGACCATCTAGCCATTCTGATCTGACATTTCTGTGCAGAGAGTGCTTATTTTGCCTGTGGGCTTTCACACATGCCAGGTCCTCTTCCTGGGGCGTTGTTCCTCTTCCAGTTTACCTCCACACCTCATTGTCTGTGAAGTGATGGATTCAAAGACACTCATTCTATTGTTCTTTTCATCATTTGTCCACTTTTGTTGGGTGCCCCATTCTCTTCTTGCAGTCATGGTATGGATCACATTGTATTTTATATGTCAATTTACATGGCTGTCTCCACTAGACTGTAGGTACTCTGAAGGCAAGTACAATGTCTGTCTTTTCAACCACTGAATTATTAGTATTCTGGCACATAAAAGACACTTCATATTGTGAAAGAAAAATTGTACCAGATGGTGTTAAATAGTCAAGGAAGACTTTATTCAAGACTGTTACTTAGGTGGGGAAGAGGTATTGAACTTAAGTGCTGGAATAAAAAATGGGAGGTTTTTTTCTTTTTTTTTTTTTTTAAGATTTTATTTATTTATCAGAGAGGGGGGGGGGAGAGTGAGCACAGGCAGACAGAATGGCAGACAGAGGCAGAGGGAGAAGCAGGCTCCCTGCCGAGCAAGGAGCCCGATGTGGGACTCGATCCCAGGACGCTGGGATCATGACCTGAGCCGAAGGCAGCCGCTTAACCAACTGAGCCATCCAGGCGTCCCAAAAATGGGAGGTTTTTAAGAGCTGAGATGAAGTAGTGGAAAAAACACTGCAAGATGTTGGGGGAAGAATGATGAATGTGATTAGGCATCTGTGTTTGTTAATAGTGCTTATGGAAGTTAAGCTCCTACTTTCACATAGAGACTCAGAGATAGAAGCACTATCTTATTAACATACAAAGTATTATTTGTTTCAGGGGTACAGGTCTGTGATTCATCAGTTTTACACAATTCACACAATGCACTCATCATAGCACATACCCTCCCCAGTGTCCGTCCCCCAGCCACTCCATCTCTCTCACCTTCCTCCCCTCCAGGAACCCTCAGTTTGTTTCCTGAGATTAAGAGTCTCTTATGGTTTGTCTCTGTCTCTGGTTTCATCTTGTTTCATTTTCTCCCTCCCTTCCCCTATGATCTTCTGTCTTATTTCTCAAATTCCTCGGATCAGTGAGATCATATGATAATTGTCTTTCTCTGATTGTCCTATTTCACTTAGCATAATACTAGAGGCACTATCTTAATGATTATCTCTCAAAGGTACGGCTTCCAAAGTCCTGGAGATAATATGGGTTGTAAAACTGACAAGAGGTTGGGAGAAAATTTATTTCTCAAAGGGGCAGAAAAAATAATTCACAATTGCAAGTTTAAAGCAAATGTTCTAAGAAAAGAGAGGTCAAGGGCCTAGAGTGAAGGAAAGAAACCCTTCTAAAGTTTAGTCAAGCTGAGAGGAATTATAAGGTGATCTTAGTCAAGAACTATTTGTTGACTTAATGAAAAATTAACCAGAAAATTTGAACACTCCATTATACAGTAAAACACTCCTGACATGTAGTGATTAGGACTATTACATGACTTTTTATGTATATAATTTAAATAAGGTGTTCAACAATACACACATGACATTTGGTTTTGTAACTATTTAAAATAATTGTTCTAATTACTTTTCATAGTTTTTTCTAATTCATAAAAAATTAACTAACATTATTATCATATGGTACTTCTCAAGTAAAGTTTAATATTTTAATTGAACATTTTAGTTCTCCATTTACTCATGCTTCTAAAAAAATTACTGATAACGTTAAAGTACATTGTAAATAAATAACTCAATATAAACACAGTAGCTAGATATAGCAGAAATAATAATTTTATTGCCTGTTAACTAAAGTTCTTCCATATTTTAAGTGGTGTTTAATGTTGCTTAAATTATTGTGGCTATAAAGGACATACATCCAGTTTAATTAAACCTGTGTAATTTCAAAGAAGGTAAATTTAGTAGCTATATTTATATTCTCCCAAGTGTCATTGGATATGGCATTGATGTTTTCAAAGTGGATTTGCTTTCATTTTTATACATTTAGAATACTATGAATCACCTCATATACAGGACAATAGTTAAGTTAGCTGAATCTATCATATTGTACTGATGAAGTCCCAGAACCTTAAGTCAGGTTCGGTGTGGTGAGGAGGTTCGGAGCCGACGACTAAAGAAAGAATTCTTAAGACGTCATTGGTGCAAAATGGTGGTTTATTAAAGCACGGGGACAGAACCCGTGGGCAGGAAGAGCTACTGCCCCGGGTTGTGAAGGTGGGCATGTTATATACCCCACGGTTGGGGGGGAGGTGGTAAAGGAATGGGGGATTTCGACAGAGTTCTCACATGCTAGGGAGGGTCTACAAGGTGCCGGGGGGGGGGGAGTCTTTGCCATTATGGTTTGATTAATGTCGTCTTTAGGTCAAGCACTAACATCAAGATAATGGGGGATTCTTGGTAGGGCATTATGATCTGGCTATCATTTACATTCCTTTCTACCCCAGTCTCCTCCAGTTTATGGTGGGAGGGGGACATTAGGGCTTCAGGAACCAAGAGTTATTCGCCTCTGGAAATTTGTGCTATTGATAAGGTAACCTCCCTGTGCAGGTCTCTAGGACATCTTGTAGGGCAAGGGAGATTCCTGTTCTGCAGGATTGTGATCCCTGCAAGTTAACTATTTATCGTTTTATGGCAGTCATGGGTGCCTGAGGAATGCCACACATATGGAGGGGAGCGGGTGAAGAGGGGGTGCAAGGCGCCAGCTTTTGCTTTGTCCTCAGCCAGCCTCCTGCTCCCTCATCATTCCCCCCTGAACAATTTTGACCCTTAAATCTTTAAGGTGGTTGAAGGTGGAAGGTCTCATCTTCTGTAACTTCTTCGTGCTGAATAGGGGTGTAGAGCTGTCCCTACCTGCTCGGGTCAATATTGGTCAGGGTAGGAACGTATAAGGGAGTTACAAAAGGTGGAGGCAGCTGAATCCAGCGCTGACAGTGAAGAGGCGTCCTCGCGCGCGACAAGGATCGTCTGTCGTGGTGTAGTCATTGTAGCAATGGAGTCTCGGCACCAAGTGGAGAAACATGGAACAAAGCAACATATTAGGATTAATAAGGCGATAAGAATAAGAAGCCCGAAAAGGAGATTTGACCATAGCCTTCCTCCAAGCCAGGAACTTAACCAATCACTAAAAGAGAAAGAAGGATCTTGTAGGGCCTTAATCTGGGTATTCATATCTTTTATTAGTCCTGTGACATTTTTGTGATAGTCTGGAATGTACACACAACATTCTGTCTTGATAATGCATGTGTGCCACCTTGGGCTGCTGTCAGAACTTCTAAGGCCATCCTATTTTGTAGGACTGCCTTGCGTATTTGTGAGACTTTGGTATTAAGGAGGGAGATGCCATTTAGTGGATCATTGAGTGCCTTTGTAGTATATTTATTAAGGGCTTCTACATGCCACATGACATCCTCTAGTCCCGCAGATGGAACAAAAATGGATGCTAAGTGATCATACCATTTAAAAACAGATTGTGTCCATCTTTGTTTCAAGTTGGGGAGATTAGCTGGAGTTGTAATGGTTTTAGTAATGCGCCCATGGATCCAGGCAAATCCTAAAGTACAGCGACCTATCCACCCTGGAGGAAGCCAGGCCCACAGGTTAGTTCCACATATCCAGTGGGTTCCATTTGGAGCTGGCCATCTAATTCAAGGTCACCTTACCCAATCAGTAGCAAAACATTCAGTAGCCTGGAGTACTATTATTTGGGAACACATTTCTAACGATAGCCATCCTCGATACTGTGTGTTATTTGTCCAAGTATCCTACGTATGATTCTTTTGTTCCCAGCATAAAACTGCCTTTTAACTGAGCTGTCCAATCGTGGGTGTGAACCACAAATATGTATCCCGGATCTGATATATGCCATCTTCAGTATAGCGATAAGGAGGGTTTTATAACTTAGGCTCATATTTGATTGGGGAGTTATGGCTTGATAGCAATCCCCTTTCCTTCCAAATAGCTCCATGGGCATGTAGTACCAGGAAAGCATATTTGGAGTCAGTATAAATGTTAATTCTTAGACTTTGGCAATTGCAAAGTGCTAGTGAGCACTATGGCACACCTAACTTTTCTTATTTTTTCTATGAAAACTACTGTCATCAGAAAACCAACTGTCATTCATATTTTTAACAGGGGCATCTTAAATCTGGCCAGATAGAGTAAGCAAGATCAATAACCTTTTTGCTCTATAGAGAAAGAAGTACAGTGGTCAGGTTCAGGCATACAGGTAACTAGGTTTAAAGTTTGACAAGTTTTATTTCTGGCATATCTGTTAATGTAGCCCAGTATTTAATAAGTTGGCCTCCATCATCCATTGGTGGCCTTTGGCTTCTAAGACAAATCTGGACCTGATGTGACATCATTATAGTCAAGGACTGTCCCATAGTGAGCTTTGAGGCTCTTTTATAGGAGGGCTGTTCCATGCTTAGCTAAAGCATCTATTTGCAATTGCACCTCAACAGAGGTGGCCTCTAGGATAAATATGACAAAGGGGTGAAACCAATAAGAAGACCTTTGAGTGGTCCAACCTTAACAATATCCTGATTACAGAGGATCACTGGCAAGTGAGAAAACTTGTCAAGAGATAAGGGGAGTCCCCCATGGATCATTCAATCCACTCAAAGAAAGTGGGGTCATCCATTATCTCCACAAGTCCATAGTTAATCCTATGGAGTGCGATAGGTTGGCTTTTAGGCAATTTCATTATTACAGTTGTTTAATCATGTGCTGTGGGGTCTGATAATATCCCCACAAAACAGTAAGATCGACTAAAGAAGCTATTGTACAACTTCTCTGAAGTTTACCTCAAATTGTTTAGCTTAGGTAAACATTTAAAGACAATCAAATCTAGAATTTAACATCCATAAAGGTGTGTTATTAAAACATAATTTTTCTCTCTAAAATAACCCTCATTTCCAGAGATAGCCAAATCAGGACTAATTCACTTGTGAAACAAGTCCAGTTTTAACAAACTTGGCCTAATTATTTACATAAGCTCAGTAAGAACAGTGACTGTGATCAATAGATCTTTTAGAATCTGCTTTGCTGGAACTTTGTATAAGGAATCTCTAGGTTGAACTTTTAGTAGCCTCTCCGGGCCAGAAGCCAAGCCCTGTACTTGCCATCAGATATGCCTGCAATACCTGTTGATTTGGGTGAGTTCCTCTCCTGAGTCTCCGCACCTACCAAGGAGTGACATTCTTTACTCACTTGGTGAGGCTACTGGGAACTCTGTAAGCAAGGTATCAGGCCAATAGTCCCAAGGGGCTTTATGGCTCCAGGTTTCATAAAGTCAACCTTAGTTCCTTTAAACTGTCTGGTCATATCTGAGTCTTTTCAAATATGACATCCCAGTCAAAGCCTTGGTAAAATAACCCGTGTTTCCAATTCTTTCCTGTTACAAGGAGAACAGATTCTTATTGAACTTATGCAAATGACTGATTGCCATGGAAGAATGAATAATTACTGAGACCTTTTGGTTTCAGAGGGTTCAGATAGAGAAAAAATTTGAATGCTTTGATTTGTTTGCAAATCAATACTTTTACATCTCTGTAAGTTACAGATAACTTAAGAAAAAGTATCCCTAGTCTGGAAGAGCAAACATTAGAGAGAACCAGCAATGTTTAAAGTAAGACAAAACATTAAGAGACACAACACTATAATCTTTTAGTTCATTTAGTCCCATGTTACTAATTCTGGTGAATGCGGCTTTAGTCAGTTCTGGAAATTCTTACCCATTTCAGTTTTAGGATTTTCAAGCATATCAAATATCTGTATTTGTCCTGAAAGTCCTTTATAGGAATCTACTTGAAGATAAAACTTATTTTACCAGAGAATTAAAACAATTATAAATGACAAAAACTCAGAATGGATATGGTTAGAGCTAAAGAGAGACGGGAGTTTACAATTTAGCTGCAAGGAAATCAGGTTATTTCTGTGATACATAACATTTCCATAATTACAGTATCAAGCAATGATCTCTCAAAACGTTAAAACTTTAGGAAGTGCGTAGAATCTCTAGAATAGTTATAGCATTTTCCCAAATGTAACCCAAGGTTTATCATTGGTTCAGTAGTACTTCATGAGCAACTTCACATACCAAGGAAAAGCCTGAGTTAAAGAGATTTACGATTTAAATCTTGTCAACATTTGCTAAAATCTTAGAAAGTTTTAAAGCACATGCCTAAATATAATTAGGGATGTTAAACACCTGATAAAACTGAACATAGAAACTCGTTTTTCTGGGCAGGCAAAGAGAAAACCATTTACATTTTCTTAACAGCAGATCAATTGATCTAAGAAAACATTGTCCTTTTGAACAGAGACAATTTCAGTCTTGTACCAATGTACCCTTAAAACCCATTCATTTCAATCTTAATCCATTCTTGACCATAGCTAAAATTCCTTTTCTGAAGATTTCCCTTCACAAACCTTCTACAACTTTCCTTTGCATTCAGGTTTTGTCCCAAGCCATTTCCTTCCAAACAACCATCTCATTTAGGACAAAATTACCTTCCTTTAACTTCAACAAAATGTATTCCCATTCCTTAAATCTTTTTTTACATATCTCCTACTTTCCTACATACAGAGTTTTCCTTTATTTTCATCAGTCTTAGTTACACTAAGCAGAACTTTGTATTCTTAGAAACACCTTTAGTTATTAACCAATTGTGAACTGTTACAACAGAATTCTTCAGGTGGCAATTTATGAATCAGTTAAGTGGCAAACAAGTTTACCAACAGATTTAAATACTCTTAGTTTCTTTGCAGTAAGAAGTCAAAAGCACAAACCTACATCCAGAAATTAACGACTTAGCATTTTATCCTATTTGGTTAAGACCTAGATGTCCACAATTTAATTCCATTTGTCATCCAAGCAAAACTTTAAAACTTTCAGGTTACCAAAGACTTTGAAAGCTACTTCAGCAATTACCCATTAGAAATTTGAGACAGACAATTAACCATCAGTTTAGTCATTTCTTTGCTAACAAATTTTAACAAGTAACACAAGCTTATTTGACCTTCAGTAAACTTTGATAGAATAAAGCTTCACATTTACTGCTGTTAACTTCAAAGATGCATCTATCTTAATTAAACCAACAAACTTAACTTAGTTCCAATACTGATTTACGTTCCACCTGGGCCCACTCCACTTTGAATATTTACCTGAGACATGCGTGGGAAAATCTGGAGTGGGTGTTAGGTCCAGGGGGTACTCTTCTTGCTCCTTGACAGTGAAGAGAGAAGGAGCCGTGGTGCATGATCTAGAAGCTAGTCATGCAGGCTGCACGCACCTTGGTGCAGAAACAGAAGGGGAAAACAGAGGAAACAAAGTGCTGCCAGGAGGCAGAGAAGGGATTCCCGGTTTCAGAGCTCATAAGCCCCAACAGAGGAGCAGACGCCATGCTTTCCCACCAGCAAGGGGGGAGGGGTTAGGCAGTCCAAGTCAGGCCAGAGAACACAGGGAAACTTCCCCGAAACAAAGAGAGTTTTGGCAGCTGCTTGGGAATATTCCTTATGGTCTCTGTCTCGAGTTAGACCAACCCCAGTTGGCTCCAGTTATAGCCATTAACACGGGAAGTGAGTGAGGGAGAAGCCCCCTCATCTATTAGGAGAAACAGAGAAATAAAGCCAGAGTCCCCTTTGCTAGGGATGGCCCAGCAACCTGGGTTTACTAGAAGAAGGTTTATTTACGTAATTACCATCCAATATGTCAGGAGAAAGTTTACTAGCTGACTCATTTGGGCAAACACATTCCGCAAAAGCCCCTTAGTCCAGGGTCCTGGTGCAGAGCAATAAAGGCCTAGGTATGAGCAGTGAAGGTATCCTAGGTCCATTTGCCCTGTTTCCTGCAGAGATCTAACTGATAGATCCCACTGAGGCCATGCAGTGTTACAGGAGCTCAGTCCTTTCCTAAGTTTTGCAATCCAAATTATTTCCAGTGGGTTAAAAGGCACCCCGAGGTAGAGTCCTTGGGAACTGAAGAAGCCTACTCAGGCCATGCTTCCAGAAAAGTAATGAAGGTCCATTACCAAATCCCCCCTGACTCCTGGGTAGCATCCCACGCAGGATATGTCAGAGGTTCCTGTGTGTCAAAAGCGACCAGAGGTGTCCCTCAAGATATCGCTATTGATCACCGTCATGCCTTAAAAGGCCCTGGAGGGGTGCCGGCGTCCCTCCACTTCCCCATCGCATCCTAGACTGCCAATGGGTGCCTGGTGAATGGACGAGGAAATTGTGCCATGCCAAGCCATTGTCTATCCTGAAGACTGCATACTGTTTTGCCATATTAACCCACAAAAACGCTAGAGAAATTTGGCAAGGGGAAATTACCCAATTTCATAGCTTTAGGCGGTTTGCAGAAGACACTGACGAGAAACAGTAAAGATTGAAATCCATCATGGTCTATGCGACATTCCAACACATGTGGTTTTTGCAGCCAACTTCCCTAGGAAACGGTCCCCGGTTGCGTTTTAATTCAATCGGGTACTGGTTTCTGCCGGCTCCCAGTGGAGGTCTCGTGGCCAGAAGTGGCTAGACCGGGCATGTGGAGGGGATCACATTAGATCAATCAGGAGGAAACCTCACACGGGAGTCTTAAGATTGGCAGCCGTCCTGGTGACTTAGGTGGCTGTCCCGTGCCCAAGAGAGACAACTTTCTATAAGAACAGGAATAGAGTGAGGCCATCAAGTTTCTGGGTCTTATTGCCATTCCGGCCAGGGTACTAGCTTACAGCCAAAAGGCAGACGCTCTCCTCCCTGTGGAGTAGCCACGGGCTAGAGGATTACAGCCTGAGCAATTGACATGCAAGTGTTCCAATAAGACCATACTCCTTGAAAAAGCCCTGGAATGAGAGTACAGGAAAAGGAGAGAAAGTACTCACCAATTTGCACCGAAGCTCAGAGTCCAAATGTAAAGACTCACAAATCTCCTGGCTGGCTCGCCAAAAATGATGAAGTCCCAGAACCCAAGTCAGGTTCGGTGGGGTGAGGAGGTTCGGAGCCGACGACTAAAGAAAGAATTCTTAAGACGTCATTGGTGCAAAATGGTGGTTTATTAAAGCACGGGGACAGAACCCGTGGGCAGGAAGAGCTGCTGCCCCGGGTTGTGAAGGTGGGCATGTTATATACCCCACGGTTGGGGGGGAGGTGGTAAAGGAATGGGGGATTTCGACAGAGTTCTCACATGCTAGGGAGGGTCTACAAGGTGCCGGGGGGGGGGGGAGTCTTTGCCATTATGGTTTGATTAATGTCGTCTTTAGGTCAAGCACTAACATCAAGATAATGGGGGATTCTTGGTAGGGCATTATGATCTGGCTATCATTTACATTCCTTTCTACCCCAGTCTCCTCCAGTTTATGGTGGGAGGGGGACATTAGGGCTTCAGGAACCAAGAGTTATTTGCCTCTGGAAATTTGTGCTATTGATAAGGTAACCTCCCTGTTCAGGTCTCTAGGACATCTTGTAGGGCAAGGGAGATTCCTGTTCTGCAGGATTGTGATCCCTGCAAGTTAACTATTTATCGTTTTATGGCAGTCATGGGTGCCTGAGGAATGCCACACATATGGAGGGGAGCGGGTGAAGAGGGGGTGCAAGGCGCCAGCTTTTGCTTTGTCCTCAGCCAGCCTCCTGCTCCCTCATCAGTACATTCTTTAACTATGTTTTTGTTTTTGTTTGTTTTTTGATTTTTTTGCTTTTTGTTTTGTTTTTTGTTTTGTTTTCTTTCTAGCATCATCCTTGTCTCTCTCAAATTCAGGTGCCCAACCATTGTCCTTTTTTTTTTTTTAAGATTTTACTTATTTGACACAAAGAGAGAGAGAGAGTGAGAGAGCACAAACAGGGGAGGCAGAGGGTGAGGAAGAAGTAGGCTCCCTATGGAACAAGGAGCCCGCTGTGGGGCTCAACCCCAGGACCCTGGATCATGACTTGAGCTGAAGGCACCTGCTTAACTGACTGGGCCACCCAGGTGCCCCCATTGTGCATGTTTATGAAGTTTAATCCTAAACCTGAATTTCATTAACTGACCTTAGGCATAGTTGAGTTTCTACAGTAATGAGTTCATTGGGCAGAAATTTTGCAAAGATATGAGGGGAAGAGTAGGGGTAAACATTATCTGCATTTGAAAAGACCAAATTTACAAATCAGTACTCTTTAATGCAATTTTTTTTCTCCTTGACTAACTGGGGATTTATTTGTATGCATTCTAAGTGGCAGTGCCATGGGAAACTGAGATTTTTGTCATTTTGGTTTAACACAGATTCACCCAGAAAGCACAACCCTGATTTTGTCTGAGAAGGACTACTAACAGAACCTGAAACGTGAGTACTGTTTTTTTGTTTTGTTTTTTTCTTTTTTTGTGCTGTTGAATTCTATGCTATATAACTAACTCTGATATGACGTGGCCTTTATTAAGATATGTAATGAAAGTCTTGAGTAAGTGTAATTATAGACTATGAGAAGTATAAGAAGGGCGGAAAGTGAAAAGTGATATTTCTGTTTTATTGTTCCCTTTCAGAGAATTTTTGTAGTTAATGTTTAACTTTGAAGACAGTACATTTGTGCTATTCTTTGACATTCAGTTTAAAGCATACAGTTTGTAGTTTTTTTTATTCCATTGTATCTGTGGTTGATAAGATATGTAAATAAGTTCTCTCACCAATACATATCTTTTGTGTTATTTTGAACATAATTTATTTTTCATCTTTTCAATGATCAACCTCCCTAAGTGCTTAGAGCATGTATTTAGCATCTCAGTTTTTCTCTGGGTTTTTTTTTTTTTTTTTTTTCAAATGGAATCCATAGTCTGCTAAAGGTAAAAGTTGGTTGTGTCTTTCTGCGCCATTCTGTCATAGATCCGTCTTTCAGCTACTTACTAATTCTTGGCATCTCTTCTCCCTGTCTGGCCTCTGATAAGTTGTCTTTAACAACCTGTTGTTTTGTTCTTGAACTTTGCCATGGCTGCAACTCTGGGGTATCAGAACTGTCAAAAATAAAAGTGAAAGAGCAAGAGGCACCGCGCTTATGAAAGTTAGAGAAGACATAAGGCCTGGTATTGATTGATGACTTTCCCATTGCAGATAGTTTTCACTTTATCCCATTTGCTGTCACAGTACACAGTACCTGAAATAAGGAGGTTTGTTGTTGGTTTTTTTTCCCCCTCAGTAATGGACGATGGGAGCTGTTTGCTTTGTGAGAATCTGCCACAGCCACATGCCAAGTGGCTTTATCTTTGAAAGTGAGGGGGAAACAAGCTTGCCTGGCTGCAGATAAGCGACTTAGAAAGAATCCTATTCAGATGTACCTGTCACTAATTTATCTGGAGGTTTTGTGATTCATACATACTGTTCTCTGTGCCATGGAGCATTAAATTGCTTTCCTCTGGGAGCAGGTCACATTCAGGGGTCATCAGACCTATGCTGCGGGATGGTGCGTGCTTGATTCATAGAGCTTCTTGCTACTGAATTTTTATCTATTAGAAAGCTGGTAATTTGAACATATGTTAGATGATCTCTTGGCACGTTTCAACAGGAAAAGGATTGACAAAAATTTAACTATCTATTAATATGCAAGTGTTTGTAACAAAAAAATTAATCATCCCTTCTGTTGTTAGCACAGTCATTTATTCTGATGATTAAGTAGTTTAAATATGTTTCCCAATAATGACCTAACTCTTGATTAATGCATTTCCATGACTTCTTTATTTATTAAACAAAGGCATATGTACTTAAGGGCATTACTTGTACTTAGAAAAAAAAAAAAAAAAGAAGAAGAAGAAGAGCTCAGAAAGCTTTAGAAAATAAAGATTTTTTTTTCCTATTTACAGTATAGTTTTCTGCTGTGGAAATTCCACTTTATTACCCCATATATATTTTGAGAGAAAATGGCATACCTTGGAAAATGAGACAGACACTAGTCCAAATTTGAAAAGGACATGAAAGAGATGTTTATTTTTTATGTGTTAAAATTGTGCTGAGAGACTTTATTACTATCTTTAGATCTATCTTTTTGGATGTGGAATGTTTAACATATGCAAAAAAACCTTTTTTTCTTATTATTTCCATCATGAGATATATAAAACTGAAACCCAATATCTTCCTTTGAGTTTTAAGAGTGCTCCATTTTGTGTAAAATTAAATCAATAAATGGAAAAGAGGTAGTTAAATGAAAACAATCAGAGAAATCTTTTTAAAGTGTTTTTAGTGTGCGTGATAGCAGTCTTAATGGTGGATAAAGTAACTATATAAACTTATATGTTTTTGCTATTTTTAAAAAGTTAACATTGTTTCTTATACTCTCTGTTACAATCCAAAACAAATGATCTTTTCATGAAGTTGTAAAAAGAAAACTCTTCCAACTGGATAAAAATGATGACTTTATGCTGCATTTATATGGTAGAAGTCTTTTGATATTTGTCCTAGTTGTGAAAATGTGGAACATTTAACATGAACCAGAATTTTCTTATTAATGAATTAAAGCATAAGTAGGGCATTGCTGTGAGAACTTATTCTATCATTTATGCATAATTTACAGTGTTTAAATAAGAAATTCATCACGTTTCCCAGTTTTTAAATTACATTGTGACCTTAAAACCTTATAAAGCCTCTTAATAAATAGGAGTGTGAAATAAATATATTTAATAATACTATTTTAGGATTTCAACATATTCTGTTAAGCATTTCTCTGGTAAAAAGAAAGAAAGAAAGAAAGAAAGAAAGAAAGAAAGAAAGAAAGAAAAGAAAAGAAAAGAAAAGAAAAGAAAAGAAAAGAAAAGAAAGTAGTTCATAAAACAACAACAACAAAAAATACCAATATACTTTATGCAAAGTACATATAACTGGGCATATTTTTGCCCTTGTCCTTCTAATTTTTTTTTCTATTGAGGATGGGGAAAAAAATCTAAATTTTGAATTTTCAATGTTTTCCACAAACTTATTATATAACTTCACTAGGAGGCATTTCTTTTTTAAGGAAAACTATTTAAAAACACAGGTTAAATTCATATTATTTTTAGAGTGATTCAGAGAAAACTGTTTTGTTAGAGATAGAGGATTTAAGTATTTTGTTGAAACAGTATTTTTAAACAGTTCTCTGTATCACAAAGTTTCTTCTGTTCTTTACATGAATAGCTCAGACTCTGCTAAACTAGCTTTTATGTCATTTTTTTAAATGACATTCAACCTAGCAATCACCTCTTACAAAGTTTTTTTTTTTTCTTCATGGCATTTGCCATAATTTTTAAGCATTTTATTTATATTTTATTAAAAAAGTAAAAGTAAACATAGAGAGAAGAGGGAAATATATTTACTTGTTTATTGTTGTGCTTCTTACAAAACTTAAACACAATATTTAGTGCCCAGCATCATGCCTGGAATATAATAAATAGTAAATAAAATTTGTTGAACTAGTAAGGTTGGATAATGAAAACCAAATCATTCTATAAATAGGAATATAAGAAATGTAATGTATTTGTTAAATACATAGTGCCAAGTGTTATATACTCACTAGTTTATTTAACAAGATAATTACAAATACACATTGTATACAAACAGAGAAATCAGCAAGCTTCAGACTTCATTAGCTTCCTCACTACACAAAGCCTACCAAATTTATTAAATATTAAGTGCCATGGCACACATAACAAGTATTGTCCAAGAGTAGTTATGAAATATTCTGTAGGTATCTTTTTAAATAGTTTAAAGAAAAACAATAAAAATCCATGGTTATTAAAAACATCCATTTATTTTATAAGAATTTTTTGAGATGACTATGTACATATGTATGTATGAAACTGTGCAAAAGTCTATAGATTTACTATTGAAATTGTTAACTCTCATTTTGTAAAATCAATATATAATAAGGAAATTCAATATACACTTTCAAAAATACAGTAGAGCTTTAACTACAAAGAGAACCCAAAATGGAGCTTACATAAGCTTTGAAGAAAGCTGAAGGAATTCTTGGCACAGGGAATGGCCATTGAAAGTCATGAAGAGGGGCGCCTGGGTGGCTCAGTGGGTTAAGCCGCTGCCTTCGGCTCGGGTCATGATCTCAGGGTCCTGGGATCGAGTCCCGCATTGGGCTCTCTGCTCAGCAGGGAGCCTGCTTCCTTCTCTCTCTCTCTCTGCCTGCCTCTCAGTGTACTTGTAATTTCTCTCTGTCAAATAAATAAATAAAATCTCTTAAAAAAAAAAAAAAAAAAAAGAAAGTCATGAAGAAGGTATGAGTAAGAATTAGTTGCTTATTACTTACCATCCTAAATGTAGGTGGATGTATTATGCTATATTTGGCTATGAAGGGACATTTTACTTAAAAGTAGATTAGAGCAAGATTGTGGAAGATTTAACGCTAGTTTAAAGAATTTGGAATTCTTTTGGCATGTAGCTGTGTCCCCTGAACATTTCCAATCTCTTCTTCTCCTAAAAGCATAGAAAATAAGAGTGTGATTATTTTGAATGACAGTCCATACAGAAAAATCTGGTTGTAGGTACTAGAGGATTTTCCCTTGGTGTCTCCTATATACCTACATGCACATATGTGCACCCCCACACATGTGTCTGTGGTTTGTGTAGGTGTATGTACTCCACTTAGTCTGGCTTCACTTTACAAAATAAATTAGAGGAGAAATCATTATCAATATGCATAGAAACTGCTAATGACTTTGACAAATACTCAATAAATTCATCAAGCAGGAAGTCTGAAATAAAAAATCAGTAACACAGGGCTTATCTCTGAGAGACACATTTGAGGAAATACTCATGAGGATAACAACTTATAAGATGCAAAAAAGAAGAGGTCAGATAATTATACTTGAAGAGCAGAAGAGCAAGATACCTATAATCTAACTTCCTAAACATATTCTTTATACTATACGCAGTGAAACATGTAAATAGAAATTTTGTGATCATTTATTTTTTGATAACTGATAATAAATCTTTTTGAAATTATCAAAGAAATTTGAAAAATATTATACCAAATACCTTTTTTAAAGAATGAAAAAAATGCATTAGCCTATTAAAAGTTCAAAGAATTAAAAAAAAAAAAGTTCAAAGAATTCTTATACTGACATTGGAATTTAACCCAGTATTTACCAAACTAGTAGGTTACCTTTATTTCAGGAGCATGATCTTTCCAGATTCCATGTTGCCTAGATCTAGATTTAGAATGTCATTCTCTGAAAGCATTTACAGTAGGAAGAGTAAATGCATACTATTATTGTTTGGTGTTTTATGTGCTAAGAATCTTGGCATATTTCAAGTTTCCAAAGTCATTCTCCTATATTTTCATCTAGAATCTTTTTGCTTCTAGCTTTTCATTCAATTCTATGAAGCAGCTAAGTTAATTTTTGTGTATTGAAAAACATAGAGATCAAGAATCATTTTTAGCTCAGAACTTGTTCCAAAATTTATTGAAAGTATTTGTGTGAGTTTTTTACTGTTCTATTCATCCATTTGTGCATTATTAAATACTTGAAGTTTGCTGTTGTTACATTTGTATGTTATTATTACAGATTAAGAACAAGTTTTGAAATACGTTAGTGTAACTACCAATGTATCAATTTTCAAGATAATTTTGACTATTCTAGATTTTTTTCCATTTCGTCCTAGAATCAGCTAATATTCTTAGGATATTTTGATTGAACTTGTACTAAAGCTAAGAAATGAGGAAGAATTAACATCCTAAAAAGATTGAGCCTTCTTCTTTATGAAAATGGCATAGCTCCTTTTATTTAGGCCTTACTAGTCTCTGAAACAATTCATAGTTTCCATAATAGAGATCACCCACATATTTTGTTGGATTCAATTCTACTTGATGTTTATTGATGCTTCTATTAATGTTAACCTTTTTAAATTTTTCATTTTCCATTTTTGTGTATAGAAATGCAATCAATTTTTATACTGCCCTTTTATCCTATGGTCTTGCTAAGTTCATTTATTACTCCATATATTTTTTTTTAAAGATTTTGTTTATTTATTTGACAAAGTTCACAAGTAGGCAGAGACAGAGATGGAAAAGCAAGCTCCCTGCTGAGCAGAGAGCCCGATGTAGGGCTTGATCCTAGGACCCTGGGATCATGACCTAAGCCAAAGGCAGAGGCTTTAACCCACTGTACCACCTGGGTACCCCTCCATGTATTTTTTTTTTTTTTTTTTTTACACTTCATAGGCTTTCTTGTATTTACATATTATTTGATGTTAAAATTTTCATACCAACCTTTGCATTTTCATTCCTCTTGTCCAATTTCAGTTGCTAGAGCTTCCATTACAATATTGAATAGAAATGGTGAGAATTGGGGCTCCTGGGTAGCTCAGTCTGTTAAACACTTGACTCTTGATTTTGGTTCAGGTCATTGTCTCAGGGTGAATTTCAAACCAAACTTGCATTACTGGAATATATTGCAATCATGGTCATCATATAGCATCTATCATATTTGTAACTTGATTTGCTATGGCAAAATATGTTAAAGATTTTTGTGTTTATGTTTGTGAGAAATATTGGGCTGTATTTTTCTTTCCTTTCAGGCCTTTATCTCATTTGATATAAAGACATAAAATGAGATTGGAAATGCTTTTTTCTCTAAATTTTCTAAGTTTGTATATTATTTCTTCTTCAAATAATTGATAGGATTCACTGGAGTAGCTACTGGAATTTTCTTTGTGGAAAACTTTTGAATTGTAAATATAATTTTATTAATGGATAAGGGGATGATCCTCTGTCTGTTATGACAGTTTCTGTCTTTTAGAAAATTTCTCTATTGTTTCTAAATTATTGCATAAACATCAAACGTAAACATTATGCTTATGTTTTAAACATTAACATAAAACTATTAGCATAAAACTATTCATAAAGTACTATTATGAAACTTTACTGTGGATTGTATCTGTAGTATTGTTCACATCGTTTCTGATAATGTTATTTTGAATTTACCCTCTTTGTCTTGAAACCGGCTAAGGATATGTCAGTTTCGTCAGTCTTCTCAAGGAAAGCAATTTTGACTTTGCTGATTTTTAAAATATTTTTCTTCATTTTCAAGTTTATTGATACCTGCTTCTATCACTAATTTTCTTTTCTCCTACTCATTTTGAATTTTAAATTGATTTGTTTTCTAACTTCTAAACATGGAAAATTAGGACATTATTTTTATACTTCAGTTCTCTACTAGTTCAAGTAATTTAACCAGTTTTTTTTTTCTATGCACCACTTAAACTGTGTTCTACACGTTTTGACATGATCTGCTTTCATTTTCATTATCACACAGTCTGAAGTAGTCTTTAAATGGCTTTTTGATTCCTTCTTTGAATCATAGACTACACATTTAATGTTTAATTTCTTATTATTTAGAATTTTCTATCTTTTAAAAAAAATTTTATTTATTTATTTGACAGAGAGAGAGAGATCACAAGTAGGCAGAGAGGCAGGCAGAGAGAGGGAGGGATGCAGGCTCCCCACTGAGCAGGGAGCCCGATGCGGGGCTTGATCCCAGGACCCTGGGATCATGACCCGAACTGAAGGCAGAGGCTTAACCCACTGAACCACCCAGGTGCCTTGAGATTTTCTCTTTTTAAATCAATTTTTAATAAATAGCTTTGTGGCAAAATAGTATACAGTACATTATGTGTTTCAACTTCATTGAGAGCTATCCTTAGTTTATGGTATAATAAATCCTCTTCGTACCTCTAAAAATAATGTATCTTACAATTTTGGGAACAGCACTTTATAGGTGTCAGTTAGTTTAAATGAACTGATAATTTAGTTCATTGATTTTTTAAAATTTTTTGGGTCTTCGCACTTTCAAATACCAAAACAGTGCTAAACTCTCCATACCAAAGTGTGATATTAAGATTTAGTTTTCCAATTCTGTCAATTTTTATCTCATGTATTTGTAAACCCTGCTCTTAAGTACATATAGAACTGGGTTTATTATGTGTTCTTGATGGATTGACCCCTTTTGTCACTGTGAAATAATATTCTTGATATCTGGCAATACTCTTTGTCTTAATAACTACTTTGCTTGCCTATAATTTTTTTATCTTATTAAGTAAATATTAAATAATCGTGGCATTAACTGAAATAATTAGTATTATAATAAATATTAAATATAAATTAGTACTTTTGTGAAAATGTTTTCCAATATGTGAGTCAATAATTTTTAATACTCATCCATAGTAATTGAGTAAAAATGCTGTTCACATATTTATTTTATGTAAAAAGGCATTTGAAAACTTACAAGATGAAAATTAAATCTTGATACGCACTTAATATTTAAATGAGAGACTTTAAGACCTGGGTAAATAATTAAAACCCCTTTATGGTAATTTGAAGCTAATAGGGACATTAGTGGTCAATGTTCCACTTTACACATGAAAAGATTAATACTGTGAGAAGCTGAAAACTAGTCCCAAATCACAAATGTTGCTAAGATCTAGAATACCAATGTTCTTTGTTCTACAAGTTACTGATACTCACGAATAAGGTTTTTGCAGAGATATCCAAAACTTAAAGAAATAAAGGTATCAAAATTTTAATGATGTTAAGAACATGAAGAAATCAATGTCATAATATTCTTAACCAAGTGTCTTAATCATTATCCATTATTTTTCTCAGCTACAAAAGTGATCATAACTCATAATGGTAAAAGTATATCTTTGTGTTTCCTTCTAGCTTGGGGAAAAAAAACAAAAGACTGTGGTTCCAATTTCAGTATCGCTGCCCCATAAATAAAATATTCTCAAGAGTAACTGAGTGTGTTTACCCATATAATGGAAAGGTGAGAAGAGAATAGCCTGAGTAAATACCATTCGTGCTAAAATAAATGCCAAAATATTCTTTGGGGAGAATAGTCTTACTTCTATGATTATATACAGAGAAGGAAAAACAGCCGTTTAGTCCACATTTCTATTCTTGCTTGTGTACTCCCAATATGATTATACTTATCTTGAGTAAAAGTACCTTAGAGAATGACTCCCATGCCCTTTAATAATTTTAAAAGTACATGTTAAAATGCCCATTATATTACTTGTTTTAATGGGACTAGTGAAGGGTTAATTAATCACGAATGCATAGACAAAGAAATGCCAGGGACAGTTTCTTGGCAGAAAACAATTAGGTTGAAATGCCCTTTTTAGAAAGGCTTTGGGAATGTGGCAATTAAGTACAGTTAAGCCCTTTGGAAATATGTGCCCTTAGTCATTTCTTCTTCCTAACAATAAGTAACAGAGACAAAGCACATAGTACCTGAGTGTAAATATGATTTTCAACTTCTTGAACACCAAGACATTTTTAAAAATTCTATTTGCCGCTAATTCCTTTTGTTGACTGTATTTTTCATGATGATAAATTTAAAATACTGAGAGATGCTGGAATAAAAGGTCATAGCAGTTTGTTAAAGAAGCTTTGCCAAGACTCTACCCTTAGTACCTTAATAGAATGTCAAGAATCACCTCATGTTCTCAGTGTTTTTTTCTAACTCCATAACGTATCTTAGTATCACTTCCACAGAAAGTAAAATAGAGTTTCCTTTGACATTTGTTTGTTGTTTCCTTCATGATCTGTATAGGTTTCTTCCATGTAGTCTACATATATTATCAATATTATTCTCTCCTAAATAAAACTGAGAATCAAACAGTGCTTAGCAAGTCAAGAAGTAAGTTGTTCATTTAAATCTTGTATATATACCTATTGTCAATAGTAGTGTTCTAATTCAGTAAATAGACTACTGATTCAAATGATGTTAAGAATAGGTGACTTATCCTTTTGAGGAAATACCTTGACAGTTTTATTTCCTACTTGCCTTCATATCCTGCTCTAAACATGTTGAATGAATTTTTTAAGGCTTCCCCCATTGCTGTGCTTTCTTATCCATCTAGAATTTTACATGTATTATTATTATATTTGGCTAGAGATGCTCCTATTTCCTATTGTTCTTTTAGTACTCAGTTCTAACTTTTTAATGACTGGGCTTAGAAGTTATCTTTTCTGATAGACGTCCCTGAACTACTGAGCTACGGTCAGACTTCCTCTTGGTTGTACCTATAGCACCTTGAGGGTTTTTTTTTTTTCCCAATATAACACATTTCAAACAATAGAAAATGCCCATTGCTATGTCCATTTTCTCTTGAGGATTGAATAAATAAAAAGTACAGTATTGGTTCATAGAAGATGCTTAAAACTCTTTGCTAAAATGTAAATATATTTTGCACATCTTAATCTTATTATAGAAATTTTGACCCACATCATTTTATTTCTGTGCTTATAAAAGATATAGTGTCTTATAAACACAATAAACATTTTAAAAGCCAAATTTCAGATAAAGGTGGTAAACTGACCACTTCTTTGCTTTCTCTCCATGCACTCCACTAAAATGACACAAACTTTCAAGTTAGGGAAGTTTGGGGCTGAGAAAAATACAACAACATTTTGCAAGCTAAGTCTCTGGACACGCAATAAATAACAAACACGTAAGAAAAACAACTTAAGTTTTCAGTGGGAAAAGACAGAAATGATATAATTGATATCACACTGCATAATTCCCCAAAGATTTAGTTATTGCAGCACCAGAGATCTCTGGTTTGGGGAATAAATGATGTGGTAGGGAGGAGGCAAAAAAAAAAAAAAAATTGAGATTGAAAATAAAAAACTGTTCTCTGAATATTTCACATTTTGAAAATAGCATCCAATTCTTGGTGGCAATATCTTCATATATCTCTAAGCTAATTAAGTCAGAATTTTTATTTGTTTATTTTGGTATCTTATTTCTTTATTATCTCCGTTCCCTCCAATTATTGTTTTCCTATTTTTAAAAGTTTGACTTTAGTAATTCCAAGTCTACTATACTAGCTGTAGTGTTCTTGGTTTGGATTAACAACCTAATTTAGGAAACACAAGAGACTTCAACCAGCACTAGGTTTACTTAGCTTTAAGAAAGGATACATATCAGGAAACTTTTTTTTTTTTTTTTCTTTTTAAGTAGACTGCACACACAGCATGGATCCCAACATGGGGTTTGAACATAAATGACCCTGAGATCAAGACCTGAACTGAGATCAAGAGTCAGACGGTTAACCAGCTGAGCCACCCAAGGTACCCCACATCAGGGAACATTAAACAGGGCTGAGACAAAGGTGAAAGCAAATGAGGTACTCTCTTCAAGCAAAATTTAAGGGTACACCAATCAATTTAGCAATTTAAAAAATCTCTGTATTTTAATAAAATATTTTTAAATAAAGATTAACACATAAATATAAAATGAACAATTTTTTTTTTAATAAAGGCAAGATCAGTATTACTGATCTTTTCCTTTGCTTCAGCTCCAATATTGCTCAGCATGGGGCCCCAGCATAGTGTTGGAAGGTAAAAAAGAAAAATTCAGAGGAAGTAAAACAACAACAACAAAAAAAATAGATGAAACATAAGAAAAGAAAATAAGCAAATCAGTGTATTCAGCTAGGTGCTCCAACATCTGAAGTACAGAATTTCATAAACAAGAGCAATAAAGTGGATAGGAAGGGATCAATGAAATAACTTCTCAGTTTTCAAGTGCCACTAAATACTCAATACAGTGGATGAACATAAGAATAAAAAAAGGCTTACTAAAATATTAAAATTTCAGGAACGTGGAAGTTTCTGCAGACTTTCAGAGATGGGGCTAGACCAAACAGATTAGATGCAAAACACCAGCAACTAGACTGGATTGGGATTTTTGACCAGCACTTAGTTTCTATCAAATTCAGATGCTTTCACAAACCACAATCTTTAAAGGCAAAGATGCCTACAGAAATTTAGTTGGCAAAAGTTTTTGGAGGAAAGAACAGAGCAAGCTGATGAAGATCGAAAGAGGGCCCAGCTCTACAAATATGAGGCTATTGCATGACACCAAAGATTAATTTGTTCCATGTAAAAATTATAAGTATGTATTATTGGCCAAAACTTCCTGAGGAGAAATAATTTCCAGTCTAGAATTCTATGTCCAAAGTATCCACTAAATATCTCATTAGGCATTCAAGGTCTCAAAGCATTAGTTTTCATGCAACATTTCTCAGGAAGCTGCTAAAGAATGTCCTTCACCAAAACAGGGGAGAAGAAGAAGAAGGAAGAGGTGGAGGAGGAGGAGGAGGGAGAGGGGGAGGGGGAGAAGGGGGAGGAGGGGGAGGAGGGAAGGAGGGGAGGGGGTAGGAGGAGGAGGGGGAGGAGGAAGGGAGGGGGTAGGAGAAGGGGAGGAGGAGGAGGAGGAGGGGGAGGAGGAGGGGAGGAGGAGGAAGAGGAAGATATATACACATGCACACACTCACCCACACACACACACACACACAAACCCCAATAAGAAATGAGAGATTTAAGTAATAAGGAAGGCAACAGGCATCCCCCAGAAAATGGTACAGGCGAAATAGGATAATGGGTGTGCCAGACATACAGCAGGCCAAATCTAAACATATCAGGAGGCTTTCTGAGAAATTTCTTCAAAAGAGGAAATCAAGGGGTGCCTGGGTGGCTCAGTGGGTTAAAGCCTTTGCCTTCGGCTCAGGTCATGGTCCCAGGGTCCTGGGATCAAGCCTCATATGGGGCTTTCTGCTCAGCAGGGAGCCTGCTTCCTCCTCTCTCTCTGCCTGCCTCTCTGCCTACTTGCGATCTCTGTCTGTCAAATAAATAAATAAAATCTTAAAAAAAAAAAGAAAATTAATTGAATACCTATTGTGTCTGATCATGTTAAGAGGAGAGGTGAATGCTTAAGGTGAATAACTATTAACAACAAAAATAACAATAATAACAATAAAAATAATAAAAACAATAAAATAAATATTAGGAGTTCAAGCAAAGTTACTGTGAAGAAAAACCAAGCTATGTGAAATATGAAAATAAATCATCATTGAGTATATAACTGTGCTATCAAAAGCATCTATATTGTCAAAATTCAGGTTTTCATTTAGCTTACATTACAATGCAATTAAATTAGATGTAAAGAATTGTAAGAAGTTTGTGCATGTATAGTTAGAGTATAAGGAAAGAGTGCTCAGTTCCTTACTGTTCTAGTGAATAATCAATATATGGCGCCTAAAACTGATAATAAATAAGCAAGAAATAGCATTAAGAAAGCTGCTACAAAAGGTACAATAGGTTGCGGGGCTAAGGAGAAGAAAATGAGGAAAGGGACGAGGGTAACTGGTGTTTTTAGGAATAAAAAGTGCAAATTATTTCAAAGTCAGCGCTCAAGAAATGATCCTGATTAACTGTTGTAACAGTCACTAACTGGACTAATTATTAATATCTTAGTTAAATACAAAAACACACTCAAATGCACATACTCTTACACATACAGTTGTCCCTAATTAAAAAAAAATAGTTTTCCAAAAAGTTTTTTAACCATTGATACTCATTATGTGTATGTGTATAGATAAAACTAGAATATAGAATTAGTCATACAGATAAGCATGGGAAATGCCATGTAAATATATACAATGATATGGCCTTTATTAAAAGCAACAATAAAACAGTTTATTGTTAAACAGCAACATGTTTTAAGCACTACTGGATGAAACTTAATAATGATAATAATGGCTAGGTTTTTTTTTTTAAGATTTTATTTATTTATTTGACAGAGAGAGATGACAAGCAGGCAGAGAGGCAGGCAGAGAGAAAGGAGGAATCAGGCTCCCTGCTGAGCGGAGAGCCCGATGCGGGGCTCGATCCCAGGACCCTGAGATCATGACCTGAGCCGAAGGCAGAGGCTTTAACCCACTGAGCTACCCAGGTGCCCTAAAGCTTTTTTTTTTTTTTTTAAGATTTTATTTAATGGCTAGTTTTTACTGAGCATTTTTGTGACAGTAATTCTTCAGGGCCTTTATGTACAATATTTCATTTATTCTTCAGAGCAATTCTGAGTATGGATGATTAGTTTTCCTTATTTTGAAAGTAAACTTAAGTACTTTCATATGTGGTACTCTACCTGCACATATGTAAGCATTTTTGATAAATACTATCTGCTCTCTTCTTATTTCATCTTACACAGTTTCTAACAACAGCATGGAAAATGTGAAATCTGTCTTAGAAAAAAAGCTAAGCAAATACAGCTAAGCAAATGGCCTGAATGACAATATTTTGGAGTGGTTAAATAGAAACTGACTTAGAAAAGCTTTCAAATGAATAGATCTTTCTAAATGTATAATTCATTGTGTACAGTATGTTATTTGTAACTGTGTTTTAGGCTTTCTTAAGGCATGATTAGCTTTTTTATCTGGTGATGTATTTAAAAGTACATCATTTAGAATGTTAGAATATGCAGGTAGAACTGCTCATTTAAAATAAATGTAAATATATGCACACACAAGCATACATATAGATTTTCTACTAAGTTCCAGAGAAATATCAGCAAGGCTTATACCTTAAAATTGTACCTTGAATTTTCTCAGTAAAAAAAAAATTCCAGAAATACCTCCAGAGAAAGCCAAAACTTTTTAGGACTTCTCTGATGATAAAGCCTCTAAATTCAATCTCGCATTTCTGAATTATGGCATTTAGTGTTCATGCCAAGTTCATTCTTTGAAGTGGTGAACTTAAGTGTCTTATAAAATTTTAGTGGATGTCATTGGTTGTTAAATTTCAGAAGAGCTGCATGAGTTGCTAAGATGATCAAGAATTTGGGAAAAAGTCCATGCACCTACAAGAACAGTCCAGAGCACAGATATAAGCAGACTTCCAGAAAGGTCTTCCTATTGCAGGTTATCCTCGTTATTAAAGGGATGGTGATGTGGGCAATAAGGAAGACACAAAGAAATGGAAAAATGTTCCATGCTCCTGGATTGGAAGAATAAATATTGTGAAAATGTCTATGCTACCTAAAGCAATCTACACATTTAATGCAATTCCTATCAAAGTACCATCCATCTTTTTCAAAGAAATGGAACAAATAATGCTAAAATTTATATGGAACCAGAAAAGACCTCGAATAGCCAAAGGGATATTGAAAAAGAAAGCCAACGTTGGTGGCATCACAATTCCGGACTTCAAGCTCTATTACAAAGCTGTCATCATCAAGACAGCATGGTACTGGCACAAAAACAGACACATAGATCAATGGAACAGAATAGAGAGCCCAGAAATAGACCCTCAACTCTACAGTCAACTAATCTTCGACAAAGCAGGAAAGAATGTCCAATGGAAAAAAGAGAGCCTCTTCAATAAATGGTGCTGGGAAAATTGGACAGCCACATGCAGAAAAATGAAATTGGACCATTTCCTTACACCACACACAAAAATAGACTCAAAATGGATGAAGGACTTCAATGTGCGAAAGGAATCCATCAAAATCCTTGAGGAGAACACAGGCAGCAACCTCTTCAACCTCAGCCGCAGCAACATCTTCCTAGGAACAACGCCAAAGGTTAGGGAAGCAAGGGCAAAAATGAACTATTGGGATTTCATCAAGATCAAAAGCTTTTGCACAGCAAAGGAAACAGTTAACAAAATCAAAAGACAACTGACAGAATGGGAGAAGATATCTGCAAACGACATATCAGATAAAGGACTAGTGTCCAGAATCTATACAGAACTTAGCAAACTCAACACCCAAAGAACAAATAATCCAATCAAGAAATGGGCAGAGGACATGAACAGACATTTCTGCAAAGAAGACATCCAGATGGCCAACAGACACATGAAAAAGTGCTCCATATCACTCGGCATCAGGGAAATACAAATCAAAACCACAATGAGATATCACCTCACACCAGTCAGAATGGCTAAAATCAACAAGTCAGGAAATGACAGATGCTGGCGAGGATGCGGAGAAAGGGGAACCCTCCTCCACTGTTGGTGGGAATGCAAGCTGGTGCAGCCACTCTGGAAAACAGCATGGAGGTTCCTCAAAATGTTGAAAATAGAACTGCCCTATGACCCAGCAATTGCACTATTGGGTATTTACCCTAAAGATACAAACGTAGTGATCCAAAGGGTCACATGCACCCGAATGTTTATAGCAGCAATGTCCACAATAGCCAAACTATGGAAAGAACCTAGATGTCCATCCACAGATGAATGGATCAAGAAGATGTGGTATATATACACAATGGAATACTATGCAGCCATCAAAAGAAATGAAATCTTGCCATTTGCGACAACATGGATGGAACTAGAGCGTATCATGCTTAGCGAAATAAGTCAAGCAGAGAAAGACAACTATCATATGATCTCCCTGATATGAGGAAGTGGTGATGCAACTTGGAGGCTTAAGTGGGTAGAAGAAGAATAAATGAAACAAGATGGGATTGGGAGGGAGACAAACCATAAGTGACTCTTAATCTCACAAAACAAACTGAGGGTTGCTGGGGGGAGGGGGTTTGGGAGAAGGGGGTGGGATTATGGACATTGGGGAGGGTATGTGCTTTGGTGAGTGCTGTGAAGTGTGTAAACCTGGTGATTCACAGACCTGTACCCCTGGGGATAAAAATATATGTTTATAAAAAAAAAAAAGGCAAAAGTATCTTTAATTTTAACAAGCTAGTTGAGGCAGATAGTAAATGGAGAACCTGCAGAAAAAGAGCCTTGTCCTTTACTTGATATAAATCTTCCAGTCCTGCACATCTGTGGAGATAACACTTTGTGGGCAATGGGCCCCTAATATGGGCATAGTAGGACCTTAAGGTGATGGTCAAAGTGTATTATGATTTATTGTAAATAGATTAAAAAATGATAAGAGCATTTTTTACAGTATCTTTGCATTAGTACCTAAATGTTTGTATCTTACTGTTTACATAACTGTACATACATAACATTATATTTACATTCTAATGATATGACTCTAGCTATTTTTAGAAAAATACTAAAAAAGGGAGTCTGAACTCACTAAAAAGTGTTCTGATATTTGAGGAAGTTGTATAAAAGTACTTCCTGACATTAAAATACAGTTTGTCTAAATTATCCTTCTTAACTATTTTACTACCTTATTTTTGTTGCTCTTGCTTAAACGAAATAAGGTAGAACTCTTAGAGTGGCTTTGGAGTTAGTTAAAATATTTGACCTTTAATCATTGACTGCTTTTACCAGTCATTGTTCATATTCTGTTAAATTTTTTGCTGTAGTTTGAAGAAGCACAACTGGTGCAATATTTGCCCACTTTCAGAGATGTAAAAGTTCAAGTGGTTTTCTTTTTTAATTAATGATTGGATAAATTTGGTCTACAAACAGAACAGTTTTCCTCTGTAACATAAAATATGACCTATGTTTGCTTAAAAATTAAAAAAGAGTTATGTACTCTTTAGTAATTTCACGTGCCTCTTCTGTAATACAAATTTTACTATCTTATTACAAAGTCTAGTGGATTTACTTATTTTTTTAAATATTTTATTTATTTATTTGACAGACAGAGATCAAAAGTAGGTAGAGAGGCAGGCAGAGAGAGAGGGGGAAGCAGGCTCCCTGTTGAGCAGAGAGCCCGATGTGGGGCTCCATCCCAGGACACTAGGATCATGACCCAAGTAGAAGGCAGAGGTTTTAACCCACTGAGCCACCCAGCATCCAGACTAATGGATTTAAAATCTTTATGATTTTTTTCTAAAGCTAAGTGGCTGAGTTAGTGGCCAGTAAGTTCATGCTTACTGGCTAGTTACAATGAAAAGATATGATTTATCTCATGTAATCCTTCAACAATATTATATAAAAGTATCTTCATCTTTATAAATAATAATATAAATATTATATTTTAAATATAAATATTATCTATAATATATATTAATTAATATATAAATATAAATATTTAATATATAATATAAATTATAAGTATAAATATAATATAAATATATTATAAATTATAAATAAATAACTTCATCTTTATAAATAATAAGCAGAGTCATGTTGGAAATACAATTTGCTCAAAGTCACATGTCAATTAGCAGAGGTAAAATGTTCTTCCTAATTTCAAAACCCATGCAATGCTTATCCCACCATTTGACCCCAAGAATGTAGTTCCCTTGAAGGTAATAGAATCAAAAGTACTGCAAGAAAAAGCCCCGTGAGTTTTGCTTTTAATACCCATACCTCCCCTAGGCCTTTCCACATTACCCATTTTGCAGATAAATAAACTGAGCTACAGAGAGGTTTGGATTTGCCCAGCCCCAGAGACAAAGAGATAAAGCCAGGTTAAATCACAGTCCTATTTAACTGCACAGTTAGAACTGGAAACTTCTGCCAGTATTCCACTGTACATTTATGTGTGCATTTGATTAAGGATTTCTTGTGTCCTATATCACAAAGTTATAGTAATTCTTAAATAAATACTTGTTTTTTATGTCACTGAAGTGCGTAATGATTAATGAGAACTTCATATGAAAAGAAATGGAAAGAAACAATACATGTCTACAGGGAAGGAAAAACAACCTTTTATAATGCTCAGTATTAACAGCTTCTATGAACTAAATTATCTTAGAGATAATTGAATTTAAAGTATCAACAAAATAAATGTCTATGTTTGAATGTCTGCTACTACAAATAAACATGCATGGTATTGATCTGGTAGCTTCAAATTGTTATTCATGCTTGTGTGAAGCATCAGTGAATTAGGCAACACTTATATTAAAACAATTGATCTGCTTCTAAATATCTACTATAGGTCAGAAAATTTGACATTTATTCTATAACAGGTATCAACACAGCTGAAATAATTTTTAAAAACTCTCATCTAGAACTGAATGTATCATTTTAATACTGCAGAGTTGAATAATAATCATTAGGAAGTAGCTCTTTGGGAAAAAAACAAACAATTGTCATTAGATTTCTATGACTTTCATTGAGTGGCTCTAATAAGCCATATCTCTTGAGAATGATACAAACCAAGTAAACGGCCAGACATAAATCTGGGGCAGAGAACAAATGTTTCTAGAAAAGAATTACTGACTATATTCCTATTTTGCTTTGCAGAGGTAGAAAAACAAAACAAAATGTTTGTTTATTTATGGATTAGTTACCAAAGTATTTATATTCTTACCACTTTACCTTCTATTATAAAATTAGATTATTCTAAAAGGTACATTACTATGTTGCTCGTATAATCCTCCCTTTAGAATACACACTTAATGAAGTTGCGTATTTGAAATATGGTCTAATTATTCCTGTTTTTTTGTTGTTGTTGTTGTTGTTGTTTGTCTGTTTTCTTAAAGATTTTTATTTATTCATTTAAGAGAGAGAGAGCACGACCAGTGGGGAGAGGCAAAGGGAGAAGCAGGTTCCCTGCTGGGCAGGGAGCCAAATGTGGGGCTCCACACCAGGACCTAGAGATCATGACTTGAGCTGCAAGCAGATGCTTAACCACCTTAGCCACCTAGGTGCCCCTATTCTTGGGTTTAAATAATATGTTTAGCAATAAAATGTACAACTAAAAGTGATTGGAAACAAAAGGGAGGGTGCCTAGGTGGCTCAGTTGTTGAAGCGACTGCCATCGGCTCAGGTCACAATCCCAGGGAGCCCACATCAGGCTCCCTGCTCAGCAGGTAGCCTGCTTCTCCCTGTTCCTGTCTTCTCTCACCATCTCTGTCTCGCACTCTCCGATGAATAAATTAAATATTTAAAAATAAATAAATGAACAAAAAGGAAATAAAGAAATATATCAATATCAAAAGTGATATGATAAAATGAATGCAAAATATATCATAACCAGCTAGTAACTAAGATGCACAAAAAGAATGGGGGAATGTTAAGAACATGAAAATATACATCAGAAACCATATCATGATGAAGGCAAACATGCTTCTGGCTCTTAATAGAGTATATGTGTTTACTTTCTATCTAGACAGATCACACAGAGGCATCAACCACTCTTTTGCCACCCGTAGAAACTGCAGGATTTGTGAGATGCTTAGCTGAAATAAAAGAGCAATATGTAACCAACTTTATAAGAAAAAACTGTATTTTGTTTTTAACTATAGAAATTTATCTTGCTAGTTAAGAAAAGATCAATGAGTTTGTGACAACACACTTGATTTAAATTACTGTATTCAATTACAAGGAAAGAAATTGTTTCCAGTGATAAATCAACTAAAGAATAAAACTAACTGAAGTCAATATTTTTCCCAGTTTTTTTCTTGATTAGTAGAGGTTTATACAAGAAATTTATCATTGTCTGAATTCAAATACAGTATTTTGTCTTCTACTGATTCCTATATTATTTATAGAAATATATGCACTGGGCATAACACTGTGTTGATTCATTTAGACTAATAAATAAGGTTGGGTGTCAGTAGTCTTTGATTTCAGATATCAAATTGGTATGAAAGGGATTGTAAAAGTATTAACAATTTTAATAGGACACGTTTCTGTCAGAAAACCTAAAGCATGGAATGAAAAATTTATTTTTAGGTAATTTTAATAAGTAAAGATAGAAAAAGGATATATTATAAATTCAATTGCATTTTTTACAACTATTATATTTTTCATTGCTGTGAAATTCCTTTGAGCAATAACCTGAAATATAACACCTGTAAGAATGTTATAAGTTTCTTGAACTATATTAAGTATATTATCATTGCTTCACATACTTATTTTTTACTTTGCCTATTGCATATTGAAAATTGCCTTCATAATTTTATAATCCTAAGGAGCTGTTGGTTTTTTCATATTACCACTCCCTTAATCTTATTTAAAAAAAAATAAAGATGGAATATATTAAACCTGTGCCATATTAATCTGTAACAAAATTAGATTAAAAAGATAAGAAAAATCAAATGGGCCATTAAAATATAGGAGATTATGATCATTTACCCTAAATTCAAGGGACTTTAGAGAGAGAGAGAGATGTTATATTATCTTATCAGTCATGATTTTTACCACAGATACAAAAAGTAAAAGCAATAAGGCAGTAATTTCTTTATTATTTCTTTATTTCTTCATTATTATTTTACATAATTCTTTGGCCTCTGTAGTTAGAAATAACATTGTTAGAATTAAACAGTTGGAATTTTAAAATATGTATCAGAGAACTTGAAATAAAAGTATGCTTTTTTTTAAAGATTTTATTATTTATTTGACAGACAGAGATCAAAAGTAGGCAGAGGCAGAGAGGAGGAAGCAGGCTCCCTGATGAGCAGAGAGCCCGATGCGGGGCTCGATCCCAGGACCCTGGGATCATGACCCGAGCCGAAGGCAGAGGCTTTAACCCACTGAGCCACCCAGGTGCCCCAAAAGTATACTTTTTTCAAATGTATTCACAACTCTGATATTCATAAATAGTATCAAATTTCTCATATCCTTTAATTATAATTACCTTAGAATTGACTCAGTTTTACTTGAATTGAAGAAACTAAAACAAAATATGTTTATAAAAAGCAGCATTTCTTTACCAATAAAAAGTCAACTCATCTGCAATCTGGAAAATCATGATTACATGTACATATAGATGTATCATATATCTATATACACTGTATAACATGTATCATGACTATGTATACATATAATTATATTAACATAATTACTATTTATCTGTTCATGTATATGGATTAACATAGAATATACATAATAAATAGAGTTTGATAACTAGATATGTTATTAAAGATTTTGTATATTTGCTTTAACGACACAAAATTTGTATAATATAATCTTTGGAGTAGCTACTATTATCCTCATTTTACAGACGAGGACTTGATGCATATGTACAGTAACTTGCACAAGGTTACAGAACTGCTAAAGACAGAGTCAAAGCTTGGTCCGAAGCAGCCTGACTCTAAAATCTGAATTCATATTCACTTCTCTGTACTATGTGTGTTTACTATCTGGGTCAATAATCTTGCCTGAACACTTTAAGACTATTGGTTTAAACAAATGTGTGATTTTTTTTTCTTCAGGGATTTTTAATCAAAGTGAGTACTTGGCCTTAGTTTTATAGTTGGAGGAAAAGGCACATTTTGCCATCACTTGACAGGGATAATAAAACATGTAGCCCCCTGCAGTAGTTTGCTACTCTGAAGAAGGCTAGCATAAGGATAAATCCAACCCATGAAGAAAGAGGGAACCAGGGGCACGTGGGTGGCTTAGTCGATAAATCGTCTACCTTTGGCTCAGGTCATGATCCCAGGGTCATGGGATAGAGCCCCGCACCAGGCTCCCTGCTTGAAGGGAAGCCTGCTTCTCCCTCTCCTGCTCCCCCTGCTTGTGTTCTCTCTCTCTCTCTCTGTCAAATAAATAAACAAATAAAATCTTTAAAAAAAAATAAAAAAGGAAGAGGGAAACAAAGGATTTACAGAGAAAAGAATCTTCATGAAGCTGGACTTGCATCATTTTGGAGGCTACATCACATTATTGAAGCAAACTGAAATTATAGTCCTATAACAACACGATTCTTCCCACGTAAAAGTGTTTACAGCTGAAAACCTCCATAGAAATGTAAAGATGGAGAGTTATAAGTTTCACCTTTGTTAATTCAATACTTCAGCCTCTAATAATATTGATATTGGGCCATGCTGCTTCTTTCCATTCATCTTTTATCATGACCAACCATACTGTTTCTAAATTCATTATGCAAAAATTGATATGGGATCCTATTTTGTTCTACTACTCCACTTCTATACTTTCTCATTTACCATGATTTTTCTCCTCTTTTATTAGTCCCTCAATAAATGCTACCAGAAAAAGGAATATTTATAATTGTCATTTATATAAGATTATATGTTCATCTATCTGTTCTATTTTCACGTCAGATACAAATTTTTAGAAGTTGTAAAAGGCATACAACAAATAATGAAAGAATACTCATATTATGAGATACAAACTTTCCAACCTCAGGATTTTTTATAATCGGAAGCAACAAGACGCCATGATTTAGGGAAAGACTCCTCTCAACCTAAAGGCAATCTGGAATGGGAAGAGAGATGGCAGTGCTCTTAAGGGCTTGTCCTCTCTGCATAGAAATTCTTGGTCGAAGGCAACTCAGAAACAGCAAGAGATAATACCAAGATGGCTCAAAGACCATGCCAAGAGTGAATTTAATGTGATTGCTTTAATATAAAGAATTAGCTCCCTGCAGTACCAGGTGGCTCAGTCAGTTAAGCATCTGCCTTTGTCTCAGGTCATGATCCTAGGGTCTTGGGATCAAGTCCCGGTGTCGGGCTCCCTGCTCAGCCAGGAGTCTGCTTCTCCCTCTACCTGCCACTCTTCCTGCTTGATTTCTCTGTCTTTCTTTCTCTGTCAAATAAATAAACAAATCTTAAAAAAAAAATTAAAAAGAAGTGATTTTTTTTTGCAGTATTACTATGCAGGCAAAATGAAATAATGCTTGAAAAGCACAGTGTTTGATACATGTTAAGTTCTCAATAAATTTTAGTTATGTTTCATTGCCATGAAAACATTGACTATTAATAGATAGGATTAAAAGCAAATGTGTTTTAGTACATTTTTTTTCTTTAAGTTTGCTAATCTCGATCATCATTATGCAAAGAACCCTTTTATGTGACATAATTTGAAAAGCTGAAAGAAAAGTAGTATCTCTCCTTACTAAGGATTACGACCTATTTCTTGCATATTATTTACTCATTTGGGGGGTTTTATTTTTATTGTTTGAAACAACTACAAACCTCCGAACAAGAGGAATCAAGCCATTATTAGACATCAAACATTTCTGCTCAAATAAAGTTATCAGACTAGTTTCTCTCACCAAGCTGGGAAGGGCAACGAGAAGCATGAGTGGATTTTGTGGAAGGTGTGATAAAGGAGGTCTTGTAGTGGTGGGAACATGGACTGGGTCAGACCAGTGTAGAGCTTCATGGCGTAAAGAGAAATGATAAGGACCATGCGGCAGGTTTTCCATAAAGCAAAATTCAATGTATTGTGAAGTTATAACATTGCTACTTTATGGGATTGACACTTTGTTTCTTTTTGAAACTAGGGTGGATAGTTTCGTTTTAAAGTTTATTACTGATTGAATCTTAAAATATTCAACATTTTGAGAGAGATAATCACTCGGTTCTTTATAGTTTTCAGATACTCAGTGGAAAGAAGGGGAAATGCAAGATGCTGAGTAATGAGTTTCCTAGGTAACAAACAGACATATTCATTCACTCACTAAATAAACCTTCATTTATGAATGTTTAAATTTAAATATTTAAATATTTCACTCACTTAAGAAAAAAGAAAAGACATTATTTTAGGTATTAGGAATAGAGAGAAAAACGAGAAAAAATAACCATACCATCATTAAACTTATTTTATAATGGAAGAAGCCAGGAAAATAACTAAACATCACCTTTCTTTACAACAATAAATGCTAAGTGAATTCAGAGCCGGGAAATGAATGATGGGAAAAGCCATTTTATATAGAAGTTGATAAATGTCTCTCTGAAGACATGATATTTGAGCTTAGCTCTAAATGATATGAAAGAATCACCCACTGCCTCTCTGAGAGACTAAGTGGAAAGTTTCTGTGGCTTGTTGCAACAATATGGGAAAGTGTGTAATGGTAATGCTAATGCTGAAAAAATATTCTGGGATCAGATCATGAAGACCCTTATATTCCAGGCTAAACGTACTAAAGCCTTTGAATTTTATCATAAAAGGAATTATGAAGGGAAATGATAAAATCAGAATTGCACTGTGGCAAGATGGGCCGGGCATTGTGCAGAATGATTTGGTATATGAAGAGATAGAAAATAATATGGAGTCGGTAATAAGTTTTTCCTTGCTAGATACCTTTGTGGGCTGCAGTGGGAGCACAAAGGAGTTCTGAGTATTATCTGCTGTGGATCAAAACAGCTTCCTTGCAGAAAATATTTAACCTGAGTTTTGTACGAGGAGTAGGTATCTGTTTCATCTTGAAAAGTAGGGGTCAGATGATAGAGGTTGAAATCCCAGGCAAAATGGGGAGAGTAGGAAAAAGCACAGATGGAAAACACGTTAGTAGTTAGTTGATCACTAACCAACACTATGGCCAAAATGTAAGACCATAGAGGTAAAAGTCAGAGATAAAACTAGCAGTCTCATCTCCTGAGAGTCGTAATGAACAGAAACCTAAAAACCACTAGTAACGGGAACCAAGGATATTTCTGAATAATAAATGTACCTAAGGAAGTCTGTGCCTCTTAAAAGGAAGATGTGCCCTTATGATGGTGTGAGTAGATGCTGAAAGAGAATGTATTCCATTTTATATTTATATAGATAAGGTGTGTATTTATATTTATTTATTCATATAAGATAAGATAACCTACCATACTATATTACATTATAATACAGAAACATGTAGTCAGTTGTGGGTGTCTTAGATCTAGAAGCTCTCCCTTAATCTAAGTATGTAATAAGTTCATTGTACCAAAAAAACATAATGTTTGAAAGGAAAGTCATATTCTTGGGGTGCCTGGGTGGCTGAGTCATTAAGTGCCTTAGACTCAGGTCATGATCCTAGGGTCCTGGGATTGAGCCCCATATTGGGCTCCCTGCTCCATGGGAAGCCTGCTTCTCGCTCCCCCAGTCCCCCTGCTTGTGTTCCCTCTCTTGCTGTCTCTCTCTCTGTCAATTAAATAACTAAATAAAAAAAAAAATCTTAAAAAAAAGAAAAGTCATATTGTTGATTTATAGAGTCTAGAAATTAAGCTCTGTATGGAGAAGCATGTTTCAATAATTACAGTGGTCCAAGAAGGAAGTAGGCTAGCTGGTGCCAGCGCTATCCCTTCTAGAGAGTCAACTTGTAGGTATTGTCAGGGACAGTGAAGGGTCACTCAGATGTGTTGTGGCTACTCCCTCAGGCATAGACTGGGATGTTTAGTACTAATGTTTCAATTATGTGAAAAGTGTTGAAAAACAAAGTTTAGGATAACCTGTAAGAATCGACATTATCTTTTTCTCTGAGATATGAATTCAAACTGAGTATGGACAATAAGAAAATCCTCATAAAATATATTGTGTATTTGATATTACCCAGAGAAAACTAAACCAAATAAATCTATCCTCACAGAACCAATTTCTCCCACATAACTTGTTTATGTACTTCGAGCTTCTTTTTCCTTTGATTTCTCTAAGAGGTTTCCTGAAAAATTATCTTCCATGGAAATTTAATATAAAGCTTTATTTTGCCTTGAGTTCAGTTAAATTTGTTGTTTTATTTCTAAAAGTTGAAGTCATTTTAATGTAAAATATACATGGAGAAGAAAAAGTAGAATTGTAGGATTTCTTATTACAGTTAAATATTGTATTAAATATTGTATTAAAAATAATCTATTTTGGTACCCACTAGCAGCTCTTTAAAAATCTTTCTGCTAAAAGCACATCAAACCATAGGATTTGAAATTGGAATGTCTCTTACATAAAGTTCACTGTTCTAGAAGGTAGTTTATTCTAATGTTGTTCATTAGAAAATATTTCTGTATTTTCAGCTAAGGTTGTCACACATCTAACTACATATCCTAATTCTTCAAAAAAGAAAAAAAAGATTGTATGGCAAACCTCCTTCCCACTCCCAATTCCATTTACCAAAAGAAAATACTGTCTTACACTTGTGTGTGATTTTTTTTCTTCTGACATGCGTTCCTTAATAAAATACTTACATATCTTTATTTATCAATTTGTAGCTGCCTTTCTTCTACAAAGAATTTATATCCATCCCAGAAACTAATATCCCTGTTTTTTCAGCCCCAACACCAAACTTGCATTTGTTTCTTCAACTAGTGATGTTACTTTTTTATTTTCCTCATTAAAATGATATTCCCTTCCTTCCTTTAGCTCACCCTCCTCTCTGACTTACAACTTCTGCCATCTGTAGATGCAGTTTTGGTTTCTTAAATTTAATAGCATCCAAATACTCTTCTGAAAACATCTCTATCTTCTGTCCTTTGCAAAGAGATGGATTGTAACAGTTGAAAATTAGTATACAAATTAGCTTTATGTAAATTTATTCACTGTAGTCAGTGATCATTTCATTTATCTTCATGTGCAGCTGTGTTTCCTGTTTTTTTGTATGTTTTGCTTTTTGTTTGTTTTTTGTCTTAAACAATTTGTTAGTTATTTAGTTCAAACTTTTCATTTAATTGCAACTGCTTTTACTTTAGGGCTTCTCTCTTGTTGCAATCCAGAAAAGACTGTTTCTATGCCTGAAGTAAAAGTAATAGTGTAAAAATTCCCTTTCTGTTTTTTTTTTTAAATTTTTAAAGATTTTATTTATTTATTTGAGAGAAAGTCAGCACAAGAAAAAAACATGAGCAAGGAGAGGGGCCGAAGGAGAGGGAGAAGCAGACTCCCTGCTGAGCAGGAAACCCAAGGTGGGGATCAATCCCAGGACCCTGGGATTATGACCTCAGCTAAAGACAGACACATAACCCACTGAGCCACTCAGGTGCCCTTCATCTTTTAAACTTTTAAAATTATTTTTAACTATTACTTTATTTGTAAAAGCCGGTCTTTTCCAGATATCATTCTTTTTTGGTGTATCCTCTAGCCAAACTAAGTCCCCTGGAAAGCAGACTCTGAAGTAAGAATTAGAATTTAAAAGGTTTTCAGGGCATGCTCTTATGATTGACACTTGTGAAAGAGAGGAGAAGGAAGTAGTAGGACAGAGGGAGAAGCTGAACGGTGGGATGTAGTCTTTTTTTTCTTTTCTTTTTTTTTTTTTTTTTTTAAGATTTCATTTATTTATTTGACAGAGACCACAAGTAGGCAGAGAGGCAGGCAGAGAGAGGGAGGGGGAAGCAGGCTCCCCAATGAGCAGAAAGCCCGATGCTGGGCTTGATCCCAGGACCCCGGGATCATGACTCGAGCAGAAGGCAGAGGCGTTAACCCACTGAGCCACCTGGGCGCCCCTGGGATGTAGTCTTAATGAAGGCTTCAGCTGCGATGATCCTTCAGCATCTTCCTGAGATGGGGCAGAGGGTTTATGCCTTTATCCCACCACACTGCTCAGTCAGTGGATGTGTACCACCTTAAAAGGGAGATATCACCTTCGATGAGGTGACTTTCTTCAGCTGACTTGGTAACAGATGAGACCTTTCTGCCAGCAGCATACCCAGCAGCTGAAGCATCGAAATCCTTTGTTCCAAAAAGGGTCCTGGGCAGCAAGCACGATATAGCATCTCCTATTACCCCTGCTACCCCTCCTGCGATCCTCTAGGATTTTGAATGACCTTTTTTCCTGAGGGGAAATTAGGAGAGGAAGCCCTCACCACTGAAGCTGGTCTCAGGTTCCAACTGTTATTTATTATAATCTTCCTCTCTTACCCACTCTAAATTTCCTCACACCAGCTGATACCTCTGCTGGCCTCAGTGAACTAAGTCACTTGACTCAGACCCATTCCTTTAAGGTCCAAGTCCTTGGACATCCTGCTTTTCTTATCCAGAGCTGTTGCACTTGTCTGTTTATTGCCAATATGAAGGAAAAGACTAGTTAGAAGTGCCCACGCCCCAAATATATTCTTCTTGCTTGTACTAAGAGCAGCCCTGCTTTCTGAAGGTCAGGTCAATTGTCCCTGCTGAGATAGGATCAGACAGCAGCTGTAGCTTATACTTTAATGACATTGTGACTGGGTCCCCTGGCAGAAACATTTCTCCTTCAGGATTTTATACTTCTACACTCTACTCCTAATGGGGCCTCTCTTATTTTTTTCATCTCTCTGATGAGTTTCTTCATCTATTTACCCACATTGTTCCCTTTTTCCACTAGAACCTCTAACATATTAATCATTGGGACTTGTCTAACTAGGTTGTTTGTGTTTATTCTAAATAACCATCTAAGTATGTTTTTTGTGCTTTGTGTTATGTGCTTTGTGTATTACGTGAGGGGTACTCGGAGCTTTTCAATCTGTGGATTTGTTTTCTATTAAACTCTGGGAAAGCAGTATTTCTTCCATCTTTCCCTCCCCTTCTAAGACTCCAAGTATGTCGATGTTAGATGGCTGAATATTATCTCGTAAGTCAATGCGTATTGGTTTATTTTAACACTGTTTTTCCTTTGGGATAGATTCCATTCCTAGGTATTTGTGTGAAATAATTTTCTTCTATCTAGTACCTAATCTGATGTTAAATTAATCCAGGATATACGTGATATAATGTTAAATCTCTTATTCCTATCGTCTGTAATAACTGATTTTTTTTGTTACAAGTCATATTTTCCTGATTCTCCTGGTTATCTCATGCCTGCATGATGTACATTGTGAGTTCCTGCATTTTGTTGTCTTCCTTTTAGAGGCTGTTGAATTTTTTCTAGCAGGCAGTTAATTTATTTTCAACTTGCTTGATTCTTTCCAGGTTTGTTTTTAGAATTTGTTAGTGTGATCATACAGTATCCTTTATTTTGAGGCTGGCATAATTCTTTTCTTAAGGTTTTGTCTTCCTTTCATTGAATGTTCTTTCAATTCTTCCCTTCTTCTTTCAGTTCTTTCAATCTTCCCTTCATTGAATGTTCATTCAACCTTCACTGAATGTTCTTATAGGAAATATTCCCACTGTGGTTGGCTGGACCACAAACATCTCCGAGTCCTGTGTCACCTAGGAGAGTTGTTCAGTTTATTGTCCCCCGTTGTTTCTTTCCGCAGTAGTTCTTCTTTGGCTCTCCTTGTGGAGTCTCACCCTGAGCATCTGCTACTCAGTATTTAGCCAGACTCAAGTGCAAATTTCTTAGATGTCCTTGACTGTGGAGATCTTTTTTATATAATAATCTATCTAGCCTTCCTGAATTTTGATTTCAGTTTTCTTGGTTTTCACATGGCTGCTGTATTCTGCTTTTGACCCCCTTTCCTTGTGCAGCATCTTTGGTTGAACTTCTGGACAGAAAGCCTCAACAAGCATAGGAGTCAGTTCATTTCTTTCTCATTCCTCAGCTATCACAGCCCCGGACTCCCTTTGGCTAATCTCTGATGTGTATTATATTAAATAGTATGTACTGTTTTATAGCTTTTTATAGAGAAGGGCTAGTTCAGTAGCTGGAATCGGGTCTAGAAGTGAGAATCACTATACATTTTAAAAACAGCTTTGTTGAGGGAAGATGGACTTATAATAAACAATAATGTACAATATTTGAATTGTACAATTTGATAATTACTGATAAATATATCCACCTATGAAATCATCACCATCAAGATAATGAATATATCCACTACCCAGTGTTCCCTTGGAAACCCTTTCTCCCTCTTACCCCTCTCCACACCCTCCTCCTATCAATAGGCAATGACTGGTCTGCTTTCTGTTTCAAAAGATTAATTTGCTCTTTCTGTGATTTTATATAAATTGACTCACACAGTATGAACTCTTTTTTCGTCTGACTTTTTTCACACAACATAATTATGATATTCATCTATGTTGTTTTCCCTATTAATAGGTAACTCTTTTAATTGCTGAGTAGTATTTAATTGCATTAACATAATGTAGTTTATTTATTTACCTGTTGGTGGACATTTGGGTTACTCTTAGTTATTGACTATTTCAAATACATATTAATGAACATTCACATGCAAGTCTTTATATGGACATATACTTTCATTTTTCTTAAGTAAATTCCTAGGAATCGAATGGCTAGATTAAAAGATAGCAATATGCTTAAAATTTTAAGAAACCACCAAAGTAGTTGTACAAACTGTATGAGTGTTCCAATTTCTCCACATTCTCACCAGCATTCTGGTATGTTCTTTCTTTTCTCCTCTCTTTCTTTCTTTCTTCTTTCCTTTTGTGGTATCTATACAGTACAGTATTTTTAAGTATAAAGGGAACGCTGTATAGCAGATCTCCAGAACTTTCTCTTTTCCCATGACAGAAAAAATAGTCATAAAATTTCAATCCTGCAAGATGGTCTTTCTTTTTAAATTAAAAAATTGTAATAGCTCTGTAGTTGGTCTGGATCAGAGTGTGTTTCCTCAAAATTCACATGCTGACTCCTAAATCCCAATGTGATGGCATATGGAAATGGGATTTTGGGGAGATAATTAGGTGTTGATGAGTCCATCAAGAGCCAAGGGACCTTCATATTGGCATTAGTACCATCATAAGAACAGAGATGTGCACTCTCTTGCTCTCTCTCTTTTACATGTGAGGACACAAAGAAAAGGCAGCCATCTACAAGCCAGAAAGAGTTCTCACCAAAAGCTAAACCATGCTGGAATCTTGACCTTGAACTTTCAGCCTCCAAAAAATGTGAGAAAATAAGTTTCTGTTGACTAAACACTTAGTCTATGATACTTTGTTTTGGCAGTCTGCACTGACTAATATAGTAGTGATATTTTATTGTGGTTTCAATTTGCACTTTTCAAATCAGATTTCCATGTTTATGAAAGAATGTTTGTACTTAATTGGAATTTCACTGAGCCTATAGGTCAACTTCAGGTGAACAGGCATCTTTATGTTGTTTTCCTAATCTCATGAAAATAGGATTTTTAAAAATTTTCTTTAGATCTTCCATAATTTTTCAGTCATATTTTATAACTGCACACAAATGTTATATGTTCTTTGTTATTTCATGGATACTTCGTAGATTTTTTTTTGCTGTTATTGTAAATGGAGTCTGCTAAATTGTGTCATAATTTCTAAAATTATCTTTTGATGCAAACTGAGAATTTTTTTTGGAAAATATTGAGAGTTTTCCAATCATTTTTGTTTTTCATTGTTTTAAATTGTCATTCAATGATATCATGCCTGTATTTATATTGAAACATTTCAAAGTTGTCTTCATAAAGAAGTCTGATGTCATTTAAGCTGCCTCTTCTTGACTATAACAGATTCTAGAAGAAAGTATCTTTCCCAAATTTTTCCAAAGTATTAGATTTTACCATATCTCTGTTGAATATTTGCTCTATAATTCCCAAGGATATCACATCATTATTGGATAGCATATGTTGCTGGTGGAGGGAGACAGTGAAGAGAGAAACTTTTTGTTAACATATTCATTTATAAACCAAACCCCTGAAAAAGAAGTAAAATAAATATAATTTTCCTTATTTTTTTAATCAAACAAATTTTAGAAGATTTTGTGAATTCAACCATAATGGTTGTCACATAATAGATTGAGATCAAATGGCTTTAAATTCAATATTTTTCATTGACTTTACCAGTAATTTTCAATGGCATTTGTTACTTTATTTCTTATCTCTTTCTCTTCTCTATCTTCCTATTTTTATCCATTCCATTCTGTGCTCTTAAAACATCCTACAAACTTTATTCTATTGTGCTAAGCTTTTAATGACCTCTACAAGAAAGTGAAGAGTGAATGGGCCAATAATAATAATAATAATAATAAAAATAAAATAAAATAGAAAAATGATATGTGAGAAAGTAGGGGGTGGGGAGGTGATGGTTATTACTCTCTTGAAACAATAAATAAAGGGAACATTTGTCTGTTTCTATTGGATACAGAACAAGAGAATGTACATCCAAATTAGAGTAAATGCAGTTTGATTTAATTCACTGAAGCAGAAGTTATTTGTTCCTTTACTTCAATAGAAATTAATTCCAACTGTAGTCCTTATAATTTCAATAAAGATTTAAACTTGTTTCACATTTGTGCAATCCATTTCATGGTACTAGCTCTCCTTCCATAGACGCTGTAGATCATTTGGAAAATGTTTTTGAAACTTATAAACTTTCAACATGTACTTCTACTATTTATCACCAATCAAATGATTATTTCTGATAATCCTGGCTATATAAACTTTCAACATGTACTTCTACTATTTATCACCAATCAAATGATTATTTCTGATAATTCTGGTTCTGATAAACCTAATTATCTCTATTTTTTATCTTTTATTTTTTTTGCTGAGATGTGATTTAGTTAACAAAGTCAAAGGGCAAATATTACATAAATATCAATGAAACAATTTTTCCCATCTTTACAAATAGACTCTATTCTCTATTAATTGCATAGCTTTTCACAAGTTCATGATAAGAGTAATTAAAAATTTTCTCTTGGCTTTTCTTGTTTGTAAGAATGGGACTTGTTCTACTTTTAATTAACTGCCTTAGAGGTCTTCTGCTGTCTTCTCTTGTTACTTGCTTATACTTTTAGTAGATGTATATACTATACTTAGTTTTTAAAGATTTATTTATCTGTTGAGAGAGAGAGTGTGCAGGGGAGGGGCAAAGGAAGAGGATCTTAGGCAGACTCTGTGCTCAGCATGAAACCCAAAACAGAGCTTGATTCTGAGATCATAACCTGAGCCTAAATCAAGAGTTGTATGCTCAACAGACTGAACCAACAAGGGGCCCCAGGAGATGTATATACTATGTGTATATGCATAGCCCATATCCCTGCACTCTGCAGGTGTTTCTGTACTAGGGCAAGGGTGCCTGAGTGTGTGGCAGCAGGCCCCTCCCACAGAAGACCAGCTCACCCCCACCACCCCCACCATACACACATATACAAGTCTATTGATTATAGAGTGCTGCAAAGCTTCACTTTTAGTAGAAATAGGATCTGGTCTCTTTTAACAAGCAGACCAGAGCAGACCTATTTAAAACCCACCACACACTGGATAAGTCTAAACACTCCCCTGTGTAGAAAAGGAGAAACTCTGCAGAGGACTGACGTGAGGGAAGGAGCAGCCAAAACACAATGGCAGAGTATATACAGCATACACCAGCAGCACTCCTGAAGTGCGAGGCCATAGATGGTATACGGACCAGGGAACTAAAGAAGAAAACACACACACACACACAGAAGCTAACAAATGAAAATGAAAACACAACAGTGCAAAATCTTTGAGATGAACCAAAAGTGGTCATAAGCAGGAAGTATATAGCAATACAGGCCTACTTGAAGGAGCAAGAAAAATCTCAAATACACAACCTAACCTTACACCTCAAGGAGCTAGAAAATGAACAGCTAATGAAGCCTAAAGCCAGCAAAACAAGGGAAATAATAAATATTAGAGCAGAAATAAATGAGAGGGGTGTCTGTGTGGCCCAGTGGATAAAGCATGGAAAATCATGCCATGCTCATGGGTTGGAAGAACAAATATTGTTCAAATGTCTATGCTACCCCAAAGCAATATACACATTCAATGCAATCCCTAGCAAAATACCACCAATTTTCACAGCTGGAACAAGCAATTCTAATATATTTATGGAACCAGAAAAGACCCCAAATAGCCAAAGTAATGTTGAAAAAGAAAACCAAAGCTGGAGGGATCACAATTCTGGACTTCAAATTATATTACAAAGCTGTAATGATCAAGACAGTATAGCACTGGCACAAAAACAGACACATAGATCAGTGGAGCAGAATAAAAAACCCAGAAATGAACCCACAACTATATGGTTAACTAATCGTTAACAAAGCAGGAAAGAATGTCCATTGGAAAAACGACAGTGTCTTCAACAAATGGTGTTGGGAAAACTGGACAGCAACATGCAGAAGAATAAATCTGGATCAGTTTCTTACACCATACACAAAAATAAATTCAAAATTGATGAAATACCTAAATGTGAGACAGGAACCATCAAAATCCTAGAGGACAGCACAGGCAGCAACCTCTTGGATAGGCAACTTTAAGTAGACACTTCGCTGGAGGCAAGGGAAACAAAAACAAAATGAACTATTGGGACTTCATCAAGATAGAAAGGTTCTGCACAGTGAAGGAAATAATCAACAAAATTAAAAAGCAGCCTATGGAATGGGGGAAAACATTTGTAAATGACTTACCTGATAAAGAGTTAGTATCCAAAATATATACAGAACTTATCATACTTAACACCCAAAAAACAAATGATCCAGTTAAGACTAGTTGGTCAACAGACACATGAAAAGATGCTCAACATCACTCAGCATCAGGGAAATGCAGATCAAAACCATGATGAGATACCACCTCACACCTGTCAGAATGGCTAAAATTAACAACACAGAAAACATCAAGTGTTGACAAGAATGTAGAAAAAGGGGAACCCTCTTAGACTGTTGTGGGAATGCAGAATGGTGCAGGCACTCTGGAAGACGGTACAGAGGTTCCTCAAAAAGTTGAAAATAGAACTACCCAATGACCCAGCCATTGTGCTACTGAGTATTTACTCAAAGGATACAAAAGTACTGATTCTAAGGGACACGTACACCCCAATGCTTATAGCAGCATTATCAAAAATAGCCGATTTATGGAAAGAGCCCAAATGTCCATGGACTGATGAATGTATAAATATGTTGTATATATCCACATATATACATCCATTAATATATATGTTAGCCATTGTTTTTTTAAAGATTTTATTTATTGATTTGTCAGAGAGAGAGAGAGAAAACATAGGCAGGCATAGTGGCAGCAAAGGCAGAGAGAGAAACAGGCTCCCTGCTGAGCAAGGAATCTGATGTGAGACTGGATCCCAGAGGCTGGGATCATGACCTGAGCTGAAGGCAGCCACTTAACCAACTGAGCCACCCAGGCATCGCATATGTTAGCCATTATTACACTATATGTTATATTATAATATACTATATGTTAACTAATTAGAATTTAAATTAAAACTTAAAACCAAAAAAAGGGGAAAAAAAGAAATTGTGACTTATTTGGAATTTAATTTAATTTTATTTTCAAACTGTTGTATTTTCACAAATATTGTTTACTACATAATAGAAGTGACATAGATGTATAGATTATACTTTTGCTAATTGTGGATTATCACAAACATTATCCACTATTCTAATTCTATTAAAGCATGCAGAATGGGTTAGTGGACAACCACCCTCTCATATATCAAAACAATCAAGGAAATTCTCTAGATCTAGGGGGGAAAAAGAAAGGAATATGAAAGACTCTAACACTTTGCTTGGGCTTCAGGCATTTCGAAGTCCTTAAATTATCTCCAGACTTGCCACTGAAAGATACTCTTGCCATCAACTCCTCCACCTAAACAATTGAGGGGTTCACCCAGATTCAGTGGACACATCTTACGAACACTAGATAGTGACATCGGATCATTTCAACTAAAATTTTTAGGTTCTTTGTAATCGACAGAAAGCAAGTTTACCCAGCATTGAAATATTAAAAATATAAAACTTCTTAAAAATCATATATGCATATTTTTCATGAGTGTATCTGTCCCATATGCTAGGCATTACACTATGTACTTGTTCTATGTTACACCATTCAACCTGAACAACACTGCTGGGCCGTTATTGTAACCGTTTTACAGAAGAGTGAAACTGACTAAGAAAGGTTAAGTAATTGCCCAAGTTTGCCACTTAGCAAGTGGCAGAATTGGAATTTGAAGGTTTGTCTAAATACATCAAGCTCTGCCTTGTACATACTATCTGTGAGGAAACGAAGTGAGAAAGAAGTTGTATTAAAAAACAAAAAAAAAAAAACAAAGACTCTTACACAACTCGTTTTCACACTGTCCATATTTGGAGTATAGAGGGTAATGCCTGTTCCTAGCCTGGTGGTAGGTATTAAGGAGGGCATGTATTGCATGAGCACTAGATGTGGTGCATAAACAATGAATTTTGGAACTCTGAAATAAAATAAAATTAAATTAAATTTAAAAAATAAAAAGAATCACCTCTCATTTCTTTTAATTAAATTTTTAAAAACTCTCATGTTTTGCTTTATTTTTAAGCTTGAAATTACTTTTCAGCAGAAGAGAAGTTTGTGGGGTATGAAAAAAAAAACATGCTGGAAATAATAAAGTACCCTGGTAAGCAGGTCCAGCTACATAGTTTTCAGAGCTCCGTATAAAATGAAATATATGGGACACATTCAAAAAGGCAGAAGAAAGTCTCATCTTTTCTCTGTGGTCCTTCTTGAATTGTCACGGTGTTTTTTTTGTTTTTTTGTTTTTTTGTTTTTTTAAATTTTCTATTCATGTCCTGCCTTTCAAGCACCAGGATACTTTGGGGGTGAGTAAAGCGTCTCAGAGTTGGTTACCTGAGGCTAGCCAGTGTTCATGTGCTTAACCTCAATTCTCACCATGCCTATGACCAGGCCCCTGCTGGAGTGGAGTACCTGGCCAGCAGCAAGAGAGCTGCTCACCAAGAACCCATCCTGAGAGATGGAGAGATGGTCAGAGACAGAAGGAGACAGGGTGATGGTGAGCAGGAGATCTAAGCCCCTGACTCATGATTCATTGTCCAATTAAACTTCACTTACAAAACATAAAGTCATTAGTTATGCCAAGACAACAGTCATAGAGTATCCAATAAACATCAAGCCCCTTCCTAAATGTGGAATCCTTTGCAACTGGTGATCCCAGATTCATGAAGCTTACCCTGCTTATTGTTCCATTGAGTTCCCCATCAGAGACCACACATAGAGAATTATGCACTCATCTCACAGACAGGAAGGGAATCTAGGTAAAAACACAGTAAACAGCGAGGTCCATCAGGTCTTGCAGGTAGATAGAGGTAAAGTTAGAAACACTATTTTCTCCCCTGCCTGTTATCTTTTTAATAGTAGGCATATAATCAGGTAGTCCCTGGACCCAGTTTCCCCCACAACTTGTAGGAGTTGACTCTGTATGAAGTGATGAGAGTATTCATGTAGGCGTAAATATTTTTTGAATGAGTTGTCAATTGCAGATTTGTCATAAAATTTGGATTTCCGCTTCCCATAAAATCAGAAGTTTTGTTAATCTTGGCTAGATTAACAAATTGTGCTTAGTTCTTGTCCGCTTCTAGTGCCCACAGGAATGCTCGTTTAGCCGACCATTCTCTTGGTCTCCAGGGGGAGGGTGATACTCTTAAATCGACTTTTAACCTTTTTTTTATTTTTAAGATAAATATTTATTTTTGTTTATTTCTCGGATGTGGGGTGGGGAAAGTCATAAAAAGAGTAACTTTTCTTCTTACATCGCCCCAATGCGTGAGTTTGAGACCCTGCCTTTGCACTTGACTTGCCTCATTTTACCCTTAGCTCAAACATTTTTCTACTTTATCTACATTGACCTTTTCTGTTTTGTTTTCTACTGTATTTACTTTTTAATTGAGCCTTTACCTTCCTCTGTTTCATTATTCTATCTTCCTTTTTTCCTCTTCTTCCCATTATCCCAACAATTCCTCTTCCTTGAGGATCTTAAACTACTTCATCTTTATATTATTATTATTATTTTAATGCAAGCTTTGTAAAATCAAGCATAAGAAAGATAAAATTGTTCTTGAAATTTTGGACTCTTTTGGATCTTACTGGAAACTGGGCAATTTACTGAAGAACAATAAAATCACCAAGAAAAAAAGATATACAACAGTCGTTTCTCAATATTTTTTCCTACGGTTTATTGTTTCAGAGGAAATTTCAAATACTTATAGCCACTGATTTAGAAAACGGTCTCATTTCGTTTGCTATCTTGTATGTAGAGATTAGATTGAGTTACTGATTGTAAGTGAGCTAGCTTAGTAAGCTTGATTAGATTCAGGTTGTTGTTCAATTCTGCACACATTAGCAGATCCACACCATTTAGGGCTCTATACATGAAGGTCAAAATAGTTATTTGATTTTATTTTGAATCAGTGGGCAATTTAAATATTAGAGAATTGGGATAATGTGGTAGTTGTCTGAATATTATACTAGCAGCGACTAAGTCAGAACTTTTTAATAGAATGAGATCCAGTATGGTATTATGGAACCACAAAGGATATTATAAATAATAGATTTCATTTTTTTAATACTAAATCAAATCCCAACACTGAACAGTTTTTTTCAAAAGAATACAGTGTTCTAGTTACAGAAAATCAGTTCAGAATTCCACTGTGTCTTTAGGTATATCCTTCTTCCTCGAAGGCCTCTTTAAAAAAAACTATAAAACAGATAATAATCTAACACAATGAAGTTATTATAAACATCAAATAAGTGCTGAAAAAAATTCAACTAAGTAAATTGAATCTGAAGATCTAATCGGCTTTACTAAGCTATTCATGGATTGTGTAACATTCCATCTAACAGGTAGAGGGGAGTTCTGAGGAGCTGTACTAAATGGAAGGGTTTTCTAGGAAGGAGGGTGGTGTACGGAAGTTACTAGCAAAAGAAAAGAAAGGACTGTTTCAGCAAAGATCACCTTCTCTTACGGAGAAAGGCAGGGGGTCTTATCTTGCTGGTCTCATCTTCCTTTGGGGGATAGTGAAGGCCCATGTGACAGATTACCTCAGTGTTCCTGATCAGAAAATTCCTGACTGACCCAGTTAAAAGACTATATTTGGGGGGTGTCAGGGCCGGCGGGGACGGAGGGGGCGTGTGACTTGAGACTTGCCTAGGTATCAAGTCCCAGTTTGGTGACTGGATTTATGTGACACCATTTGGGCCTGTGGTTTACTT